>NC_060138.1:299345138-299651180 GCF_021461385.2 Schistocerca piceifrons
AACTGCAATAGCCCTGCTTTCCTCTTTGTCGGTGCTTATGCTCCTCTGGTCGCTCTGCTTGGCGACAGCATGAAGTAACCACCTTCGCGTCGTAGCCTAGTTCGTGCTGTATCGCCAAATAACCCACAATGCAGTAACGTTCTGGACTGATACCCTTATGCGGCCTGGTCGTTAGCCAGGGGAGATATTTGATTTTTCCCCAGTCGTGCCAAGTAGATCATTTTGCGGCGCAGCAGCGTCGACAGAACGTTGTTTTCTGTTTCTTGAACCGCTTTGCAAAGTTCCAATTTTAGTATCCGAAAGTGATTTGGATTTCTCGTCCAGCCTGAGTATCGATATGGAGGGCAAGAGAGAGTGGGGAGTGTTGTGTGACAAGAAGGTGAGCATTGGGTTGAAAGGGAAAGTGTACAAGTCGGTGGTAAGGCCTGCTCTGATATACAGGGCAGAGACATGGCCAATCACAGTAGCCTAGGAAAGGAAGATGGTCCTGGCAGAGGCTCGAGTCCTCCCTCAGGCATGGGTGTGTGTGTTTGTCCTTAGGATAATTTAGATTAAGTAGTGTGTAAGCTTAGGGAATGATCACCATAGCAGTTAAGTCACATAAGATTTCACACATATGTGAACATTTTGATTTGAAAGGAAGATGGAAGTGGCGGAAATGAGGATGCTGAGGTGGATGTGTGGGGTAACAAGGACGGACTGGATTAGAAATGAATTTGTTAGAGGAGCTGTGAAAGTGGGACCCATGGGGAAAAAGATACTATAGAGCAGACTAAGGTGGTACGGACACTTACAGAGAAAAAGGGAAGAGTATATCGGAAACAGAGTTGAAGATATAAAGATTGAAGGAGCGAGAAGGAGAGGAAGAACGAAGATGAAGTGGAAAGATAAGATATCCGGTGACCTAAGGGAGAAAGGATGGAAGAAGGACGAGGCAATGGATAGAGTACTATGGAGGAGAATGATCCAGAAGAGCAACGCCGACCCTACGTGACGTGGGACAAGGCGACGATAAAGAAGAAGAAGAAGAAGAGAGATACTCGGGGTTCTACTCCGGCCGGAACTTCCTCCCGGGAGGGGTGCCTGTATATAACTCTAGTGTACCCATAAATACAAATAATGTGGCCCGACACTCGCAGTTACTCTTTTTTGTTATTGA
Source organism: Schistocerca piceifrons (assembly GCF_021461385.2). NCBI lineage: Eukaryota > Metazoa > Arthropoda > Insecta > Orthoptera > Acrididae > Schistocerca > Schistocerca piceifrons. The sequence goes on from NC_060138.1 coordinate 299,346,298, forward strand.
AGCCTTAGATATGCGGCATTTATTAGGGATGGTTGAACTTGCCTGTATTACGTTTGATTCGGATTGTGTATGCTCACGATGAGTCTTGCAGCGCTCTGGAGTATGTTTATCCGTAGCCGTTCACTTCGTTAACCCCACCTGAAGAACCGCCTGTTGTCCCATCGACCTCTACGTTACCGCCAGTGGGAGCGACCGTAAGCAGTGTTCTACATACTTACAGTAGGATAGAATAATAATTTACCATGTAAATGGGTTATCAGCAAACACATACTCCCCATCTCACCATCTGTCTATTTTTCTTTGTCCCTTTGTGACGTTTAAGTCACGCGCAGTGGCCGTGCGGTTTGAGGCGCCATGTCACGTGTGGCGCGGCCCATCCCGCCGGAGGTTCAAGTCCTCCGTCGGGCATGGATGTGTATGTTGTTCTAAGCATAAGTTAAAGTTAGTTTAAGTAGTGTGTAAGTCTAGGGACCGGTGACCTCAGCAGTTTGGTTCCTTAGGAATTCCAACACATTTGAACATTTTTTTGGGCGTTTGTATTTTGTTCGAAAACAGCTCTGCCTGGTACTTCCATCACTTTTATTTGATTGCACTCTGTAACGAAAATACAAGGCGCCCAAGTTAAAACCGATCCGGAGGCATCGCACAAAATAACATTACGTAATGGGTGTTCAGCGTACTCTTGAGGATTTTCTTAGACATACTCCTGCATGTTCCTGGACGACATGAACCAAGCCTCACACGAATGAATGAATGAATGAATGAATGGAGGAAAGAAGATTAGGGTTTAACGTCCCGTCGATTGATTGGAGACGGAGAGCAAGTTGGTTTTGTGGAAGACTAGGGAAGAAAATCAGACTTTCCCTTTCGAAGAAAACAACCACCCATCACAGAAAGCCTAAATCTGGATGGTCCGTCTGCGATATGAAACACCTTCCTCTCGAATACAAATCTTGTGTCTTACCGCAGCGCACCTAATTTGGTCTGAAGAAATGAAAAACTGAGGATGCAAATGTACTGATCTGAACTCGTTTACAAACTAACTGTAAAACTGAACAAGTGCTGCTTGATCTCGAAGCTTTAGCTTACGTGAAAGACAAAATTTGTTACGATAACAAGCAGGTACTTATCTTTCGGTTTGCAGAAGTAACCGGCGTTAAGATATTGTCGGATTTTTCTGCAGACTATCTTTTAACATTTAATGTTAGAATGAGCTCTTTGTGATTTAAATTTCATTTTCCACGAAATGAGAGATGTTTCGAGCTAGCTTTCAGTTTGGCCACACTGTACATGGTCTTGAGTTAGTTGTTATAATGAGTGAGGCCCACTCGTGTTGTCTGAAGAACGTTTCTGGCCGTGAGGCGATAACACATTGTAGAATGCTGCGCGCGGTAGATAAGTGAGTTCATTTTCATGAGCTGCAGCGCTGCGCAAACACTGTGAGGCGGGCAAACACGAGGAGCGTGACCCAGCTGCGCCAACCCCGCAGGGACGGAGGCCACAGACTGACTATTTATGCAGTTTGGACCGGGAATCCCAGAGCAAGCAGGAGAGCTGCTAGTCGTGTACGAGCAAAGGCGCCTGTCCCCTGGAGCGGCGGTATGCAGTCTCCACCGCCCTCTGGAAACGCGTTATGCGCTCAGATACGGCCATGCTTTCTTAGAGCCCGTCGGGGCACTGTGCCAACGAACAAAATATCGCCAAAATGTCAAGAGACACCCCATAAAGGCTCCCCAAGAAGATACGCCTGGGCGGGGAACGGACGTTGGGCATCACGACCGATATAGTTAGGAAAATTCCGTTATATATCTGCGCTACTAGTCACTTTCATGTGATTTATTTATTTCTTTTCGTGTAGCACTTCTATCTCGTCACGTTTTTGTTATTAAATATCAACTTGTCGAAAATTTATTTAGACACTGCAATTTTTGTGCTGCCATTAACAGGTGGTGAGACGTAAGGATAAATGACACATATGATACGAAGGACATGCTACAGAAAGTATCAGCAGCGTGTGAACAAGATGACTTGGAAATTATGTTGTATCGTATCGTACTGATATACAAATCTGGAATTTACAACAACTAAACAAGATAAATATACTGTTGAAAATGTGGATCGTCAAATGCAACTAAATGGAATGCTGTTTGTATTATGCCATACGCGATTCGCTTCTTTTTTATATGTGAAGCATCTTCAATGACACTTTGTGATCTTGTTGGTACGTATGTTGCCGTCCTGGAGTTTTTCTTATTTGGGTTTCGTACCCAACATCTCCGACTATTGACGTTTTATGAAACCATTTCGACTTAATACCTCACTTCCGCTGTTCACTGTCAGCTTCACTCCAGGACGCCACTTACGTACTAATAAGATCACAACATGCCACTGAAGATGATTCACACACAAAAAGAAACGAACCACATCTTCAACAACATATTCTCCAAGAATACAGAAGCGTCTAGGGAACGATGGAAACGAAAAAAAAAAAAAAAAAATGTAGATAGATATGAGTTGCAAGCAGTAGACATGGACCGTGAGTGGTGATACCGTGGTGTCATTATTATCTATAGATTACTATACCATCGTATAATTTATGGTTGCAGTAGCCTATGAAACACGATATTTCATACGTAATTTGGTATGAAACATAACATTGCAGATCTAGTAATTGTAATTGACTAATGCATAACTTATATACTGAGGTGATAAAAGTCCTCGTAATATCGTGTCGAACCTCCTTTTTCCCGGCATAATGCAGCCAACTTGACGTGGCATAGACTTAACAAGTTGTTGGAAGTCTAGAAATATTGAGTCACGCCACGTCGCTAGCTGCCCATAAGTGCGCATATACTGCCGTTGCAGGATTTTGTGGACGAAATAACCTCTTGATTTATGTCCCGCAAATGTTCGATGTGATCCATGTCGGGCGATCTGTGTGGCCAAATCTTCATTAAAAATTGTCCAGAATGTTCATCAAGCCAGTCGCGGACAACTGTGGCCTGGCGACATGGCGCATTGTCATCCATAAAAATTCCGTCGTTTTTGGAAACATCAAGTCCATGAATGGCTGCAAATGGTCTCCAAGTAGCAGAACACAACCATTTCCATTCAATGATTGGTTCAGTTTGACCAGAGGACCCAGTCCATTCCATATAAATACAGCTCACATCTTCATAGAGCCGTCACCAGCTTGCACAGTGCCTTGTTGACAACAGGGTTCATGGCTTTGTGGGGTCTTCACACTCGAACCCTACCATCAGCTCTTACGAACTGAAATCGGAAATCATTTGACCAGCCCACGGTTTTCCAGTAGTCTAAGGTCCAACCGATATGGTCACGAGCCCAGGAGAGCCGCTGTAGGTGTCGTGCTGTTAGCAAAAGCACTCCCGTCGGTCGTTTGCTGCCATAGCCCGTTAAAGCCATATGTCTCCACACTCTACTAACGGATACGTTCGTCATACGTCCGACATTGATTTCTGTAGTTATATCACGCACTGTTACTTTTCTGTTAGCACTGACATCTCAGCGCAAACGCCGTAGCTCTCTGTCGTTAAGTGAAGGTCATCGAGCACTGCGATGTTTGTGGTGACAGGTAATGCGTGAAATTTGATATTCTCGTCACATTCTTGACACTGTGAATCTAGTAATACTGCTGAGTTTCCCAACGATTTCCGAAATGGAATGTCCCATGCGTCTAGCTCCAACTACCATTCCTCGTTCAAAGTCCGTTAATTCTCATCGTGTGGCCATAACCACGTCGGAAACCTTTTCACATGAATCAACTGAGTACAAATGATAGGTCCGCCAATGCACTGCCCTTTTAAACCTTGTGTACGCAATACTACCGCCATCTGTACATGTGCATATCGCTATCTCGGTGTAAATTATAACTTCCTTTGAATAAATTTGCAGTAGATGTAACATTTCCCCACCTTTAGTGTTCTAGGTTATAAGAGGATCCAAATCAGGTAGAAAAGTAAGGTGGATAAAGAGTTTTGTAGACGCAGTAATAAGACGACAACACTTGTTGCAAGTAAGGAAGACCACAGATCAGAGACGTGGGACGAGCGATGTAGAGGCAGAGGAGCTTCAAGAAGACGTCCTGGGTAATTGTATAAACTCAGTGTAGTGCATAGCTAGGCTGGTCTGCTTATTCCGTATTAGATGTAACTTGTTAATTCCTTGCTGTTACTACCGTCACTGTGCCTTGAGCCAAAAAGTACTTTCAGCTCGCTGTCAACAGACTCTTGCAAGTCTCCCCTTGTACTCGACCTGCCTCCAAAAGTGGAACTCGAAAATGCAATTTCTGTTAAGCATGTGGCCACTATATCCAGAGAGGCTTACCTAGATGGTAGGTGGAAAGAACATCATCTCCTAACTCTGTTTCGGGCACGCAAAAAGGACTCTGAAGCAACTTGGTATTACCATATTACTTAAGTTGTACGATAAGAAAAGATATAAAACAACCTGTGAATTTATTCCTCCATATTATCAGAAACCGGCACAGAACTTTGAATTTCTCAATGAAGGAGGGATGCGAACTCACCTGTTTGTTTTTGAACTTGGAAGTATTCGATCGGTGTACGAAGCCCGTATCAGGGCTGTAGGAAGACAACTTTTAATATATACATTACTAAGAAGTGATAGTACATACAGCTCACGATGGCTGTTTTGTTTCCACATCACATACCCCAACAAAGTAAACAAACGAATATAAGGCTGAAACAGTCTAATCATGAAAATAAATGAATGTCTGAGGAGGAAAACGTAATGTGCATTCGCTTCTTTGATAGTGCAAATGGGGACTTTTGCAATATTTTACAAGGAAAGGTCCCCAGCGGTGCAATCGACTTTTGGAAACTATCTTTACGGAGATGCATGTTAAGATCCCAGGTATCACACACTGCAACTATTCACCCTGGTGGGGTTCGTTTGCGAGTAATTGACGAAAGAAAAATTCTGATTTGTGTGTGACAGTCAATAGCATTAAAAAGGTTGCGTTGTATGGTGTGGTTGTTTGGTGTAGTGGATACGATAACAGCTTCGTATGCAGGAGATTGTCGGTTTGAATCTCATCAGGTACACAATTTTTTTATTTTTAAATCTTTATCGAAATTACTTCGATCGTTATTTTTGTTCAGTTAATTGGTTTAAATGTAATTTTTAATTCCATTCCTTTGTCGTATAATTGTAATCATAATACTAACTTCTTCATTTGTTTTCATTTTTCTTGTCCACTTGAAATATTTATTCATGTGTTGTGGACCTGACAAGATTCTAACTGACAACCTTTTGCATAGCTGTTATCGTATCCATTACACCACACAGGCACATCATACAATTTTTTTAATGCTGTTGAGTGTAACACAAAATTCCGAATATTTCTTTCGTCAGTCTCTCAAAGACGAGGGCCAACCAAGGTGAATGTCTACAGTGTGTGATACCTGGGATCTTAATCTACATCACTGTATATAGCGATCGCACCGCTGGGGACCTCTCCTAGTCAGTCATACCCTTAAGCATCCGACGTAGTCATCATATACAGAATGAATTTTCGATACGTACGGAAACGTCGCCTGTGGGAAAGTTCCTCTTTTTGTTTGGCCAACGTCTTAGTAATTAACGTTAATGTTGGTTTGCGTATACCGTATAGGAACGATCTTCGAAAGCCACCCACACCCAGAGCAAAATAGTTTCGCAGGAGACTTGCTGGTTTGTGTTTCCTGCAAGGAAACGTACAGGGATTGGACAGAAAGTTAGAAACACCAAAAACACAACTCATCACCATGCCCAAGAAAACCAGTTGGCATTCAAAACTGCCTACAGTCGTCTCGGAATGGGTAAATACAGGTCACATATGGTGTTCATGGGAACCTTATACTATATTTCATGCAAAATAGTGGCAAGTTCAGGTAATTATGATGGAGGTGGATGATGATGACGACGCAACCTTCTCTCGAAAGTGGACCATGAAGGCTCAATAATATTGAGATCTGGTAAGTTCGGTGGCGGGCATTTGTATCACTGATTAGTGGTTTTAGAATTCCAGCTCGCCCTGTAATTGCCTTCTTCTGGAGTTCTGTACGTGTTGTTTAGCTGCTGCAAGGTTTCGCGAGTGTGACTCATGTGTAGTGACAATGCTCTTCAGTGACCGTCAGTGATGATCACTCAACACGCACTTTCGTCCGCGTTGTGACTTAGCGGATGATGCTTTTCCATTTTCCCTGTGTGGGGTGTAAATCTTCGATATGTTGCCACTTGAAACATCAAGCACTTCGGTTCCCTTGGTTACAGAAGCACGCACCATACGAACACCAACAATTTGTCCACATTCGAATGCACTTTGCTACGACATATTGCACTCACAACTACACAACACTGTTCTGACTATGACTGAAACTTGCAACGAATTGAAGTCACTGCATAGGTGCTGTTCGTGGTCATATAAAACAGCACAACCTATAGACGTGACTAGCACCTGTGTTTTATGTTCAAGCATGCATTTCTCACGGAGTTTCCATATTTTTGTTCAACATTAGCCAAGTACTGCTCCCAGCCAGGACTGGAGAAATTTCAGTGTTTCCAAGGTTACGACACTCTTTCGCTGAAACTTTTAGTGCATTTTGCGACCAACATGCTTAATCTAGACGGCATGAAATTTTCCTAATGTGTTCGTTTAACTTAAGAATTAGTTAGTTTTTATATTCTCCGTACTCTTTTTTGAGCTACAAAAAAGGAAGATAGCACTGTAAATATCGATTTGCGTGAAAAATATTGGTAATTTCTTGTTTGTTTTGTTTTCTATATTATCTTTACGTCGTTTGCATTTCCGTACAGATAAAATGGTCACCTTTTATATCCTGGCCGTTCCTTAGGAATTAAGAGCCTTCATTTTATGTGTATGTATTTGTGGCGTATAAATGATACGTCACTTGTATTTGACCAGAATTTCAATAACAAAGCAGTATGAAAGAATGTAGAAAAGAGAGACTTAAGCACATACTGCATCATAGTTTCCTTCGGTTAGGAAGGCTTCTTTTTGGCACAATTGATTGCCTGTCATTGTCATCCTGTAATTTTGACTACGTTTATTTCATAGTAGCGAAATCGCAGAGTGTTTGATACACAAAACACCATTATCTGGTATCGTGTATATTTTGGAAAAATACTGTGAATCCTCCAGAATTGAACTGTCAGGATACATTGGTTGTGAAATTATTGATTGACTGGACAAATTAAATTTATTTGTGCGTTTTCGCTACTGTGGAATGTAGGATTGCCGTAGGTGGCTCTGAAGAAACACAACAATGAAGACTCTCAGTACATACAGTTCAGTACTTCTCAAGGAATTCCACGAGCTCTAAAAATAGCTCAAAGAATTCCACGAGCTCTAAAAATAACTCAAGGAATTCCATGAGCTCTAAAAATAAGTTTCTCAAATAGTGAAATACAAGAAGTAGAAAATGTTAAGTTTTTGGGCCTACTTACCGACCGCAACCTCAATTGGAAAACTCACTGCATGGAATTAATGAAGCGCCTCGTCAAGCTGTGTTTGGAGCACGCATGATTACTGCTGCAGGCGATTTACAAGCGAAAAAACAATTTTATCCTGCATGTTTACTTTCATTAATGAGTTATGGAATCATTTTCTGGGTAAATTAAGGTTAATTGGTTAGTATTTTCAAAATGCAGAAGTGCATTATTTAATAATTATTTGCGGTTTTAATCGAACATCCTGCAGATGCCTCTTGAAAAAATATGTTGGAAACTACTTCACAATACGTATATTCATTAATGTCTTTTGCCATTGCCAAATTATTCTTTTATTCTTTTCAGTAAAAAAATTGTGAAAAGCATTAATGTAACACTAGGGCGTAAAACAATGTTTAAAAAGACTTCTCGGAGCTAACGTTAGTACAGAAGGGAGTCAGACAGTGCTTACTCATGTGTTCAACTACATACTCGAGAACATTAAATGTCATGTCGATAACTTAGCGGAGTTTAAGACTGAAATAGAAAACGTGCTGTTGGGCAAGTCTTCCTAGTCCATTGAAGAATATCTTCACAGAAAATCTTAACTTTAATGTTTTATGTTAATGTGTAATTAGAGGTAGCCTTACAATACAGTAATGTAGTACCATATCAGTGTTTTACACTTCAATTGAATGTACATCTTTGACTTCTTTCCACATCCTAAAGACCGTTCTCCTCGGCATCCATGGAATACGACTAATGTATAATGTAGTAATAGCACTATACCGTCAATCGGCTCGTTATATAGGAGACGTTGAACAGAGCGTCAAGATCTCATCTCCTCCTCTTCTTAAACCAGATATGGCATTACGTGGGAGGATACATGAAAATGAAAAACTGAAAATGTGATGAGCGAGTGAAGAAACGTGTGGGTTTAAACAGATCCTCCGATTGCAGCCATGTTTGAACCGTCGAACTTAGGCATGAGAACCCAGAGTTGCTGACACCAGTCTGCCAGTGCGTTCTTTTACAAAATCATGCCACACTTGTGCCGAAATAATTGTGTACCGAAGGTCACAGCTGTTTCCTTCCTGGCGTCACCAGTGGTAAATCTGTGCGATCTCGAAAAGGTCGTTCGGTCTGTAGTAATTTATTCGTGTGGTACACTGCGTGCCGGAAATTTTTCCAGTTGACAACACGTCGGCGGCTAGCTTGTCAAGTGTCTTCGGATGTGCGGTGAGGTGTCGGATTGTTTTGATGGTAGTGATAGAACAGGCAAAGAGGAAACATGATTCCTACACATAGCATACACTTCTCGTGTAACACGATCTGCTCCGTCGGGCATATTAAATAGGAAACAGGAGAGCGTTACAGACGGATAAACCAAGTGTTGCTTTCATCTGCATACGCCGGTTGCAATGGTGCTGCCATGGAGCAGGCATTTCCAACGACGCAGACAGCTTGCCTGGAACTGCGGCTCGGGGAATCTGAATGTAGCGAACCTGCTCTTTCATTTATGTTTCGTAGAGACGTGAAGCAGTTGTCCAGCTCCAGCTTGTCGGTTTAAAAAGTTCAGTCCAACTGAACAAAATTGTCTAAAAATGTTTTGTATCATTACGTCTCTAGATTTACGGTGATGGTCTTTCATAGCATTTGTTAAGGCTTTTGCTAGTAATGTATTGCGACGTTATATCCTTGTCCTAGGAAGACAGCCATAATAAAAAGTTTCTTCATGCTTACTCAGTCTTGCCTCTCTTGAATCACATCATGTACGCTGATAAGCCAAAACATTATGAGCCCTGCCGACCGCGACCGCGACATTGGATGCTGCCTGTTGGCGTTGCGGGCACGTGACGCGTAACACAAGCATGTAAGCGGAGCAGACACGGAAGCGGGATCACTCTAGCGAAGATGGGCTGCAAATGGGAAAATCTGTTGAGATAAGCGACTGTGACAAAGGGTAGATTATTATTACACAGTTCCTATGAACGATTATCTGAAAAACGGAGAAGATGGTAGGATGTTAACGTGCTACTGCCGCGAGCATCTACGGAATGAGGTAGAATGACAGTGAAACTACCGGTAGGCGCTAAGTGGTTGGATGTCCATGACTCTTCTCAAAACGTGGGTTGGTTGGTTGGTTTAAAAGAGGGGGAAAGTGACCAAACAACGAGGTCATCGGTCCCTCAAAACGTGGGGTTGGGAGGCTTGTCAGCTCTGTAAAGTAGGATAAATGTGGCATCGCTGCCGAAAAAGCGCAATGCCGGCGCACGCACAAGTGTTTCGGAATACAGCGTATATTGTTGACGCCGGCCGATGTGGCTGAGCGGTTCAAGGCGCTTCAGTCTGGAACCGCGCGACCGCTACGGTCACAGGTTCGAATCCTGGCTCGGGCGTGGATGTGTGTGGTGTCCGTAGGTTAGTTAGGTTTAAGTAGTTCTAAGTTCTAGGGGACTGATGACCTCAGATGTTAAGTCCCATAGTGCTCAGAGCCATTTATATTGTTGAACACGAAGCTTCGCAGCAGACACCACTACATATTCACATGTTGAGCCAACGACATCGTCAGTTACTATTGCAGTGGGCACGGGACCAGCGGTATTCGACTGACCGTTCGGCTTTTCGGGTGGACACATTTTTGTTACGTTAGGTCGATGGTCGTCTCCACAGACGCCGTCATCGAGGTCAACGGGGCTCGAAACGTGCAGCACGCCATAGACGCCGGCTCGTGGGAGCAGTGTTATATTGTGGGAGCCATTCTCCTTCGCTTGCATGTGACCTGTGGTAGTAATCGAAGACACCCTGACAACTGCGAACCACCAACATCTTTTCGTGTATTACGTCTTTCCTGACGGCGATGTCGCCCGCCGGAGTGGCCGAGCGGTTCTAAGAGCTTCAGTCTGGAACCGCGAGACCGCTACGGTCGCAGGTTCGAATCCTGCCTAGGGCATGGATGTGTGAGATGTCCTTAGGTTAGTTAGGTTTAAGTAGTTCTAAGTTCTAGGGGACTGATGACCTCCGCTGTTGAGTCCCATAGTGCTCAGAGCCATTTGAACCATTTTTTTGACGGCGATGTCACCTTTCAGAAGTGTAATTGTCCATGTGCCGGAACGAGAACCGTTCTAAAGTGGTTTGGGGAGCCTTATAGGGAATTCACGTCGATGTCTCGGCGATAAAATTCACATGTTGTAAATCTTATGGAACCCAACCGGGTCGCTATCGGGCGCCATCAGCGCTTACGCAGGTCAGCGGCCCGTTATTTACACGAGTTACATGACCTGTGTGTAGGCATCTAGTGCCACATAACTCTACAAGTCTACTAACAAACTGTCGGATCCCTGATACGCAGAATCAGTGATGTATTTGGTTCCAAAGACGGACAAACAAGCTATTAAGCAGGGACAAACAAGCTCTTAAGCATAATGTTTTGGCTCCTCAACATATTTCTTTTCTATATAAAGGCTACTTGTCTTGCACAGTATTGTTTACGTCAATCCTTGATATTAGAGAGATCTAGTATTCGTGTGTGTTACCTGAATGTCGTTTCATGACGTTCCCTTGAGATAGGAATTTTGCGAGATTATTAACCTTTATGTCTAAGTTACTTTGGTATATAGTGTCCGTTTTTTTCGGATGTGTCTGAAAGAACAGACATCTTATGTAATGCAGCGGCCGTCCAGACGCTATTGAAAGTTAATTAAACAAGGTTCTTCTTAGTTAATAACATATTAAATTATTTGTGCAACCAGTAAGTCATTTGTCCCCAGAGTATCTCCCAATTGGCCGAGACATACTGAAGTCAAGTCTCTATATAAGAAAGGAGATAAAAGAATACCATTGACCTCTTAGAAACTCTCAGCATTTCGCCTTAGAGCCGTAAATAAAAAATAACATATACTGATTGTAAACCTTCCATCTCAGGCAACCCAGACAGTCGGTTTTTCAAATTCTGTTTAGCTTACTAAAAGAACTCTAGATTATTTTCTGCTGTATTTATTTTTGTTGATGTCCATCCAGTCGCATTGAAGTGCCCTAAATACAAAAACGCATCAATTGTTTCTAAGACTTCCATATTATTTTTTACATATTTATTTATTCTTAATTTTTATAATTTTCTTTTCTATTTGCTGACCGAACAATATTTGGGTCTTATTACAACAGCTTTTACGCCTTTTTTCTAACTTGCTGTTCAATTCTACTTTGGAGTTTATCTGCACTAGAGGCAAACGGTACTGTGTGGTGAGGAGAGCGTAGGATTTTTTGGCACACTGGACTTAAATTCAGGAAGACAGACATTAAATTGCCTTCCAGGCCGAGATTAAGGTTTCTACTGGTTTCCCTAAATAGCTTTAGGCAAATGTCGGATGGTTCCTTTGGAAAGGACATGGCCGATTTCCTGCTCCATTCATCACTGTCCAAGCATGTGCTCAATCGCCTGTGACTTCTTTTCGAAGATACCTTAACTTGTGGTCATCAGTGTATGGTTTCACTGTAGTAGTATTTCGTTTTTTGAGTGTTTACCGTACTTAGGTTTATATTTCGAAACTATAATGGTCTTATGTAATTTATTTTGAAGTTACCGAACATGATCCTCAAGGACATAGTATCTGAGTTTTGACAAACGATACTTTCCTAGTATGGGCAAATACGTTTCAAGTAACGTGATGTGTGAATGCACGTGAGTAATTTATTATAGAGCAAACGCCAAGGGGCAAGTGTTTTAATTGGATCATTTCTGGGACTTCCGAGTTCATAACATACCCGAGTTATTCAAGCGGGGAAAGCGACATACAGTTCAACGTGGAATCCTGTCCACGTGTAGTTACTGGCGACTCCTCACATCGTTGAGAGGGGAAAGCTGCTGCAGTATCCGTAGTCCGACCGAGATACGATCGTGCGTTTCAAAACCAAGTACATTATGTTTTGTAAATGTGAGCCCAAGTGCGCTAAAAACCATAAAGATGGAAAACTGCTACAGTAAAACCGTGCATTGACAACCACAAGTTAAGGTATCTTCGAAAAGAAGTTATTGGCACACGTTTCACCGCGTATTTCCCCTCTATCTGTTTCTTCGTCGACTTTCGTCTTCTGGTAGATCAGTTCGCTGCGGATGTCGTATGACGTTTCTCAAGTTATCTCATGAAAAGTTTGCTCAGTTTTTTATTACAGAGGGTGGCCAGTCCCCAGACTGGACGCGATGAGCTACCGTGCCGGGGGCTGCACCACGCGACCCCACAACATCGTATCATTTCCACCAACAAAGAAATAGACGGGACAGAATAGCAAAAATGTTAGTTCTTATAGTGTTTGAAGCACCATACACTTCGGGCTGTGACTTCAAGTTGTGCTCATCTAGTTGCTGTGAAGTATGCTCATTCGAAGAAATCTCGCCTTTTGTTTCTCTGCCGTCACAACAATAGAACACTGTAGGCACCTAGCCGATTCGCGTGGTTCATACTCGGCAACGCACGCGCCCTATCTCCCTAGCTCCTGGTGGACCGCATTATGCGAGTTTTCGCTCATGCGAAGGCGAATCAAAGAATTGCCAGCCTTGTGAAACTAAGCTGCGTGAAGAGTGACTGGGAAAGGGTCTCGCTCAGGCAGTTTCACCACACGGATGCAGTCCTGGGCATAGGAGCTGGGATACACGTGAGAGTTTCTTGTTCTCAGCTAGTACTCGCAGAACTGTTTACACTGGAAGCGAATTTTCACTGATAGTTACTGTGTGATAGTTCTTTGCGAGTACTTTTGTAAGTGTCGGAGAGTCCTGCGAGAGCAGGTGCCGAAGCGTTTACACACACAACATACATACAGACACAGACATACATAAATCCTTGTTTCATAGATCCTGAATGCGACATTTCGTAATGATGTGGAACGTGTCACTTTAACATAAGTTTTCTTCTCACAAATTAATTAATTAATTAATTATTTTTTCTTTTTTTCTTTCTTTTACAGTTACTACTTCGTATCTAAGAATTCATCTATTGAGTAGAAGGAGTTGTCATTCAGAAATTCTTTTAAATTTTGGTTGGCTATCTGTCAGACTTTTAATACTATTTGGCAAATGACCAGAGATTTTTGTGGCAGCGTAATTCACGCCTTTCTGTGCCAAAGTGAGATTTAATCCAGAATAGTGAATATCATCCTTTCTTCTAGTGTTGTAGCTATGCACTTCGTTGTTATTTTTGAACTGAGATGGGTTATTAATGACAAATTTCACAAGTGAATATATGTATTGCGAAGGTACTGTGAATATCCTGAGTTCCTTAAATAAATGTCTGCAAGGTGATCTTGGGTGGGCTCCAGCTATTATTCTGACTACACGCTTTTGTGCAATGAATACTTTCTCTCTTAATGATGAATTGCCCCAAAATATGATGCTATATGAAAGCAGTGAATGAAAACAGGCATAGTAGGCCAATTTACTGATATGTTTATCACCAACATTTGCAATAACGCTAATAGCATAAGTAGCTGAACCTAACCATTTCAGCCGATCATCGATATGTTTCTTCCAATTCAATTTCTCATCAATGCACACATCCAGAAATTTTGAGTATTCTGCCTTAGCAACAGACTTCTGTTCATAGTCTATATTTACCAATGGTGTAATGCCATTTACTGTACAGAATTTATAAACTGTGTTTTCTCAAAATTTAGTGAGAGTCCATTTGCAGAGAACCACTGAATAATTTTCTGAAAGACATTATTTGCAATTTCCACAGCTGATTCTTGCTTCTTGGGTGTAATTACTATACTTGTATCATCAGCAAAAAGTACTAACTTTGTATCTTCATGAATATAGTGTGGCAAGTCATTAATATATATTAAGAACAATAAGGGACGCAAGACTGAACCCTGTGGGGCACCATTCTTGACACCTCCCCAGGTAGAGGACTCTGCTGGTTTTTGTAGACTATCTGTACTGTTAATTTCAGCCTTCTGCATTCTTCCAGTTAAGTATGAATTAAATCATTTGTGCACTGTTTGACGTATAAATTTTCGGTGCCTACAGTGTCACGTCTTTCAGTGTCACACAAATTTTTATTTTTAAAAGGGGATCACTTAGGACTATTTCCATGGGTTCGCCCCTCAAATTTCTCCCTCATAGTACAAAATTGTCGTCTGATGTAGTACAAACTGAAAAAATAAATTCCTTTTAAAGCACAGTTTCGAATATAATTTATTTTCAAAACCTTACACCTGTGTCACAGAACAAATTCTACATTGAGAATACTTTACACAAGTTTAAGGGAAGAAATGCTTCCGATAATTATTACAGTATTTAAAGGACATCAAAATATGAACAGGCTGAAATGAACAAACAGTACATGAGACTATGTTAATCAATTCAACTGTAAAAAGCTAAGGAGCATATTATTAGCAAAATGAGAAATATGCAAAAGTGAAATGCCAAAATGAGCACTTCTCAATTGGGAGTAAATCAAAACAATCAGATTGGCTGAAAGAGAGCACAATAACATGAGCCATAAACGAATAAGAGCTAAGCAACGAAGCAAATAAGAGAATAGGCAAAAATGAGATGCCAACCAAATGAGTGCTGGCCGAACTCCGTCGGCACTTACATACGGTTGCGCTCGTGGCGGCACCTCGCGGCCCGTACGCAACACGCGCGCCTGCGACCGCAATGCACTCCTAGCGCTCGCGGCGGCGTCTAGCGGCCCGGCCCGTACGCAAGTTGTGCGATTGCTGTCGCAGGTCAACCCTTTATCTATGATGTTACAACTGTCCCACTCATACCACAATACTTAAGCTTATGTAGAAGAATTTCACCACACAATCAAAAGCCTTTGAGAGATCACACAATATCCCAATGAGTGAGGTTTTGTTATTCATTGCATTCAATATTTGATCAGTGAGAGCATATATAGCATTTTCTGTTGAAAAGCCTTTCTTAAAACCAAATTGACATTTTGTTAGTTCTTCATTTTTACAAATATGTGATGCTACTCTTGAAAACATTACTTTTTCAAGAATTTTGGATAAAGCTGTCAGAAGTGAAATTGGCCGGTAGTTGTTAGCATCAGATCTATCCCCTTTTTATGCAATGGTTTAACAATAGCATATTTCAGTCTATCTGGAAAAATTCCCTGTTTCAGTGAGCTACAACTTATGTGGCTGAGAATCCTACTTATTTGTTGGAACAAGCTTTTAGTACTCTGTTGGAAATGCGATCAATTCCATGTGAGCTTTTACTTTTGAGTGAATTTATTATTTCCTAATTTCAGGAGGAGAGGTGGGCTGAATTTCGAGTTTATCAAATTGCTTAGGTACTGCCTCTTGCATATACTGCCTTGCATTTTCTAATGAATAGCTGGAACCTATTTTCTCTACAATACTTAAAAATAATTATTAAAAATGTTGTCTACTTCTGACTTCTTGTTAACAAACTTTTCATTGTGTTTGATAGAAAAACAGTCTTCCTGTGCTCTCGGTTGCCCTGTTTCCCTTTTCACAATATTCCAAATTGTTTTAATTTTATTATGAGAGGTGCTAATCGCAGACATAATGCACATACTTCTGGACTTTTTAATAACTTAGCTTACATTTATCGCGAATCTCTTGCCCAACGTAAAGTCCCGAGCGACTGGAAAAAAGCGCAGGTGACGCCTGTATATAAGAAGGGTAGAAGGACGGATCCTCAAAATTACAGACCAATATCCTTAACATCTGTTTGTTGTAGGATTCTCGAACGTATTCTCAGTTCGAATATAATGAATGTCCTTGAGACAGAGAAGTTGCTGTCCATGCATCAGTACGGCTTTAGAAAGCATCGCTCCTGCGAAACGCAACTCGCCCTTTTTTCACATGATATCTTGCGAACCATGGATGAAGGGTATCAGACGGATGCCATATTCCTTGACTTCCGGAAAGCGTTTGACTCTGTGCCCCACTGCAGACTCCTAACTAAGGTACGAGCGTATGGGATTGGTTCCCAAGTATGTGAGGGGCTCGAAGACTTCTTAAGTAAATGAACCCAGTACGTTGTCCTCGATGGTGAGTGTTCATCGGAGGTGAGGGTATCATCTGGAGTGCCCCAGGCAAGTGTGGTAGGTCCGCTGTTGTTTTCTATCTACATAAATGATCTTTTGGGTAGGGTGGATAGCAATGTGCGGCTGTTTGCTGTTGATGCTGTGGTGTACGGGAAGGTGTCGTCGTTGAGTGACTGTAGGAGGATACAAGATGACTTGGACAGGGTTTATGATTGGTGTAAAGAATGGCAGCTAACTCTAAATATAGATAAATGTAAATTAATGCAGATGAATAGGAAAAAGAATCCTGTAATGTTTGAATACTCCATTAGTAGTGTAACGCTTGACACAGTCACGTCGATTAAATATTTGAGCGTAACATTGCAGAGCGATATGAGGTGGGACAAGCATGTAATGGCATTTGTGGGGAAGGCGGATAGTCGTCTTCGGTTCATTGGTAGAATTTTGGGAAGATGTGGTTCATCAGTAAAGGAGACCGCTTATAAAACACTAATACGACCTATTCTTGAGTACTGCTCGAGCGTTTGGGACCCCCATGAGGTCGGATTGAGGGAGGACATAGAAGCAATTCAGAGGCGGGCTGCTAGATTTGTTACTGGTAGGTTTGATCTTCACGCGAGTGTTACGGAAATGCTTCAGAAACTCTGGTGGGAGTCTCTAGAGGAAAGGAGGCGTTCTTTTCGTGAATCGCTACTGAGGAAATTTAGAGAACCAGCATTTGAGGCTGACTGCAGTACAATTTTACTGCCGCCAACTTACATTTCGCGGAAAGACCACAAAGATAAGATAAGAGATATTAGGGCTCGTACCGAGGCATATAGGCAGTCATTTTTCCCTCGTTCTGTTTGGGAGTGGAACAGGGAGAGAAGATGCTAGTTGTGGTACGAGGTACCCTCCGCCACGCACCGTATGGTGGATTGCGGAGTATGTATGTAGGTGTAGATGTAGAACTTTTCTTAATACAGTGCAGTAATTTTTATAATGTTTCATTGTTTCGGGATCATTACTCCTAGCTATAAGATACATTTCCCTTTTCTGTTTACAATATATTTTTATCCCTTTAGTAAGCCATGGCTTTTTACATCGGGTCAGAGCGTGTGTATGTGTATGTGTGAGCTGACATCATCTCTCCGCTTTTATGCAAGTATCATCTCTTGCCTGTTTCTGCGTTATGCTGGTGGTGTAGGAGTGTGTGCTGTGTGCTGCAGATCTACCAGCTGGCGCGGGAGACGGCAGTGCTGCTGCTGGAATGCAACCCGGACATCGGGCCGCTGCTGGACTGGGTGG
Source organism: Schistocerca piceifrons (assembly GCF_021461385.2). NCBI lineage: Eukaryota > Metazoa > Arthropoda > Insecta > Orthoptera > Acrididae > Schistocerca > Schistocerca piceifrons. The sequence goes on from NC_060138.1 coordinate 299,364,078, forward strand.
TCGACCGCTGCTACACGGGCAGCCCGCAGGTCGCCGACGGCTGCTTTCTCGCGCTCGCCACCATCTTCAGTGCCAGGTCAGTGGCCGCCCATCTTTTACCACTCTTCGGGACATTTTTCAGGAATCCGCACACCGTGGAAGAACTTCGGGACAGAGGCGTCACGAATTCGTTAAATTAAAATCGATATCGGTGAAACAAATCATAATTACGATCAGCATTTGTTCGATAAAACAGGTGGCACCATATAAGAACTATGCATCACTAGTTCCGTCCTGCGAAAGAACTGTTCCAGAATCTAGAGCTGAGAAACACAAACTACTATCTTCTCATTTTGTGGCAATACTTTTAAAATAAGGGTGCAGTAGCTACTTTTTTAGAAAGGACTGCCCTCATATTCAAGTTTTGAAAAACCAAATACATTTTATAAGAACAGCTCACTGAAGGGGGGTAGTACCCTTTATGAAAAAAGATAGAGCATTGACTCCATGGTGCGCTATACCGTTGCACAATGATTTTTGTATCCCTCTGGGATAATGAAATTAATGATTCATGAGTCCATTCATCTGGTTCGTATTCCCGAATAGTATTTCCTGTGTTGCTCAAACATATTTACATTGGCTCTTCTAAAATTATTGAACGATTTCCCAAGGCTATATTTTCACCAACTCCGACGTATACAGGGTGGTCCATTGATCGTGACCGGGCCAAATACCTCACGGAATAAGCGTCAAACGAAAAAACTACAACAAAACTTGTCTAGCTTGAAGGGGGAAACCAGATGGCGCTGCCATAGGTCAAACGGATATCAATTGCGTTTTTTTTAAAAATAGGAACCCCCATTTTTTATTACATATTCGTGTAGTAAGTACAGAAATATGAATGTTTTAGTTGGACCACTTTTTTCGCTTTGTGATAGATGGCACTGTAATAGTCACAAACATTTGGTTCACAATTTTAGACGAACAGTTGGTAACAGGTAGGTTTTTTAAATTAAAATACAGAACGTAGGTACTTTTGAACATTTTATTTCGATTGTTCCAATGTGATACGAGGTGCATTCAAGTTCTAAGGCCTCCGATTTTTTTTCTAATTAACTACTCACCCGAAATCGATGAAACTGGCGTTACTTCTCGACGTAATCGCCCTGCAGACGTACACATTTTTCACAACGCTGACGCCTTGATTCCATGGCAGCGGCGAAGGCTTCTTTATGAGGCTGTTTTGACCACTGGAAAATCGCTGGGGCAATAGCAGCACGGCTGGTGAATGTGCGGCCACAGAGAGTATCTTTCATTGTTGGGAAAAGCCAAAAGTCACTAGGAGCCAGGTCAGGCGAGTGGGGAGCATGAGGAATCACTTCAAAGTTGTTATCACGAAGAAACTGTTGCGTAACGTTAGCTCGATGTGCGGGTGCGTTGTCTTGGTGAAACAGCACACTCGCAGCCCTTTCTGTACGTTTTTGTTGCAGTGCAGGAAGGAATTTGTTCTTCAAAACATTTTCGTAGGATGCACCTGTTACCGTAGTGCCCTTTGGAACGCAATGGGTAAGGATTACGCCCTCGCTGTCCCAGAACATGGACACCATCATTTTTTCAGCACTGGCGGTTACCCGAAATTTTTTTGGTGGCGGTGAATCTGCGTGCTTCCATTGAGCTGACTGGTGCTTTGTTTCTGGATTGAAAAATGGCATCCACGTCTCATCCATTGTCACAACCGACGAAAAGAAAGTCCCATTCATGCTGTCGTTGCGCGTCAACATTGCTGGGCAACATGCCACACAGGCAGCCATGTGGTCGTCCGTCAGCATTCGTGGCACCCACCTGGATGACACTTTTCGCATTTTCAGGTCGTCATGCAGGATTGTGAGCACAGAACCCACAGAAATGCCAACTCTGGAGGCGATCTGTTCAACAGTCATTCGGCGATCCCCCAAAACAATTCTCTCCACTTTCTCGATCATGTCATCAGACCGGCTTGTGCGAGCCCGAGGTTGTTTCGGTTTGTTGCCACACAATGTTCTGCCTTCATTAAACTTTCGCACCCATGAACGCACTTTCGACACATTCATAACTCCATCACCACATGTCTCCTTCAACTGTCGATGAATTTCAATTGGTTTCACACCACGCAAATTCAGAAAACGAATGATTGCAGGGTTTTCATGTAAGGAAAACGTCGCCAATTTAAGTGTTTAAAACAGTTCTCATTCTCGCCGCTGGCGGTAAAATTCCATCTGCCTTACGGTGCTGCCATCTCTGGGACGTATTGACAACGAAACAATGCGCATGTTTCTATCTCTTTTCAGTCCGGAGAAAAAAAATCGGAGGCCTTAGACCTTGAATGCACCTCGTACATGTACCTTTGTGAACTTTCCATTTCTGAGAACGCATGCTGTTACAGCGTGATTACCTGTAAATACCACATTAATGCAATAAATGCTCAAAATGATCTCCGTCAACCTCAGTGCATTTGGCAATACGTGTAACGACATTCCTCTCAACAGCGAGTAGTTCGCCTTTCGTAATGTTCGCACAGGCATTGACAATGCGCTGACGCATGTTGTCAGGCGTTGTCGGTGGATCACGATAGCAAATATCCTTCAACTTTCTCCACAGAAGGAAATCCGGGTACGTCAGATCCGATGAACGTGCGGGCCATGGTATGGCGCTTCGACGAGCAATCCACCTGTCATGGAATATGCTGTTCAATACCGCTTCAACCGCACGCGAGCTATGTGCCGGACATCCATCATGTTGGAAGAACATCGCCATTCTGTCATGCAGTGAAACGTCTTGTAGTAACATCGATAGAACATTACGTAGGAAATCTGCATACATTCACCATTTAGATTGCCATCGATAAAATGGGGGCTAATTATCCATCCTCCCATAATGCCGCACCTACATTAACCCGCCAAGGTCGCTGATGTTCCACTTTTCGCAGCCATCGTGGATTTTCCGTTGCCCAATAGTGCATATTATGTCGGTTTACGTTACCGCTGTTGGTGAATGACGCTTCGTCGCTAAGTAGAACGCGCTCAAAAACTCTTGTCATCGTCCCGTAATTTCTCTCGTGCCCAGTGGCAGAACTGTACACGACGTTCAAGGTCTTCGCCATCCAATTCCTGGTGCATAGAAATATGGTACGGGCGCAATCGATGTTGATGTAGCATTGTCAACACCGACGTTTTTGAGATTCCCGATTCTCGCGCAATTTGTCTGCTACGGATGTGCGGATTAGCCGCGACAACAGCTAAAACACCTACTTGGGACTCATCATTTGTTGCACGTCGTGGTTGACGTTCACATGCGGCTGAAACGTAACTATCCGGCGAACAGTCCGGACACTTGGATGATGTCCAGGATACCGAGCAGCATACATAGCACACTCCCGTTGAGCATTTTGATCACAATAGCCATATATCAACACGATATCGACCTTTTCCGCAATTGGTAAACGGTCCATTTTAACAAGGGTAATGTATCACAAAGCAAATACCGTCCGCACTGGCGGAATGTTACGTGATACTTGACTATTACAGCACCATCTATCACAAAGCTAAAAAAGTGGTTCAAATAAAACATTCATATTTCTTTACGTACTATACGAATATGTAATAAAAAATGGGGGTTCCTATTTTTTAAAAAAACGCAGTTGATATCCGTTTTACCTATGGCAGCGCCATCCAGCGGGCCAACCATAGCGCCATCTGGTTTCCCCCTTCAAGCTAGCTAGACGAGTTTCGTTCTTTGTAGTATTTTCGTTTGATGCTTATTTCGTGAGATATTTGGCCCGGGCGCTATCAGTGGACCACCCTGTATACAGTATAATACGATCATCTTAGAAGTAACGTCGGCATTTCATCATAAAATCATCGTCTGTAAGTTGCGAGATCTTCGAGATCCAGGATAAAACACCACGCCAAGTGCAGGCTAAACCGTGCCGGCGAACCATATTTAGGACAGCATTACGAGGTTCTTAAAAATGTTACAACAGTTCGTGTGGCCAGAGGGCACGGGTTTAGCAATTCAACGTCGTACATTTTGCGTATGAAACACAGCGTTCCGATCGTAGGGAAACAGGTCTACACATCTTGTCTGTAAGGTCGTATAGGAGCATACACTACGTTCACAAAATTGAATTCAACGCAAAATAGCTGCGACGGATGACAGAGGTATGCAAATTGGGCACTTTGCTCGCTCGTACTCGCTCAGGGAAGGTGTGCGCGAGTATGAAAGGCCCGAGCGGGAAGAGAGAGCTGCAGTCGAGCGGGACGTCACGCTACGGGGAGGCGTTCGCCGCTTGCTGTTGGCGCCGTTAATAGTAGCAGCTCTGTGTGACTGCAGGCTCACGTTGCATTTGGCATCTCCCATCATTTGACGCAGCTCCACCCAGACCAATGTAGTGCATTCCTGGTGTCTAAGAGAGATATCACTTCGATCCATAATAGCAAATTGCTCGCTTTATGCAATAACGAAAATTTGTAAACAATTCGAAGCTTAACAGGAAAACTGAGTATCTACCAATTTACGTAACGATAGTCCCTCTCGTTTTTTATGACACCAGCTGTTTTATTGAGTCAAGTATACATACAGTACCTGGGTTTTACCGCCTAAGAAATTGGAAATCAAACGGAAACAAAATTGTCTCCAAACTATTCTCTCTTATCGTTTCTTCCACCTGCCAAGTGTATTGTCGCCGTCACCATTATCCGTTAGAGCTAAACACAAGTCAAACTCGTCGGTAGATTAAGTATGGCGTTGCGCACAGCTAGTTACTCTGAAAATAGAGTCTTCATTTTTTGGTTGGTGAGCACTGCTGATATTCCCTCGGTGGTCCTAAATAATATTTGCAGGTATCACAAAAACAGAGTAAAATATTCCTTCTAATTTTGTCATAATTTACCTGGAACTGATATTTCATCACAGACGTACTGCACAGTATTTAATAAGTCATCTCAATCATAAGCGGACATGATTTTTGATAATCTAGCAGCCATAGCAATGTTGGTATTCTCTGCAACATCCGAATTTCGATTTTCTCCTCTGCGAGCCAAAGGCAGCGGTTTTTCAGCACTCTTGGTACCTATAGTTAACAGATGACAATGTGGCAGTTATACTGTACTCTCAGGTACCAGTGACACTGAAATTGGCGTTTTGGAGTTGAATACAGTTTACATTTGCAGCGTGTATGAAAATATAAAACCTGGTATTTGTAGTAATTTAAATGTACTTCTGTATCGTCGGGCCCTGCGTTACCATGACTTCCCAGTATGTAAAACCCTAGCAAAACAAACTGAATTGTAGGATAATTCTCGTCTTCGAGCACGTCTGTTGCATGTTTGATTGGCTTTAAAATTGTCACGATTCGTGGCAATATTGTTATCGTAGCCTGTATGTTTTTCGGAGATACTCTTCTCCTCAAGGCCGGGCGGAGTGACCGAGCGGTTCTAGGCGCTTCATTCTGGAACCATGCGGCTAATACGGTCGCAGGTTCGAATCCTGCCTCGGACAGGGATGTTTGTGATGTTCTTAGGTTGGTTAGGTTTAAGTAGTTCTAAGTTCTAGGGAACTGATGACCTCAGAAGTTAAGTCCCATAGTGCTCAGAGCCATTTGAACCTTCTCCTCAAGCATTTCCACGAAAGTAACGCTTTAAACAAGCTGTTTATGTAGTCTTTGTTTCTTGCTTCAAGTGTGTGTGTGTGTGTGTGTGTGTGTGTGTGTGTGTGTGTGTGTGTGTGCGCGTGCGCCACCGGTTGTCTTCATTCAAACGGACACTGTGGCAGCAAAAATCGTGGAATGTACCAGTGCAACCTCATTTTTCAAATAATAGTCATCGAAACGTGTTTCAGGACTGTGTTCAAAACATACGTAATGCATGCGTAATGCTGAAAGGATTACGAGTCCATGCCTGTATTAGCTCCTCGGTCAGTGACGAATAAATATGAAGATGCTGGGGATTTACTCGTAAGGTAAATAATGTTTCTTCAACGTAGTTTTTAAAAAAAATTCCCCGAATTTTATCTTCTGAGGAAAGTGATTTGTTATCAGTACCATGCCTGATCTTGATTAAGTGCACAGTAAAAGGTAGATAACAACTTTTCCCATCTCCACTGTGGATGCACTTACATTCACCCTCATGGCCTGCACATCATACTCGTCATATTTCATCAGCTGTTCTTCCTGTGTTTCGTGCTACTGTCGTAGAATGAGGCAAAATGTTAGGGCGTCAACATGTCCCATTTCAGAACACCGATTACAAGTTCCTGACATAAAGCACGAAATTCACCACCTGATATTTACATAAATGGACAAAGATCTCTGGCCGCACTTCTACGCACTTTTTAGATACTGGAGCGTTCAGTGAAACTGCGTTGATGATGTGCTTCAGAACTTATATTTTATCGTGTTCTGGAGACACGCACCTTCAGATGTGTTGCACTGGATCTGAATGAAAATATCTGCAAACTCTGCTGCGACCACTGCCTCTCGCACTTAGAATGTGCTCTTTAGAATCAAATTCCGTTTTCCTGTTCTCCTTCGTCTTATGTACGCGCAACATGCTCCGACAACGAGCGACTGAGCAGCGAATGGGTAATCAGAGTAGATAGATGGTCGGGGCATTCGAGCATTGGGTGCTCAACGAGCGTGAAAGAAGTCGAGTGCAGTTGCTACCCAAGTGCTAAGTGGCTGTATTAACATCTCCAGGTCTTTCGCGGAACTACATGCACAGAGCATAAACACCAGATGCAGACCTCTTTAACAGATATTGTCTTCTGTGCGTCGGCGATTGGACACTGTGCAGCGAGCTGAAGTGCTATAGTCCTCCTGTGAACTGAAGAGGGAGTAGCTCTCAAAGAATCGATTTCACATTTAATAGGGTACGGCAGCGTTGATGATTAACGTAGGTTCGGTCAGTGTGCGTTTTTTGCGTTACTTACTTTAATTATTTATTTTTTATCTCGTTATTCACGCGTTTACTGAAAAATAAACGCTTCACGGACTACCCTGCGCACTGCGTCACCATTGGCTTAAAAAGGCAGACTGCACAAGTTCCGGTATAACTTTGTGAAACAGTCTGTAGTTGCTGCTTCTGATGGAGTTCGATAGAGACAGTGCCGACTCGCCTGCTCGCTCTCCAGTTTGCAGACGAACTGTAGCACTCATGTCATTTCTTCAGCTAACAACGGCCACAAGCTGCAGTGAGCACGTTAATTTCGTCGCTATAGTTTTGAGTGGCTTTCTCATTTTTTACATTTCATCCGGTCTCACAGAGATGATCACATGTTCAAAACGACGCTGATGGGTGAGCGTAGTCTGACAGACTTTGGTGTTAAACAGCATAGCAGAATAACACCAGATGTGATATGAGTCGCCATTAGACGTACAAAGTATCAGGACTCTTACGTATTGAAGGGGCATCTGAATAGTAACTACAGCGTCGGAGAATTTGTAGCCCACAGAGGCGCCAGTGCTCTAGACAACCCGACAAACAATACCGAGTGAGGTCGCACAGTGGTTATGACACTGGTATTGCCTACGGGTGGACAGAGGTTACAGTTCATGATCGACCACCCTGATTTAGGTTTTGCGCGGTTTTTCTGGATTAGTTAAGGCAATACCGGAATGATTTCTTTGAAAAAGGACCAGACATTTTCACCTCTCTCTCTCTTTGCCCTTTCCGAACTTGTGCTGCGTCTCTTAACACCTCGATAATGATTAATTCCACACGATAACGGAACCCGGTGCATGTTTCATGGAACAGAGTCACAGTTTCATTTTGCTAAACTAACGATTTCGTGGGGGAACAAAAATTTGGTTTTCAATATTTCATATAATTATTGACCGAATTAAAAAAATGCTGTCGTAATCAATTCATTAAGAGGTATAATCTTACGCTGGATGTGTAACTCAGTAAGACAAGTATTACAGTGTGAAACTGCGTATGATGCACCATAACTTACGGCTATATATTGATCCAGTATTTGAGAATGGAAGCACAAAGCGACTTGCATCAGATTTTACACATAATTTCAAACCTGTATCAAACTTTTTCTTGCTGACACTCACTACAAAACTCACAACAAATAAAAGGGAAAAAGCGTGTCACTTACTACATTTTCGCTGTTCCTGCAGCAAAAATGCTGCATCAGGCACGACATTTCAGTTTATTACTTCTTTACTACTACTAATTCTATTAGCAATACATTTTGTAGACTATATTCAGAGGTACCACTGGATGCAACTACAAAATTATATTATTGTACGACTTACAGTTCAGGAGATAAGACATATAAAGATTGAGACGCATGAAAACTAGCTTTTACTTAGAACGGAGTACAAAATACCCAGACTAAACTTATCTCGTGTTTACAATGAGAGCACTTAGCGATTTACGACAATTTTAAACGTAATGTCAAACATTTTCTTAAATCTTTCTCGTTCTCATGCGTAACGTCAAATATTTAACAAAGTAAGTCATTTGTAAGGTGATCATAAGTTTAAAGCCATTTCAAATATCAGAGTTTGATTTCTTGCGGAATCGGAGTTTACTGGTCTTGATAAAAACTACTGATTATTGCGGTACCATAGCCATACTGCATAGTTCATGCGTTGGTTACATTTTGTTTCTGTAGTTTGGTCACACTGTTATTATATATCCAATTCACACCAGTTTCCCCATTGTACCGTCAGAGTCCAGCTTGACACACTGTTAAGCGTTATGCCATTACATGCTGCTGTTGATATTATGCGTCTCACAGAAATCGTTATAATCTTTCCATTTCACTTCACTGACACCTATTATATCTAGAATGAACCTGTGCATTTCCGATTTCAGATTTTCTAGCTTCCCTACCACGTTGAAATTTGTGTCATTTCACGTTTCGATTCGAAATATGCTACCCTTTTGTTCTTTTCAAGGTTACCTCCCCACTGGCAGCCCCCAGCCGGAGATACAGATGGCCGAAATCTTTTTCCAGTGGAGAGATCATCACGAGACACTTTTTCAGTTACTTGCTCTCACAGATGCTATGACGTTAAATGTCGCTGGTCTGACCACAGTGACACGTCTCTCGATATTCAAGCTTTAATGTGGTTGTTGCGTGAGGCAGTATCGCTTGTTCATTTGAACGGACGGGGCTGCTCACATGTCAGCGGTTACCATCATTAAGCGTACACGATCGGCCACTACGCTGATCGTGTTGCAGAATGATGCGTTCGAGGAAGTACTCTGAATCCATTTTCAGCTCCGTGGATCGATGTGTCCTGAATGGCCGAACAGCTTCGGCGTAGCAGCATTACAGGTGTCTCGCTGTGCATTCGGGTTATGATATATTGTACTGTGTTGCCGAAACTGCGTTAGAAAAATTCACACAGCCCTCGAAATTTTCTAACTAAAGAAATACTTATAACGCCCCATTTTTACAACTCTTATACCACCACCACTTTTTTGCGCTATACCACTGTTTTGACTACCGTTATCTCACGACTTTTAGCAGATCCCCGCAGACTGTACCGTGGGCATTTACAACGTGCATGCTAGATAAAATTATGATATAGTATACCTCAAAGTATTGTGTTCGATGTCTCACGTTACGTTACTTTGCTGAACGATGAAATTGTTGAAAATGAAAACACTGCAACCATTAAACCGAGTTGATTTTCTGCTCTTTGTTAGCGAAGATGGGAGGTCAGAATTGAGGGCCTCGTTTGCTGTAAGGTCATCAGAGAAGAAACATTGGCTTAGTAGGCCATACACGAGACAAACCTTGACTATTAATGGCAGGACGAGCATTCGAACGCCGCTCCTCCCGAATGCGAGTCGAGTGTCTTAACCAAATATGTTGAGCTGTTTGGTAACTAAAAGTTTATCTTGTAATTTAATGGTGTACAGCTGGGTCAAACGCAGGAACAAACAAGAAAGAGCCATAATATCTGTGATTCTTCTGTTCCACCCGGCATGTTAGTTGATCGAACAGTTCACCGGCGTGTTGCCGGTTCACAGTTTATAGCGGGCACAGTATTTCGGCGATGAGACATGTCACCAAGTCACGCCTGATATGTCTGATCGCCGGAATATTATACCCGCTGTACGCTGTGAACTCGCAGCACATCCATGGACTGTTCGATCAATTATAACATCGTCTGAACGTTGGTCATTGTGCAAGCAATTTTCCTCGCATAAACGTAGCTTGAAAACTGACATTATACAATGCTGTCCATTAAAACTGCAACACCGTGAAGGCGGCATGCAAGAAACACCGTAGTGTGCTACATTCTTGGATACGCAAATGATTAGGATTCCAGTGCAACCGCACAATATAACTAGGAATAATGCCAGCTACATTCAGCAGAAAAGGAAAGATTATCCGTCGCAGTGTTTATTTGTTCCACGTATTCTCCTAAACTACTAGACCAATTTTGTGAAAAAGGAGTGTGGTCCAGACTTTACTCATCTAATAACGGATAATGTGAGTATTTAGTAACTTGCAACAAACTTTATACATAATTTCAAACCTACAGGAAACTTTTTCTCGCTGACAACCGCCATAAAATGATGGAAGGAAATAAGTTTATCGCTTACTACAGTTTCGCTGTTTATGCAGTAAAACTGTTGCATGAGGCGTAACGTTTTGATTTATTTCTTCTTTACTACTAACTGTATTCGCGACAGATTTCGCAGACACTATTCATATATACCACTGAATGTACCTGTAAATGCCGGCCGCGGTGGTCTCGCGGTTAAGGCGCTCAGTCCGGAACCGCGCGACTGCTACGGTCGCAGGTTCGAATCCTGCCTCGGGCATGGATGTGTGTGATGTCCTTAGGTTAGTTAGCTTTAAGTAGTTCTAAGTTCTAGGGGACTGATGACCACAGAAGTTAAGTCCCATAGTGCTCAGAGCCATTTGAACCATTTTGTACCTGTAAATTGTATCTTTGTACGAGACATAGTTCAAGAGACGTGATGTCACAAACACTGAAACGCGTGAAAAACTGCGCGTTATGCATGGTGTTTAGAATTATGACATCTTTTCTATGAATTCTGTTTGCAACACATTTCGCAGACAGTAACCAAGTATACTACTGGGTGCAACTACAAAATTATATCGTAGTACGATACATAGTACAGGAGATGTGCTGTCATAAACATTGAACTGCGTAGAAACGAAAGTGAGGGCGAAATTCGCGAGAGATACAGGTGAAATAAGTGTGCAAATATGAGTGAAAAATGTTAAATATATGTCAAATAGGCCTACATGTAACAAATACTTACGTAGAAAAAGCTGCGGACAAAAAGCTTCTCCTAAACCCCTGGATCGATTTCAACCAAAATCGATACACATATTACTTCATATCTGGAAAGAAATACTGAAGGTATAAGAACCAGCAAACTCCTATTGGAAAATTTTGGACATTTGTGGTAAGTTCCTTTGGGACCAAACTGCTGAGGTCATCGGTCCCTAGGCTACACACTACTTAATCTAACTAACTTACCGCCGACGGGGGAAGCCGCAAGAACCGTGACAAGGCGCCTAAGACCGAACGGCTACCCCACGCGTCTCCCTATTGGTGTGGTGGGTGATAATGTGGAGACAGAAAGGGAAGGAGGAGATGGAGAGAGAGAGAGAGAGAGAGAGAGAGAGAGAGAGAGAGAGAGAGAGGGGGGGGGGGGGGAGAGGGGAGAGATGGTCAGAGAAATGAAAGAGGAGGAGTTGGGCAGAAAGAGGAGGCAGGAGCAGATGGACAGAGAGAGGAGGAAGGGGGAAATGGGCTAATAGAAGGTCGAAATTTATACAAGCCCAGGGAACGCTGGGTACTCAGCCAGTAATGTGATTTGAATGTTAGGTTGTTTGTGAAAGGATGTTGTTATGCGTCTTGTAATAAGGAGAACCTTCTACCAGGTCACGTCAGAATTCGACACCGGTAGGTTGCAGCCTACGGAGATGTCGGTTTATTTCCGCGATATTGCTACTCGCGTTGGTCGGGATCACACAAGTGTTGTGCTATCGTGGGAATATGGAATCGATGGGTTCAGGAGGGAGGAGGACTACTCTACACCTTGACGGTTCGTAATGGCACGACGCAAATAGCGTTCAAGGGGACAGACATGTTGTTTCTCTCGGCCGTGCTTAATAATTCAGCTACGTCACGTACCTTCGAGTCGGGAACGGGTCTGTTTCCAGCGAGACAAGTATCCGCACGAACAGTGCGACGATACAGCCTATCATCTGCGCGACCACTGTTGTGGTTCCTGTCGACACGGCAGCAGAGAAAGGTGCGGCGACAGTGTTGCAGCCATTGACGACACTGATCCAGGGGAGACAGCACGTCGTCTTTCCAGAAAAGTTCCTCTTGTGCCTACAGTATCGGAATGGCCGCAATCGTGTGCGGATCCTCCGTGAACGACCAGCGTTACCAGATTGCGTTCACCATTGTCATACCTGCGTGACGGTATGGGGAGCCATTGATCACAGAACAGAATCTTTTCTGGCTCGCGTAGTCGGTAGTTCGGAGAGCAGACATTTATTACGTGTTAATCCTCCATAGCATGGTGTTCCATTTGGCAACAAACCATAAATTTAAGTATAATATTAAGATAGCCAATAGCATGTGCATGGATGGTGCTGCGATACCAGTAGCATGTGCGTTGATGCTCGATGCAGCTAGACTGTGTTTGGCGTCATTACATTCGCAGACACAGTTGAAAATCGGTAACTTTTGCTGAAGGTCGAGTGTACATAGGCACGCGCGAAACCAGATGAAAGGGTGACTTAAGTCTGCCACTTACTTCACGTCGCATTAGATTTTTAAGGTATGAGAAATTATGCTTAATGCTAGCATAGAGTATGTACCTATGTCACTGTAACTGAAGGATTAATAATTACTTAATATTTTTGATTTGTTGCCGTATGGTAACAAACCTAAGTTATAAATCGGAATTTCTACGTTCAACCTACTACATACTTTTTTCTGTGTTAGACACTACCCCCAGCAATTTTTTTCCGCTGAAATTGGATTCCTAAAATACACTCAAACAATAGAGGATTAAGGCCGGTGGCAGCCCCTATCTTCGAAAAATCCGTGACTTTATCTTCCAAGAAGATAACGCCAGAACAAACGCTGCGCATTGTGTCCTGACCTTGATGCAGAGAGCGTTCGATGTTGACCTGGGCAGCACGTTTCCCAGAGAACATTTGGTCATAGGTTGCCGACCGACTGGCACGCTGACACTCGCTAGCCATTATTACACAAGATCCAAGCCGTAGTGTTCGTAGTCCTCCTTCACCCTACGGTATACATTACAATCGAGTATGATTACGTATATCGGAGCTACTTGAAAGGCATCTTTTGTAAACAAAACAAGCCGAGCAAATGTGGAAATGTGTACAACTTATCGTTACTACGCGTGGTTACTCGTAAACTAGCCGGCCGTTGTGGCCGAGCGGTTCTAGGCGCTTCAGTCCGGAACCGCGCTGCTGCTACGGTCGCAGGTTCGAATCCTGCCTCGGGCATGGATGTTTGTGATGTCCTTAGGTTAGTTGTGTTTAAGTAGTTCTAAGTCTAGGAGACTCATGACCTCAGATGTTAAGTCCCATAGTGCTTAGAGCCATTTGAACCGTTTTTTGAACTCGTAAACTGCCATAATAGAGAATGAGTGTAAATATGCTTAATTGCAAAGATTAATTTTGAGAGTAGAATTTGTTATTAATTAAAGAAAACACTGGAACTAAAATTTCATTACGCAAACTAGTAAGACAGTCCCTTGTACTAAAGTCAATTTATTTCAAAAACCAGTGAGTTTAGATTGAACTTACGTAACGATTAGTAATACATATGAGGGCGACAACGTTATTATTCATCCAGGATCTAATTTTTCTAGGCAAGTAAACACAAAAATTGCTCAGATTCGAGTATATATTCAAAACTACAGAACTCTTTAAAAGCAAAACATTGCATTACGTGATGCAGGAGCAGGAGATTAGTGTTTAACGTCCCGTCCACAACGAGGTCATTAGAGACGGAGCGCAAGCTCGGGTGAGGGAAGGATGGGGAAGGAAATCGGCCGTGCCCTTTCAAAGGAACCATCCCGGCATTTGCCTGAAGCGATTTAGGGAAATCTCGGAAAACCTAAATCAAGATGGCCGGATACGGGATTGAACCGTCGTCCTCCCAAATGCGAGTCCTGTGTGCTAACCACTGCGCCACCTCGCTCGGTACGTGATGCAGTAACAATTACGTTATTGATCAGTTTTTTCTCTTTTTTCTTTAGTGTTAATGATTCTGACTAACCAGCCTTTCCAAATATTTGAAACTCGTTATCAAAAATACAATAATTAAATACGAACGTCACCCAGAATGACAACTAACTGCTAAGGCATCGCTGAAATAAGACAGCTAAGACATCAGTGCAGAAGTTTACCCAAGCACGTAAATGTTAGTAGTACATTGGAGTAAAAGTTAAAATTCACTGTATTTTGCAAGATTCAATAATTCCAACAGTTGTTGGATATTACTTTCAAAAGTTAATTAAGACTGTTTCTGTGCAGAATTTACGCAATGGCTTCGATTAATCACAAGAGGAAAACTTAGCTTTACTTTCTGGCAAAGTTATCATTTTTTTACAGTGAAATATTTCTTTCATTCACAGTGTGATTATCAGTATTTAGGATGAAAGAATATAGACTGATTTTTAGGCAACAATGACCTAATGGTTAATAACCACCTTAGCATTATAATAAAGTTTCACACAGTTAATGTATTGTCCAAAGAAAATTCGAAGACACCGGCAAGTCTTTTGCAGAACTGGGTGTGTGAAATGGTTAAGTATTATCTGCTGCGAAGCTGCTGACGCGATAGTAACAATACCAATGTCATCTTCCACTTGTAGATTATATATGCGTGCACTGCTCAAACAGTATATCTTCCTTTATAATTCATGCGAATCATTTTCATAAATGAACGCTGTACAGATACCCACAGGAATTGCATGACTCTCACAGCCACAAAACGCTGTAGCACGCATAACCTCCATGCCTGGATCTCTTAACACTCGTGCGCCCACTTGTACTGGCAGCTACTTCGCGTCCATACCCTTTAACGTTTAATTGCGTACTACCGCCCCTACTGCCGATTACCCGCTAGTACACCAAATGATTCCAATGGCTCTGAGCACTATGGGACTCAACATCTGTGGTCGTCAGTCCCCTAGAACTTAGAACTACTTAAACCTAACTAACCTAAGGACATCACACACATCCATGCCCAAGGCAGGATTCGAACCTGCGACCGCAGCAGTCGCGCGGTTCCGGACTGAGCGCCTCAACCGCGAGACCACCGCGGCCGGCGGTACACCAAAGATCCTACCTTACCCTTCATGCTAAATTGTTGATTTTATACAAAGTAACTTTCTCCATATTGCCAGTGTGTCTACTTCACAAAAATTACAAAAAAAAAAAAGAAACTGTTTTAAATCGTTTACAAGAAATTAACATCACAGTGCTGGAACTGATAATGTATGATAAAGAAACAGCGAAAACATTTACGTTCGTGAAAAAGAACAGCACTGAATAGTACAAAAGTCATAGTGTTACACACCGCGTCGTAGTGTTGTAAGTTGAAGCAGCATAGGATGTCATACCAACACCTTTCATCTAAACTCACTTCCACGCGATGTTCAGCCCGGTTAGAGCGTTTAGTGGTGCCAGAGGCGGCTGCTCGATGTACGGAATGTCGGACCCTGTATGCCCCCAAAACCACTATGAAATGTAATTATGCTTTCTTTCTACTATAGCGTACCCGCGCATTGGTAAATTTCAGTTGCTTCCTATCCTTCTGGATGTTACAATTTTAATCGACAGAAATACAGGACATGGCTGTCGATGGTTGTGTCCGGATACACTTTTATACAGGCGAACTGCTGCTCGAAACATGCACCACGTGACGGATGGTGCCCGGGGGGGGGGGGGGGGCGCCAGAGTTATGTTATGGGAAGTATTCACATAGGTTTCTAGGTTTCCGAGGGTGACAGTTTCCCCGCTGGCGTTGGCATCATCCAGCAGGGTAATCATCCGTTTCACAAGGCCAGAATCGTGCTACGGTGACGATTAGCTACCAGCTCTTCACCCAAAATGACCGGCCTGTAATGTACGGGAATAGCGCGATCCATGCGCAAACATCTGGAAGACTTTCTCAGACTTCCATGTTTAACTGTTTTTTTATGTCTACAGCTTTGTTTCCACCGTTTTGCAATAGGTGGCAGTAACGGCTCGTGGTGTTGCAGGTGGTAGAGCGTGTCATACAGCAAACTTACGCATTTGTAAACATAACGCCATCAAAATATTAGTCGATTTGTGATTGCACTGTGAAGTTATTCTCGATTGAATATGACAACATATGAGCCTGATTCTCGTCATTTGCGGGAAGTTTTAATTTTATGCTTTAACGTGAAGAAACCTGCGGCTAAGGCTCATAAAATGCAGAGTAAGACCTATGGTGACGCACCTATTAGTGGAAGAACATGCAGAGAACGGTTTCGACGATTCAGGAACGGAGATTTTGACGTGGAAGACCGGCTTGGCGGTGGATGACAGAAGCCGTTTTCGAAACCGACGGAAACAATCACAGGGGATCATTGACGAAAACAGTTGATGCAGTTGAGCTGAGCGTTTAAAAGACAACAGGCCACGATAGAGCGATAGATACGAAAAAGTGATTTTACAGAATGACGTCGTGTCGCTAAACCTGTCAGAACATATTTGGAAAGGAAATGGGAAGTCCTGCGCCAACCGTTGCGTTCTGCAAACATTCCTCCCTCCGACTACAACTTTTAAATAATGGAAAATCCAGGATGGGATGTAACAATAATATAAGGAAAATTGTTACTCTCCATATAGCGGAGATGCTGAGTCGCAGATAGGCACAACAAAAAGACTATCAGACTGATGACCTCAGATGTTGAGTCCCGTGTGTGTGTGTGTGTGTGTGTGTGTGTGTGTGTGCAGGGTAGCAAATGTGGCACGGCACGTACCGATGCAAAAATGTGTCACGTGGTAAAGGATGCCACAGTCAATCCAAGGGTGCCAGCTTAACGGAAACGAGAAAATACAACCGAAATAGAGATCATTCACTTTAGCACTGAACTGCTGCCTGTTAAGGCGCAGCGCGTCCGACAGGAGAGGTCTTATCAGAGGTCTTAAATTTCTTAGTAATAACTCTGCTGACTGTTCTATCTTGCAGTTTTTTTGAAATCATCGAAACTTATTTAAAATTTTTGTTTTTTGTTGAAATATGGCGCAGCAGTTCATTCGAAATCATACTTCCATTGGAAAGTTTTTGTCCACATATCACACTCTCCAGCATATCACACACACCAGCTTAGGACACCCTTCATCGCCATACCATCTGAACCCCATTTATAAGTATACCTTAGAAAGAATCACTTTTGTATTCTTGCTGTTGCATGATGGCACTGAACAAAAAATGGTTCAAATGGCTCTGAGCACTATGGGACTTAACTGCTGTGGTCATTAGTCCCCTAGAACTTAGAACTACTTAAACCTAACTAACCTAAGGACATCACACACATCCATGCCCGAAGCAGGATTCGAACCTGCGACCGTAGCGGTCACGCGGCTCCAGACTGTAGCGCCTAGAACCGCACGGCCACTCCGGCCGGCCCACTGAACAAACAAAGGTTCGAGACGCTCTATTTGAATGTTTCTGTGTATCTTTTGTGTATCGCCGCTAGAAGAGCTTGTTAAGAGATTGAAAGCACCATGTACAGTTGCAGAAAGACACACATCTAATGCCATAATTATAAGTTACATGCACAAAATAGTGAATTCAACATACCGATCACTTGTTCTATACATGATCCATTGTTAAACTGAACAAACAGAAGGACGTATTGTATTCTGTTATCACTAGCTTTTCATTTGTTTTACTAGTCTCGCGACACCATTGATGTTACTGCTGCACACCTCGGACTGTGAGGAGATCCAGTTTGGAAAGCTCTGGTGTAGAAAAATAGACATGCCTATCCGGAAGCTTAAATATCCTGTCGGGCGCGCTGCGCCTTAACAGGCAGCAGTTCAGTGCTAAAGTGAATGATCTCTATTTCGGTTGTATTTTGTCGTTTCCGTTAAGCTGACACCCTTGGATTTACTGTGGCATCCTTTACCACGTGACACATTTTTGCATCGGTACGTGCCGTGCCACATTTGCTACCCTGTTGGACAAGTGTCCCAGCCCGCGAGGATATTTTGCCGATGGCAGCTCAACGGCACGTATTCGCTGGCGACACATTCCGCGAGCGAATTGGCAGCTGCTCCGAGAGCCTGTGTTCAGCAGCGCTCTTTCCTTTTCACCCAAACGACTGCGATACAAACGAAATTGCCGAAATTCACAGCGGGGACCGCGCCGTACACATGGGGCAGCGTCCTTTTGAGCACTAGCCTGCCACGTAAGTGAATTTGAGTGCTCTGAATGAGTGCAGCACAACTGGCTGTCTCTGGAGGTCGTTGATAGAATCTGCAGACGGACACTCCAAGGCTGGGCCTGTATTGAATTAGGGAACGGCAGGAGAAACGTGTACTTTCGTGGTTTCCGTAATCTCGTACTGCATTCATCGATTCCTCAGTCTTTTTTTTTTTTTTTTTTTATTTTTTTTTATGGAGACTTTTCGCGATGAAGTACGAAATATGGCCTTTGAAGATTAGAAATTTTCCGAGCGCTCTTCAGTACAAAACATTTGAAACGTGTTAAAAGAATCTGTGGTGGCTAAAGGAGCACCTTGTGAGGCTTGGTTTCGTGAAGCCTTCGGATCGATTCCCGTTAGAAACCTTTTTTAACTTTGGTTTATGAATTCTGCATTCATTACGAACTGGTAATTTTAATTAACAATATAGAATTCTGGTTCTTTGATAAAAATAAAGTAATTTTATTTTATATTCATTAAGTATATGAAAATATATGCAGTTTGATACACGCACATACGAAATATTATAATGTTCTAAGACAAATTTTGTGTCTTTTTAGCAAAAAACACACAAGGCCAAAATAATCGATTGATTTTCCGAAATTGTGACTCATGCTGTATATGCATCATTACACATACTTCCTTTAAAATTCAATATGCCTCAATAGAGATAGGTAGCGATATAATTAAATGGTTCAAATGGCTCTGAGCACTATGGGACTTAACATCTATGGTCATCAGTCCCCTAGAACTTAGAACTACTTAAACCTAACTAACCTCAGGACATCACACAACACCCAGTCATTACGAGGCAGAGAAAATCCCTGACCCCTCCGGGAATCGAACCCGGGAACCCGGGCGCGGGAAGCGAGAACTCTACCGCACGACCACGAGCTGCGGACGGCGATTTAATTAAAAAACCTGAAGAAAATAACTAAATAATCTCTCAAATAAATAAATATGCAATTGAAACTTCCTGGCAGATTAAAACTGTGTGCCGGACAGAGACTCAAACTCGAGACCTTTGCCTTTCGCGGCCAAGTGCTCTACCAACTGAGCTACCCAAGCACGACTCACGCCCCGCCCTCACAGCTTTACTTCTGCCAGTACCTCGCCTCCTACCTTCCAAACTTTGCAGAAGCTCTTCTGCAAGGTTCGCAGGAGAGCTTATGTAAAGTTTGGAAGGTAGGCGAGGTACTGGCAGAAGTAAAGCTGTGAGGACGGGGCGTGAGTCGTGCTTGGGTAGCTCAGTTGGTAGAGCACTTGCCCGCGAAAGGCAAAGGTCCCGAGTTCGATTCCCGGTCCGGCACACAGTTTCAATCTGCCAGGAAGTTTCATATCAGCGCACACTCCGCTGCAGAGTGAAAATCTCATTCTGGAAACTATGCAATTACATATTCATTTTAAAATAACTGCAATTTCAGACTGTGAATCGCTTCCCTCACAGTCATCTGTGCGCGTCATATATCTTTTATGACTTTTTTAATTGTGCTTGCACTCGGTGCACTCTGTAGTGTAATGAACAGTAATAACGTCGGCGAAGGAGGACGTTAGGTCGGTGGAAAGGAATACAATGCGCGCCGGCCAGGGTGGCCGAGCGGATCTAGGCGCTACAGTCTGGAACCGCGCGACCGCTACGGTCGCAGGTTCGGATCCTGCCTCGGCCATGGATGTGTGTGATGTCCTTAGGTTAGTTAGGTTTAAGTAGTTCTAAGTTCTGAGGGACTGATGACCTTAGAAGTTAAGTCCCATAGTGCTCAGAGCCATTTGAACCATTTTTGAATACAATGAGCTCATGCTGCGCAGCAAAGTCTGTCATTACGCACTCTTACTGTCTCGAATCGATGGAATAAGATTTCTGTCGACGACATCGATATGACATATATTTGATAGAGTTTCTCAGAATCACAGTCTGTGGAGTTCAGACAACTGGCCTTGATCAGTAATGTCTGACGATGTGAAAGAAAGCAGAAATACCGTCGAAATTCCTAGAACCTTTACAAAAGGAATATCCCCTATGACATGAATTTTGTCCAAATTTTACAGCACCATTTAATGCAATGAACGATGTTGAGTGTGTCAAGAGTTTGACGAAGACATCCGTACGATACTTTTTGCCACGTGACGTGAGAAGGTGGTGGTCTCTACAGCGACTAGAAATGTTTCGAATGTTACGAATAATGTAATCCTTAATTTTCAAATTTAACCTACACAATGTGATAAATTTCACTTTAGTTTACTAATAATGGTGTTGACAACTTCTCGTTTTGAATATTTGACTAAGACTGCCCGAAAAATACGTAATATGTACATACTGTCTTTCCTAAACCTAATGAAAGAAACATTTCGTTTGCTGTCTCGATGATGCGCTTCATTTTCTCTGCTCAGTTACCGTGTCCTTATTCAGCTGTTTCCAGCTCCCCCTTCTATAGATACCATCTCGTAATCTCCCAAGATAAAAATACAGAACTTACATTGTGTCGAGAACGGTGAAATGAGATATACTTCTATTTAATACATATCACCATCAATTTAGTTGTACAACAAAATAAAAGCATTATAGGTATACTGGACGGGTTGCTTGTAAGCTGAGCTAGCCATACACTACTTACAAGTTGTAGATCACACACGAATTCGTTGCTGACATCTCGTTACAGAATTAGTAATGATGCTATTACATTTCGTATTACATGTCAGAGAGTGCGTCAGTCTTTGCAAATGGACGATGAGTATTTGCCAACATACTGCACGACATTAAAAAGAATTTTATTATAGCATACTACATTCACCATGAATACACAAAAGCGGTTATAAGTACTTGTAATTAGCACAATGTTTGCATTAGAACGTATTCGGAAATATATTAAGGCCGTAGACGTGCAGTATGTCGCTTTAGCTCATCCATTAACCAGTGACTGTCCGTTAGCGAACAAAACGTTCGTCTTAAATTTGATGTAAACAGGAAACGAATTTCTTCCTTGGTGCTGTGGTTTCCGTCAGAATCCTTGACCGGAAATTACAGAGAGCACTGCACCTGACGGCTAATCCCGTCGCCTTCTAAACGGACGCAGTTCCGGAGAGAGAAGGCTGTGCGTAGTCGTGCGACGCCGACAGGCGACTTGCCCCTTCCAAGTTTTCTGCCTCTACTGATGAATGACGCACGCGAGCAAACTCGGTGGACGCAATCTGCTCCCCTATTTGTTCTTGATTAAGGATACATTTTCATTAATCAATCAGGGGGGACACCTGTTCTCATACAGCATTGTACATGAAACTTAAAACCTAATAGCCAAAAAATCCATTTATTGGCATATGGTCTGTATTTTAGAAATAGAAGGCACACACTGCTAGGGCCTCTTCCATTCATGCTGAAAGAATTTCTGAGCAAAGCGCATTGAGATGGGAATCTGCTTCCTCATCTTCACTGAAATCGTCAAAAGAAATTACTTGCTTTAAATCCTAATTGTATTTAATTTAATTAAGTGGCTGTGCTCTTGGGCTGTGGATTGAATTACGCGAAGAAACACAGCATTCGACCTTTTTTTGTGTAGTTTTTTTTATGCCAAGAAGCGTTTCGGCCTTTCACCCTTCTTCAGCTGGCGTAATACTCTTATATCCGTTTAACGAGTACGTTTTGACCGCGGCAGCTGCCTTTGCAAAATAACAGTTCGTTTAGCTTCCGCGTATCTCGAGTTGTCTGTTTACGTTTAATTAATAGTTACGTGCACGTGCTTTTGTTCTGTAATTTGTGGCTCCTGTTTCCATACAGCACAACCACTTTTAGATTCATTAATGCACTGATGCATTCGCCATGTATACGACTTACGAGTTTGTTGTATCTGAAGTTACATCTAAAGTCAAGTTACAATTTTCTTACATATTCCATAATTACTTGTGAAGTCAATTGTGTTTTTAAACTTAATACTGCTGACCTTAAAACTAGATACATGCCTCTGTATGATTATAATTGTTCAATATGCAATGTACTCGCATGTACTGTATGAGTCTCGCACTAGGTTTCTTTCTTTTATTTTTATTGCTAATATAGTCATTTCACATCTTAAAAAATGTTGAAATAACTTCGTTGTCCCTATTGATATGTTATTGATATTAATATAATACATACTGCTAATGAAAAGAGGGATTACATAAGCGCTCAGATCTTATTCTCGACGCTGCACCATTTTCATTATGTGAGGATGTTCTTTATCTCGTTGCTTTGAGCCAGCTAATTCAGAACATACATTGTCATTTTGTTAGTTACTGTGCTTAATTATGACACTCCATCGAGAAGTTATATGAAACAAAACGAGCGACTTTTGTCACTCCGAAATAAATGCAACTGGTACTAGAAAGAATGCAGATGACATATCGTACACTGTATAAATCCTTCACTCGTCACTTGTTTTATTATGATTGTCGTACATTTATCTTTCGTCTTATTACGAAGGAGAGCTAATACGATATTCAGGTATCATTAGAATGACGTATCAACATCGTGGTCTGTTGCTAAATACGTATGAAGTATAACTTTGTATTTTACTCCATAATGTAGGAAATAACTCTTAGAAGTGCGTCATTGAATTCGAGTGATTGAGTGAACGATTATTTTGGTGTTTAGTTTTAAGCTACATTATTTCACTAATTTTTATCCACGCGGTTCCCCCTTAGCAAACTGACTATTCCTTGATGCCCCAGAACATGAAGTATAACCGATCCCTTCTTTTAATCGAGATATGCCCGATTCGAAGCAGTCCTCTTTGTTCATTATCACATCTAGCTATCAGCATTCTTTTGTACCACCTCATTTCAGAAGCTTCTATGCTTTTCTTGTACTGTTTATTGTTCACGTTTCACTTCCATGCCAAGCTACACTCCAGACAATTTTTTTTCAGAAAAGACTTCCTAACAATTAAATTTATGTTAGATGTTGAAATATTTCCCCCTTTGAGAAAATCTTTTCTTATTATTGGAAGTCTAGGTTTTATATTTTCTTTATTTCTGCAGTCATCAGTTATTTTGTGACTCATTTTTAATGTAATTCCACCAGCATAATCTGGTTACATTCGAGTGTTTCCAGGTCTGTTCCGCACCGAGCGAGTCAGAGTGTGGTTGTAGCTTGGCTTGCCTTCGCTGTAGAGAGCTCTTTCATGTAAAGATGGTGTATTTGTACCTTTTACCTAAGTAGAAAAAACTTGTTAAAATAGTAAATTGGTGCAAAAATTACAATCTGGTTGCACGTAAGGTATGGGTAAATGTATCGTTTGAGACACACAAGGCACCCCTAAGCGACGAGGTCCACGGTTCATGGAGGGCTTTGTAAAGTAGAGAGATCAAACATCTTTCAGTTTACTTACATTAGAAATATTATCTGAAAGCCAATAACAGTGTTTTAGTGCTCATTATAGTTTCTTCTCGCTAATAAAAACAAATTGAAGAGCTGTTATCAAGTTGCAAATCGAAGAGAAATACTACATTATAGCTCGGCTTTGCAGAAAATTCTCAGTGCAGATAAATAGGGAGTACTTTCCGCCTGCATTTGTGTTTCAGTTAATCCACAATGTTAATTTTTACAACCACAACTCGGTCACATTGTTCATTGATTAAAGAAAAACACGTCCTTCAATGAAACTTCCTGGCAGATTAAAACTGTGTGCCCGACCGAGACTCGAACTCGGGACCTTTGCCTTTCGCGGGCAAGTGCTCTACCATCTGAGCTACCGAAGCACGACTCACGCCCGGTACTCACAGCTTTACTCCTGCCAGTACCTCGTCTCCTACCTTCCAAACTTTACAGAAGCTCTCCAGGTTCGCAGGAGAGCTTCTGTAAAGTTTGGAAGGTAGGAGACGAGGTACTGGCAGGAGTAAAGTTGTGAGTACCGGGCGTGAGTCGTGCTTCGGTAGCTCAGATGGTAGAGCACTTGCCCGCGAAAGGCAAAGGTCCCGAGTTCGAGTCTCGGTCGGGCACACAGTTTTAATCTGCCAGGAAGTTTCATATCAGCGCACACTCCGCTGCAGAGTGAAAATCTCATTCTGGAAACGTCCTTCAATCATTAAAGCACTTTTTCATTGCTATACAATGCGTTCTGAATCTCATGGGTCTGTCATCAGCTGTTATCTATTGAAACATACTTTTATATTGGCCCTCCTGAGTGAGACTGGTGCAGTGGTTAGCATGCTGTACTCGCTTTCGGGAAGAGCAGGCTTAAAACCACACGATCCGGACTTGTGCTTCTTGTCTAATGACTTTGTAGCAGGTGACACGATTAACCCTGTACTTCTTTCCTTGTTTTCTTTTTTTTTAATGTACACTCTTTTGACATTTCTTTGTCTGTAAAAAAAATATGACTAAGTTGCTACAGTACTAGGTACTACAGTATATCAATGATATTAATTTTTTAGGTTCTACAATTCTCCGTTATCAGGAGAATGAAAACTGACGTGTTCGCCGATGAAATTGTAATTCTGTCAGAGACAGCAAAGGACCTGGAAGAGCAGTTGAACGGAATGGACAGTGTCTTGAAAGGAGGATATAATATGAACATCAACAAAAGCAAAACGAGGATAAACGAATGTAGTCGAATTAAATCAGGTGATGCTGAGGAAATTAGATTAGAAAATGAGACACTTAAAGTTGTAGATGAGTTTTGGTATTTGGGGAGCAAAGTAACTAATGATGGTCGAAGTACAGAGGATATTAAATGTAGACTGGCAATGGCAAGGAAAGCGTTTCTGAAGAAGAGAAATTTGTTAACATCGATTGTAGATTTAAGTGTCAGGAAGTCGTTTCTGAAAGTATTTGTATAGAGTGTAGCCATGTATGGAAGTGAAACATGGACGATAAATAGTTTGGACAAGAAGAGAATAGAAGCTTTCGAAATGTGGTGCTACAGAAGAATGCTGAAGATTAGATGGGTAGATCATATAGCTAATGAGGAATTATTGAACAGAATTGGGGAGAAGAGAAATTTGTGGCACAACTTGACAAGAAGAAGGGACCGGTTGGTAGGACATGTTCTGAGGCATCAAGGGATCACAAATTTAGCATTGGAGGGCAGCGTGGAGGGTAAAAATCATAGAGGGAGACGAAGAGATCAATACACTAAGCAGATTCAGGAGGATGTAGGTTGCAGTAGGTACTGGAAGATGAAGAAGCTTACACAGGATAGAATAGCATGGAGAGCTGCATCAAACCAGTCTCTGGACTGAAGACCACAACAATTTTTATTTTACAAAGTTCCTTCGAAGTTAACGTAACAAGAATATTAGCTAAGTATATTTTCATAGCACGTTAAAAAACGGCTAAAGCCGAAGATCAACCTACAGTAATCGAGTTGTATAAAACAACAACAGAAGAGCATTTTCATAACTGAAGGCGGAGTTTACTATAAGAATTTCTGTGTCCCAAAAAAGCGCTCATATCGTTGTCAGTAGTGCATAAAAATGACCATATTACAGTTTCTTTACCGTTACTCATTTTTTTAATTATTTGTAATGATTATTCTCAAATTTCTCTATAAAGTGCTTCAGTAATGGGAAATTTATGTGCACTGTATGCTGAAGCAGTATCAAAACCACGTTTTACAGTTACTGTTCACACAGTTTTTGCAGCGAGATCGTCCTTACATGCTTTAGATAAAAATTTAAGTGCTTCTTTTTTGTGACTGTAGAATATCAGTTTTAGATGTTTACAGCCCGTCACTGCGCCTTCCTCCGACTGCTACCGAACGAGATGGCATAGTGGTTAGCACACTGGACTCTCATTCGTGAGGACGACGCTTCAAATCCGCCCTGATTTAGGTTGTCCCTGAGTTCTCTGAATCGGTTCAGTCAAATGCCAGGAAGGTTCCTTCGAAAGCACGCGGCCGACCTCCTTCCCCAATCCCGTGGGACAGATGACCTCGCTGTTTGCTCCGCTCCCGCACGTCAACCGACCGACCCTCAGACTGCTATACGTCTGCGTTTAAGATAATTCGAATGACTATAGTACACGTGATTAGTCTGCCGTAATATGATATTTGATGGTAGGAAATAGGATTTTCTGACCCATCGACAAGAAGTGTTTCATTTTTGACGAAGATAAACCCGAAATTACTTTGTAAGGCTGTTTAATATCAGTCAAACGCTTTACAAAATCATTGTCCCATTTTTAAAAGGCTTACTCTCTTTAAAAATACCCGTTTTTTATAGTCTTCCTCTTTGGTTTCTTAAGCGAAGAAGTAGTGGTGTCACCGTCACCGTTTCCGTTTCACATCCGTCCGTATGATCAATAACATTATATCCAGCGATCGTATAGTATACGAGGGGCATCCCATTCGGAAAATTGCGGTATATACTGGAATAGAAGCACTTTCGCCTCACCCGTTGAGATTTGTGTTTTGGCAGCGTTCTGCCGGAATTGGTTTCTTCTTCTGTGGCCTGCTTGTGCCTTCTTCTCTGTTCCCCTGCAAGTGCGAACACTTTTCGTTTCTGGGTCCATCATATCTAGATCAGAGTGGAGTGTGCCGAGACAGATGGCTTGTGATTTACGGGAGGTCCATTGGAGGGCACTCTCTGTTATAAGGTGCAGCGTCACACGGTGTCTGCAGTAGACGTTTTTACTTTTCCCTTTATTAACAACGACGTTGCCTCGTTTTGTGCCCAACGTATTCGGCTGTAACTATTATTAACTAATGTACTTTGATATATTTTGAGAAATCTCAGAAAGTTAGTCGCATTTGGTAATGAGAAGGCATACAACATTCATCCGACAAGTTTTTAGTAGCGTGCGAATATTTGAGATCCTTAGCATCTAGAGGTAAAGGAAGCCGACGGAATAACGTGCTGGTCGTGAAGACTGCATTTCTATGGCGGTAGTCAAGTGGTCGATATTGGGAGATCGACACTTATTCATCGCTAAAGGCGTCGGAGATTTTTCTTTGATATGCATATTGGAGTGGAATTCAATTTATTTGCGGTTCCTTATGTGTCAAAACAAGGGTTGGTTGGCAGCAGTATAATTGGCGACAGTGGATCCCTATTCATCACTTCAGTCAGGATTCCTTCAGATATCTGCCTGCATGTAGGTGTTACATGTGACATGTCATAATTGGATTTATGTACCTCAGTCGTTGTCTTTATGTACGTCACTTTCCGTTGACATAGCACTCAAGGCGTAACTAGCTACTCATGGCAAAATAATAGACAGACTTACTCAAGAATAAAGCATCCCAGGTGAAAGAATATGTGGTGATACCCTCTGCAAGTTACTGGTTTTATACTGCACAAGATTTTTTGAGGCTTTTGAACTCACCATAAGGAAGCAAATGATACTAAAGTCTCTCATTTGCTCTTTTCTGATGAAGCTTCTTACAAACTTCTGTGTTCACGTACTCCTCTGCGGATGTCATTACTTGTGCTCTGGTAATTGCATCTTAAAATATTTCTGTCGTTTCTCTACCTTAATTCCCATTTTCGCGTCCCTATAATGCTACGCTCCAAACATACGCTGCCAGATATAGTCACTTTTAGAATATAGTATCTTCTTTTTATTGAAATCACCCTTTGCTAGCGCAGTTTTGTTTCTTATTCCATGTCGTTCTCTCATTTCGAGTATTATTACTTCCTACGTACGTAAATCAATCAACATGTTCAAATAGCTAATCACCTGCACATACTCGCACATCTCGACCAACTCCATGCATATAGTAGAAATAAAAGCAGATAACGCACCACTTTGTTGCGTTCATTTCTTGATTTGTGCTTCTTATGGTCATACACTAGTAACAGTCCTCCCATTTTTTGTGCAAACCCTATGCCAAGATTACGCATCTCTATTCTGTTCCTCCTTTCTTCAGTGCTTCACAGATTTTTCCCCATACTGTCAAAGGTTTTGTTATATCTAAGAAAGCTATATACATGTTTAAAGTTTTATTGATTGGCGACTCCATGGCGTGCTGTGTGCACCACGACCAAATAGTGGATAGAATTGGAAGGAAAATTAGCATTGGCCGTATTTTGTTTGTTTTATTGTCAGCAAAATCGATTTTACTGACAATAAAACAACAAAATACGGCCAATGCTGATTTTCCTTCAATTCTATACATGTTTAAAGTTTCTTCCCTTTATCTCCCTGCAACTAATTTTACAGTTAGTATTCCTTCTCTATTTCCTCGTTTCTTTTCTTTTTTTCTGAAACCAAACTAGAGTTTAGAGAACACAGCTGCGAGTTTGTGTTCCATATGGTTGATAATGTGATTGTTCATGCACACAGCTTCCATCACATTTTTCCATGCGGACTACCGTCAATCCTACGTATCAGACAAGAGAGAGTTCCCTTCACCAAACGTTTTGCTGTGCCTGTAGAGTTTACACGCTCCTCAGCAATTAAACGTGACACCGACATCGTGTGGCGCCACGCCAGTGCACCATTGCACGGACTCCATGACACACCGAAGGCAATTGGAGGCATCCCAATCAACGGCTGCCAACTACTCACCTAATTTGGTCGGAGCTAGGTCCGAGACACGCTCATGACCCTCGATGGAGTTTCCAGTGTGCTCAGTGGAAGTGAAGTGACGTTGCCTGTGGAGGAACACAAGCTCTTTAATGCATTCAAATAATTCTGGTACAGTAACACGAGTGCCGAACAATCACCACAAGTAGTCGCGCTCATCAAACATCTGGGGATGCTTCCGGACCGATTTTCATCGGATTGACCACATAAAACGAATCACAGAAAAACCTATATACCAGACTGAAATTCATGAGAAGAATCTTCAGAAAGTATAGTGCAACGACGAACTAGGTAGCTTATCAAACCCTCGTTCGAACGACGGTTGAGTAGTACTAGCCAGTCAGGGACCTATACCAGACAGGACTGACAGAGAAAATGGAGAATATTCAAAGAAGAGCAAAGCGTTTCGTCACGCTTAGTAAGCGCGAAGGGCCGGCCGCGGTGGTCTTGCGGTTCTAGGCTTTGCAGTCCGGAACCGCGGGACTGCTACGGTCGCAGGTTCGAATCCTGCCTCGGGCATGGATGTGTGTGATGTCCTTAGGTTAGTTAGGTTTAAGTAGTTCTAAGTTCTAGGGGACTGATGACCTCAGAAGTTAAGTCCCATAGTGCTCAGAGCCATTTTTTTAAAGCGCGAAGGTACCACAGAGGTGTTCATCCATCCCCAGTGGCGGACGCTACAACACAGGCGTTGTGCAGTATGGTTTTGGTCTACCGTTAAAATTCCTAGAGCGTACGTTTCTAGAAGAATCGTGCAACATATTGCTTCCTTCTACGCATATCTCGCTAAAAGACCACATATGTAAAATTAGAGAGACCCGAGCTCATGTCAAGCGTTCTTCCCGCACACTATTCGTGAGTGTAATATGAAAGTGGGGAAGTGACCATGGTGCACAAAGAACCTTGTGCCATGCACCCTTAAGTGTCTTATGTGTTTTTGGTGTGGATATAAACTGACGAGCGGTGGGATAAGGCATTATCTTTCTGAAGGTCCAGGTCGGCTGCAGGCTGCTGTAGGCTGACGAACGAATGCACGTGATTGGCGAATAAATTAGTTTGCGGATGAGAGACGATGGACAACGTACCAGTGTCCCCTCTGTATCAAGTGTTAACATCCTCCGCACGAGAATTTCTCCATCACCTATATAAGATGTGTTTCTTCGGCAGGCCGGACATGCAGCTCCATTTGGTTTTCTACATAATCGTACCCTGTCGTCAAAGTGTACCATCGTGCCACACGAGTTTTCGGTTCAAGCGACCTTTTACCATGCTTAGAGAGTCCACTGGCGATGTTCGTGAATCCACCCTAGTCCCTGAAACGTTTAGCACACGGTCAGCAGAGATACACGTGAGGCCTGGTAGCTTCTGCGCCTCATTGATTTCGTATATGCGGATGGTATGATTGCTTACCGATTTTACGTCTACGTGTATGCTCCGCAAACCAATGTACAGTGCATGGCGGAGTATTATCGTTCCAGTATTAGCGATTTTGTTTCCAATACCATTCACATACTGAGCAATGGAAAAATAACTCCGTATTC
This sequence comes from Schistocerca piceifrons, assembly GCF_021461385.2. Lineage (NCBI taxonomy): Eukaryota > Metazoa > Arthropoda > Insecta > Orthoptera > Acrididae > Schistocerca > Schistocerca piceifrons. The sequence continues at coordinate 299,394,590 of NC_060138.1, forward strand.
CTCTGTACGCGGCCTAATAGTGGCAGCTTAATGGTCTCACAGTCTTCTTCGAATACAGGTTTTCTAAATTCACGCAACAAGGTTTTGCGAGAACTACGGCCTCTTTCTTCCAAGGATTCACGTTTAAGGTGGCCGACCTCTTACGATCCTGTCAGCGTGTGTCTCAGTTCATCGATATGTTACCATACTTAGTTGGTAACTACTCCAAACAGTTTTCTGTCAATCTGTTAACAAAAACCGTATCAAATTCTGTACAGTACTTGCTGCTATTAGTCGTAACATACAGACACTAAAACGATACGGTGGACTTTAATTTATAATGTGTCGTGGAGTAAATAAAGTAAGCTGGAGTTGTCCAGCATGGGAGGAGGGCGTGATTCACCGATAAGTAGTCCATTTACTCTATGTTTCGACTGGTGTTAATCGGCGACGACATCTGTCATCAACACATTCGCGTTCACGATAGTTAGTGGCCGCTGTTTCCCCTGAATCGTGAAGTACGCTCTTGACATGACGATACGTGAAAAACCTACTGCCTGACCGACTCTGCATATTACCAAGTGTCAGGCGTACAAAATCTGGCCGCAATCATATGCGCCTATACAACCGTTTTGTATTAATCTTATTGATTCACTGAATAGAACTGATGAATTTTAAAGTGGCTACCGACTCAGCTTTCACTGAAGAGTAGCAAATGTTTTACAGCGGTAGTGAAGTAATCGAATGATTCACACGCGATGAAATGCCAAAAGAGTGGTCGTCATGTTTGCTCGCTTTTGCATTAAATTATACAGGACTGGATTCAGACCGCTAAGTCCCAGTGCTTACGGCTCGTTTGCTTATCCGCTTCGTCGTTTGCCGTCGCGCGGCGTTTCGCAGCAGTTGGTTCGTTTCTGTCGTTTTCCATAGGTACGGAGTTAATGTTTTATTTATAAGGTAAACCCTATGTTATCCATGCCGTTATTTCTACAGGAGCAATAAAGACTTGTTGCAGTTTTTATATCAACTTCGTTCCGTCCTTTTCTAGTCGAGAAACGAGCACAGTTTAATTTTGCATCGTACTGAACTCACTACCGTTGCTTCTTTTTTTCCCCTTTTTGTTTAATTTTGTAGATTTCGGTATGAGTGTATTTTGCATTTCATTGTGACGAAAGCCACAACCAAACACGTGCAAAAATGTAAAATATCAGCCATCATCAGATACCGAAAACTGAGTTCGTTTTTGATCCTTACGACATGGTATTAGTTGGGAACGGAAAATATGTGGTAGGTTACTGAAAAAGAGGAGTGGTTGCTACATACTGTCTTCTGAAAATAATACTAGTAACTAAACATACTGTATTACAGTGTAGCCAAGAAAGGAAAGAAAGAAAGAAAGAAAGAAAGAAAGCAAGAAAGAAAGAAAGAAAGAAAGAAGGGGAGGGAGGGAGGAAGGAAGGAAGGAAGGAAGGAAGAGGGCCCTGTCGACAACGAGGCCATCAGAATGAGAGCTGAAAAGATTTGGGAAGGTATGTGGACCAAGATCGGTTGTATCGCTGTAGAAGGAACTGCCCTGGCACATTCAGAAGCGATGTACGGAAACTGTGAAAAGCTTGTATCGGAATGTCTCATTGATAACGAGTAGTTCAGGAATCACAGACGTTCCAAGTATGTCTATTTTTCACAATGAAACCGAGTGCGATAGAGTAAACTAATTGGTTGGTTCAAATGGCTCTGAGCACTATGCGACTTAACTGCTGAGGTCATCAGTCGCCTAGAACTTAGAACTAATTAAACCTAACTAACCTAAGGACATCACACACATCCATGCCGGAGGCAGGATTCGAACCTGCGACCGTAGCGGTCGCTCGGCTCCAGACTGTAGCGCCTAGAACCGCACGGCAGAGTAAACTAATTGATTTTATCTATCAGCTCATAGTACATAATTAACATTAGTGTAATTAAATTAGCAGATAGAATGCAAACTTTGCCAAGACAACAAGACAGCGCTCTATCTACTCTCAAAGTGTTTGCTTCCCACAGCTCAGACTGTTTCTCCAAGCACCCAAGCTGCTTGTGTATCGATTTTTGTAAATTTTATGTTTCTTTGTTTCTCTCGCGAAGCAGCTAGGAACAGTCTGAGTTTACTCGGTAGCTTTGTTTGTTACGCAAACACGCTGCAGAACAACTAGCTGCCCCGCTAAGTATTAAGCATTCTGTTGCGCAAACATGAAAATAACTGGTTCGGCTAATTATGACACTTTTTGAAATGAGAAACCCTCCCGCAGACTCCATTTGTGTTGTTCTGTACCACCGGCGCTGTGATCTGTAACTCCACATAGCAATTTCCGTCACAATGAATTAGGCTGGTTCTCAACCATAGAAATTCCAATGGTGGCCTTCCCGCATGTCGTAGAAAGGCTCTGTTTGGGATGTCTGCCGTCGTCTGCTGAAGCCTATGTGGTGCATTTATCTCCGTACAGACCTGGCCGAAACTGATTGGTGCCTTTCGCCCCACGTTTAAATCGGCGTGATGTGATTCTCAGTAGCCCGTCTATAGCCACGTACTGCTCCAGATGACGTGACGTTCGTTCGTCACAAATTTGCGACCGTCCCGCTTACGCACCCGGAAATATACTTTCTGCAATATTAAAAATCCACCCTGGGTACTATTGATGTCGGAATTATTGTGAAACATCTGATACGCTACAACAGGCACCAGGCACCGATCAACTCGCGTCTTTCTGTCACGTTCACTGCACACCCGTCTATAACAGACTGTTCAGACGTCAAGCATTTATATCAGAAAAGGAATACAGTTCAAATCAAGACATGACCTCAGTACAGTAAGTGAAGACAAACACTTTGAAATATCAGCTATTGAATTAACAGGGCTTGATATCACCAAGAAATTTATCATTTTGTGTGTGTATAGATCTCCTGGTGGTAGTGTGGACACTTTTTTCAATAAATTAACAGAAGTTCTAGAGAAAGTCTCAAGTACAAAGTTCAACATAATTCTGTGTGGGGACATTAACATTAACACTAATATCATAAATGAATCCAGCAGCACCCTCATAAATATCCTTCAAAATTTTGGAATGTCCCTATTGGTCAATAGAGCAACAAGGATTACTACAATGACTGCATCATTAATTGACCATGTGGCCACAAATATGGACAGGGAAAAATGTGATGTAGCTGTAAAAGATCTCGGGCTATCAGACCATCTCTGTCAAATAACAACAGTAAAATCAGGCATCAAATCATTCCCTAAACTACAAGCCTAAAAAACGACATCTATCAGAAATAAAAATGAAAGATTTTTCGAAAGATCTAGCAAAACATAACTGGGATGAAGTGTATAAGGAAACCATTGTGAATATGAAATTCTCTAAATTCTCCACATAATTTAAATTGAACTTTGAAAAGGCATTTTCAAAAGCATGCATGTCTGTATCAAAATTTCACAAAAACAGATGGATAACAGCAGGTATTAAGAAGTCGTCCCAAACACTTACATACCTCAGTTCCATGGAAAAGAGTCGCAATCATCCAGAATTCTTAAATTTCTGTCATAGATACAAAAAGATCAATAGAAAGGTGCTGATTGCTGCAAAAAGTCATTTAATGACAAAATAATATACAATGCAGAGAATAAAAGCAAAGCAGTCTGGGACGTTATAAAAAAGGAAACGGGGAGAAACAAACAAACACAGAATAATATACCGCTGAGGGGGTGGGGGATAAAGTAATAAATGATCCACAAGACTTTGCAAACTACGTAAACCAGCACTTTTTCAAGTATTGTAGAGAAGTTACAGCAAAAATTCCCAAAAACAAATAACATAACACCTCTAAATAATATTGCGTTAAATACAATGATGTTAGTTGCAACCACAGAGAATGAATTCAATAAAACTGTTCAAAAACTAAAAAATAATAAGTCATTAGGCTTAGATGAAGTACCAATGTGTCTACTAAGACAATGCATAGGGATTATACAAGACCCCTTAACAAATGTAATAAATGAATCATTCACATCAGGGACATTTCCAGAGCAGTTAAAACAGGCAATAGTTGTACCTTTACTTAAGAAAGGTAATGCAGAAGACATAGAAAATTACCGGTCCATTTCCCTGCTGTCACCATTCTCAAAAATAATAGAAGCAATTATGAAAGGCAGATTAATGAATTACCTGAATCTTTTAAGCGAATCACAGTTTGGTTTCTGAAGTGGTAAAAATACGGAGTCAGCCATATTAGAATTTACAAAAGTTGTACTTGATGCGCTTGACAAAAATGAGCGTGTGACAGGCATATTTTTGGATCTTTGTAAGGCCTTTTATACAGTCGACCACAAGATTCTATTAAATAAATTAGAAGCGTTGGGAATGAGATGGGTAGCTAAAGACTGGTTTCGATCATACCTAGCAGATAGGATACTAAGAGTAGAGATAACACATCTTCAAATAGATCTAAACATTTAGTAAAACACATATCAGAACCAAAATACATTAATATAGGGGTTCCGCAAGGTAGCATAGTAGGACCAATACTGTTCCTGATATACACTCCTGGAAATGGAAAAAAGAACACATTGACACCGGTGTGTCAGACCCACCATACTAGCTCCGGACACTGCGAGAGGGCTGTACAAGCAATGATCACACGCACAGCACAGCGGACACACCAGGAACCGCGGTGTTGGCCGTCGAATGGCGCTAGCTGCTCAGCATTTGTGCACCGCCGCCGTCAGTGTCAGCCAGTTTGCCGTGGCATACGGAGCTCCATCGCAGTCTTTAACACTGGTAGCATGCCGCGACAGCGTGGACGTGAACCGTATGTGCAGCTGACGGACTTTGAGCGAGGGCGTATAGTGGGCATGCGGGAGGCCGGGTGGACGTACCGCCGAATTGCTCAACACGTGGGGCGTGAGGTCTCCACAGTACATCGATGTTGTCGCCAGTGGTCGGCGGAAGGTGCACGTGCCCGTCGACCTGGGACCGGACCGCAGCGACGCACGGATGCACGCCAAGACCGAAGGATCCTACGCAGTGCCGTAGGGGACCGCACCGCCACTTCCCAGCAAATTAGGGACGCTGTTGCTCCTGGGGTATCGGCGAGGACCATTCGCAACCGTCTCCATGAAGCTGGGCTACGGTCCCGCACACCGTTAGGCCGTCTTCCGCTCACGCCCCAACATCGTGCAGCCCGCCTCCAGTGGTGTCGCGACAGGCGTGAATGGAGGGACGAATGGAGACGTGTCGTCTTCAGCGATGAGAGTCGCTTCTGCCTTGGTGCCAATGATGGTCGTATGCGTGTTTGGCGCCGTGCAGGTGAGCGCCACAATCAGGACTGCATACGACCGAGGCACACAGGGCCAACACCCGGCATCATGGTGTGGGGAGCGATCTCCTACACTGGCCGTACACCACTGGTGATCGTCGAGGGGACACTGAATAGTGCACGGTACATCCAAACCGTCATCGAACCCATCGTTCTACCATTCCTAGACCGGCAAGGGAACTTGCTGTTCCAACAGGACAATGCACGTCCACATGTATCCCGTGCCACCCAACGTGCTCTAGAAGGTGTAAGTCAACTACCCTGGCCAGCAAGATCTCCGGATCTGTCCCCCATTGAGCATGTTTGGGACTGGATGATGTGTCGTCTCACGCGGTCTGCACGTCCAGCACGAACGCTGGTCCAACTGAGGCGCCAGGTGGAAATGGCATGGCAAGCCGTTCCACAGGACTACATCCAGCATCTCTACGATCGTCTCCATGGGAGAATAGCAGCCTGCATTGCTGCGAAAGGTGGATATACACTGTACTAGTGCCGACATTGTGCATGCTCTGTTGCCTGTGTCTGTGTGCCTGTGGTTCTGTCAGTGTGATCATGTGATGTATCTGACCCCAGGAATGTGTCAATAAAGTTTCCCCTTCCTGGGACAATGAATTCACGGTGTTCTTATTTCAATTTCCAGGAGTGTACATCAATGACTTTCCCAGTAGTGTTACTCATGGTGAAAAAATTCTCTTCGCTGATGACAGCAGTATTATAGTCACTGAGAAAACAAGAGAACTCCTTGCCGAGAAAGCAAATGAAACTCCCAAGGAAGCTTTTGATTGGTCAATAAGTAATAAAGTGACATTGAACATATAAAAACAAATGCCGTGAATTTCAGTTTGAAGAGGAAAAATGACAATGTTAAATTAAATGTAGGTTGCACCTCTATAGACTGTGTAACAAATGCCAAATTTCTAGGAATGAATATGGATTCTCAGTTGAAGTGATGTGAACACACAAAGGTACTTGAAAACAGAACGTCATCAGCATGTTATGCCCTGAGGAATCCCATCATCAATGTGTAACATACAGTGTCTTTTAGTTACATATTATTCATATGTACACTCAATTCTTAGCTATGGCATTCTTTTTTGGATAACAATTTTGCACAAAATATGAACACAATTTTCAAACTCCAGAAAACAGTCATAAGGATAATAACCAAAAATACTAGTCAAGCTCATTGTAAAGATCTGTTCAGAACACTGGGGATTTTAACTGCTCCATGTGAATACATTTACCAGTCAGTTGTACACATCAAAAATAGCATTAGTAATTATTGCACATACAGCTCTGTCCATGACCATGCAACAAGAGATGGACTTAACCTACATTTACCAAGGAAAAAATAAGCATAAAACTCAAAACAGCGTTTTCTACCAAGGAATAAAACTGTACAATAAATTACCAAAAGAGATTAAAGAAATTGCAGAAATACACTTATTTAAAAAGGCAAAAAAGTACCTGCTATGCAATACATTTTATACATTGAAGGATTACTTAGACAAAACAGGGTAGGGATTTGTTTAAAAAAGTTATACAAATAACTAATAATAATTAAAAACATTCGACGTTCCACATAACACTTGCACACTGTTTCTTTCCTTCTTTTTTCCTTTTCTAGAAAAACTTACCCCCAAGCTATGCATAGCACAGTACTAACATCTCTTCCTCTTTCTGAGCTCAACATCTCACTCATTATAGAGGGATGCTGACGTAGTATTTCAGGATACAAATCTGTACAGAAAATGGCCCAGAGATCACCAGTGTGTGTGTGTGTGTGTGTGTGTGTGTGTGTGTGCTTGTGTGTGTGTGTGCGCGCGCGCGCGCTGTGAGTGAAGTGTTACGAAACAATGTGTGTATAGTGTGTGCAGTGACAGCAGTGAGATATGAGTGCACAGTGTGGCATTACATTATGTAATAAGTTATTTGCAAAAAAAAGTATTGTATACCAGGAGTAACCCTAATGATGTCAGTAACTAGAAGTCTGTAAGTGTAAGTGTATACAAATTAGTTTATTTTAAATTGGTCTAAACGTGTAAATACTTTGACATGTGCTATATCCTTGTAAAAGGAGATCTACGGATGAATACAGCTACTACTACTACTACTACTACTACTACTACTACCACTACCACTACCACTACCACTACCACCACTACTACATGTCTCTACTCGCTCCGTACTCCGCACATAGCCGCAACATTCAAGCGTCATAATCGACGTGTCTTCAAATGGCACAACTCGTCTCGAGAGTCTTGGCCGCTGAGGTTGTAGGCTAGTGAGGGCGTCCAAATGGCGATGTCACAGATCTGTGGCGTTGGGATCGAGACTTTAAGCAAGAATGTCATGAAAGTAAAAGCGGGAGGAAGATATACCTGTATGACTTGACCGCTTCTGCATGTGTATTTCCATCTTATTTTCTCTGTACAAGCAAGGGATAGTTGTGCGATGGTTCGGGGATATAATCGATTCCTGGAAGTATGCAGTAGCGTACTCACTGTTTTTACAACAATTGTGTTCTCACCTTTCCGTCATATACGAATCCGATGTCAACCGTGAATCTCTGCACAATGCTTTCCGGGTGTTGTAAAATTCGGTACGTTCCTTACCAGCGTGTTCGTAATTGTCAGAATATCATCATTTGACACTACGATAAATCCAGTATGTGAACTGTCTTCCAGTTGTATTCTGGCAATGCAGCGTGTGCTGTTAAGTTCGCTTCAATCATACACATTCTCCTTCGTGTGGCAATTTTCACAAACATTCACGTAACTGTTGCCATTAATCTGCTGAGTTTGTGTGCATATTCCCATATGAGGGTGAGTAATATGATGGGACCGCCTCCTAACATGCGCGTTTTTCTGTCGGGAATATCTCCCTTAGCCCTCCAGGATCATATTCACCAAAAGGCAATGGTTTGGACGACTACTCTTTTTCTCTTCCATCATACCGAAGACCATCATCTTCATTACCGCTGCCATCGAAGTATTCACCGAAGCCCCTCTATCTGCCACTCTTCAGGGTAAATTCATTAACATACTTGAGTTGCAACATATATGTTAAAACGTTCAGTGCTGACGTAGGGAAAATTTCCCGGAAAAAATGAAACTCAATTTACGCATTCGTAGGCACAATGGGGAACGTATAAGTAAAGGACGTAACGCCCGAATGCATAACATCTCTAAACCGGCTCTGTTTTACGGAAATGAGATGCGAACATTTAGGTAACAACTTAAGAGAAGTGCAGTCACCAGAAATGGGGTTCGTGTGACGTACTGGAGTGACATAATAGGATAAAATTATAAAATCTGTAGGGAAGTTTATGTCAACGAAAAGGCCGAACAAGTACAGTGCTACTGAAATCATTGGTTCTCACATTTACAGTGGATGATCCAAGGTCAACGGTAATTCAATAAACTCAAAGGAAAATGAGACGTTCGCCGGACGCAACCAGAATGAAGTCAGCAGTTCCCATTAGTTTCGTTACGAGAGCTTTACCCAGTGATGTTTGGAAGAAGACGCTGTAAAAAAGAAAAGCACGTAGACGTGCAACTTTTGGAAACTTTGATGAACTACAGAAAATTTACTATCATTCTGTACGTGCAGTTGTTTTATTTTGTTGTGCTTTGGTGTAGAACTATATAATCCAAGTAGCTGTGAAATTTTATGGACCAATCAATGAAACAAGTGTACAAAAAACTGAGCATGTATGCTAATTAACAACTAAGATTAACAGATATTAGAAGAACCACTTGCAAATGAGTACAGATCGAGTCTGCAGCATTCACAGCAGGAGCAAAGCGGAAATTGGATGGTGACAAAACAGAAGACGGAGGACCAGGCGAGATTTGTTGGATTCACGCAATTTCCCCGGCGTTGTGCGAAACTTCCGCAGAGAGCGCTTCGAGTGGTACACTCACATAATGAAGAGCGGCCCTGAGTCACACAAAGGGCCGAGCCCTGCGGCCGGCAGCCGCCTACTCCAGTAGCAGAAGCCCACTGGCCAGTTACCCAGCGCTGCTGCCCACCATCCAGTTGAGGGCCTTGTAAACAGGGGCCAAAGATTTGCACTGTGCCATCGCTTCCGCGCTTCGTAGGCACATCTCTGTTGAGAGAAGGCCTGCAACTGTTGATATGCGTTTATTTTCGTGGAAACTACGACAGATACAGAAACCACAGAAACAGACTTAAATAGAACAAGAATTTAGCTATATACTTTCATTTTTCTACATAGTCATCACCGCTCGTTATGCACCTGTACCAGTGGTGAATAAGAGCCTGCCTCTTGCGCTCGTAGAAAGCTAAACCAGCTGATGCTAGGCACTGTCTTACAGCTTTGACGACAGCTTCTGGGTCTGATAAATGTTGGTACGTAGTTCATTTTCTGCAGGCTCAAGAGAATGGAAACCTGTACGGTAGATATAGTTGGACAGTCCAGCCCATTTTGGAAATAAGCTCCAAGATTGAAAAACTGTTGGGGGCCCTGGCGTTATCATGTTACAAGCAGAAGTTTTCTGCTTCTCTGGCATGACTCTGAAAACTCGGGCTTTCAGTCTATTCAGTGTCTTCTTGTAGTTTTCTGAATGGACAATTGCTTTGGACTCCTATACATTCAAAAGAACCACAGTCTGCCGAACCCTGGGCGCACAATTTTGCCTGCAGGTGGATATGTCTTGCACTACTTGTTTCTTCGAGAATTCGCATGTCGCCGCTCCATGGACTGTCCCTCGGATCCTTGTTCGTAGTGGTGAAACCACGGCCCACCTCCGGTTGTGATGGTGTTCAGAAAATTGTAATCTTCGGCCTCGTTATTGGTCGGGGAGGTCTCGACACCTTGTGTAAGTCACTGCAACTGACATTCAGCTGGGCACACAATTCCTTGGTCGCCGATCATCATGGATGAGTTGATCCAAACACTGTTCATTATGCGGGATGGCAGCGGAGCAGAATCGAGAGGGATGTGGTTTGTCATGCACATCCTTTTCACCACTACTGAAATGCAGTACCCACCACCTCACATTATCTACGCCTACTGAATCGTTTCCATAAACCTTTAGCAAGCGTCGATGGATTTCAATAGGTGCAATTTGTTCAGCATCTATTTTATACGTCCCTCTGTGTCAGACCCCATATTGAAACACTCCCCTTCTGTTGCTGTCACAAGACAACGAACAAACAGGATCTTAGGAGGAATATTATAAAGATAGTTGTACGCCATTATAATCTGGCTCGGACAGCCGTTCAATAAAAGAAAAAAAGGCTGCATTAGTTTCAGAATGACCCTTGTGTATTTGTGTTAATGTGACCACCGTTGTCTAAACAATCTCGATAAAACTGTTAACCGTGTGAAGAACATGATATACTGCGTAACAAGGATGCACGTAATATTAAGAGAAAATAAGGCTCGAGTTTTCGAAACTACTGATACCCCACCGGAGAAGAAGGAGGGGCGGGAGATATGTTTCAATATGCATAATACTCATACTTTAATTTCCTGTCGATGTGGCCCGTAGAGATGGAGCACAAGCTCAGATTGAGGAAGTGAATCGACCGTGCCATTACAAAAGGAACTGATCCAGCATGTGCCTTAAGCGTGTTTGGTAAACCTTGAGAACCGTAAATCTGGATGACTGGACGAGGTTTTGGACTGCCTTCCTCCCGAAAACAGGTCCTGTGTCTTATCACAGCGCCCCCTTATTTTATTGTCTCTTGTTTTGCCACCGAATTGAAGTATCTTTTTCTAACTATATTCGCTAACTTTTGTAAAGAGAAACAAAGTGAAGTAATGCTTGTTTATCATTACAGTGAAACGTTATACAGAAAGAGCCGAGAATAATCTAAAATGCCAGACCGATGACTGCCTCCATACCAGTTGTCTTCGGCCGCCTCATGCGATATTCGTGCAACAGTCGAGTCTCAGCTGCACCCTGCCAGAGGGCGGCATTCGTTTCATCGGCAGTGTGCCTCCTGTGTAGTATGACGATGAGACAGAAATGACAGCTGTTTACAAATCTCTGTTGCGTCTGTCCAACAACACCGGTAACCAGCTCACCCATTTTATTATCTGGATGATGCGCTAGGCAAATTTTCCTGACACGCTGTGTTAATATTTTGTTATACTTCTTTATTCGTATTTTAACAGGACATTCTAAAGAAAAGACTATATTCCCAGTTTTAAGGTTCATATACTTGAGAGTTATAAAATACGTGAGTTATGTTGGGAGGTAGTAACTGGGGTTTTACGTAATATTTTTTGTTGATAACTGTTGAAATTTAAATAAATGATCTACATTCATTCCAGAAAATATTCCTCCACGCACTGATAACAGCGCTGCTGTGTGTTCTACAGAACGCAATAAACCACTTACATCAATAAAATTGTTCCAGTATGTATTTAGGTAAACAGTTGCAAATATTAATGATTTAAAGTAGCATTTCATTATCCTCAACCACGCGTACAATAAAGGGGTGTGCCATCATTACATGGAACACCTTACATATAATATTCTCCCGGATACATTTTGTAACGATGGTGTTCGAAGCAGCAGCTGTAATGAGTTACACTGCTGGTGTTCGTTAAGAGACTACAGTGCTGGGCACATCCACAACAGCTCTTACTGATATTTGCTGTTATAATGTCGGGGAAGCCTGCTGTCCCTATAAGAGAATCCTCTTCACATCTCGCGTTAGTCAGCACGTTCTGAACAATGTTGAGCACCCCATGTCAGGATCTGTACATCTCTGAGAATGTGTGGGATTTGGTTGGACGGCATCTGCTTCGCACTGTACTACCGACTACATCCTCCAATAGCATTAGACACTGTCTTCGCAGCTGCACGCTTGCAGGTCTCAGTTGTAACCAGAGGAGATTTTGATGATACCGAAATCGTTGTCCGAGATAATCTGCTTGTAGGTTTATCAGGTCGTCATAATGATATTATACCGACTATGTAATATCTAAATTAAAATTGTTTATGCAGATTCGTTACAAAATGGGTATAAAGCGTACAGGTCAATAAATAGCCATAAATATTCGGGCAGTCATTTACATTTGTAATATAAATTGCTCCCTTCGTCCATGTTACAATCTAATATATGGGCAGTTCCTATCCTTATGGCGAATATCATTCTCGTAGGTGTGCTCATCAGGAGCCAGAAAGTCTTCGTAGACATGGAAAGGGCAGGTGTCGACTGGGGTATTTTGCCGTTATCCAATATCTCAGTTCTTAAACACTCACCAATTTTGACATCGTTTCTTAGACACGTTGATTGCATTGTCGTCGTCGTCTTCAGTCCGAAGACTGGTTTGGTGCATTTCTCCAAGCTAATTGTCTTATACAAGTCTGTCCATCTTTGCATAAATACTGCGATCTGCAACCTACATCCACTTGAACCGATCACTGTATTCAGGACTTAGTCTCCCTCTACAATTTTGTGCACCCCTCTCCGCACTTCCCTCACATTACCAGATTAACAGTTCATTGATGCCGCAGGATGTGTCCTATTAACCTACTCTTCGTTTAGTCAAGTAATGGTATAAATTTCTTTTTTCCTCGTTTCGATTCAGTACTGTTTCACTAGTTACCTGATCTAACTATTTAATCTTCAGCACTCATCTCTAGCATCACGTGTCAAGAGTTTGTATTCCCTTCTTGGCTGTATTATTTATCGTCCACGTTTCGGTTCCATATAATCCTATCCTCCACACGCATATTTTCAGAACACACTTTCTAACATATTTATATTCGACGTTAACATATTTCTTTTGCCTGGCTGGTTGAATCGGGGGAGGGGACCAAACAGCGAGGTCATCGGTCCCATCCGATTAGGGAACGATGGGGAAGGAGGTCGGCCGTGCCCTTTGAAAGGGACCATCCTGGCATTTGCCTGAAGCGATTTAGGGAAATCACGGGAAACCTAAATCAGGGTGGCCGTACGCGAGTTTGAACCGTCGTCCTCCCGAATGCAAGTCCAGTGTGTTAACCACTGCGCCATCTCGCTCGGTATTTCTTTTCTTGCTTCAATGCAGCAGTATACTTTTCTTTTATGAGACGATCTCCGCAGCCCCTGTAATATTTGCTAGTTTCCTCACGCTGGCGAAGTGTTTGTCGCTTATACGCAATAAATAATAATTTTAGAAGGGAATGTGGATGGTAAAAATCAATGTTTTGTTCAGTTGATGCTAAAATGTGCGTTCAAAAAGTGCGTTGCAAGGCGTATTGCAGGGCAGAGCGACTCCATTGCGGTTATGGTTAATAAGTACCGACATATAGGCAAGGAATTAGTGTGGCGTTTATGTCTTCCCGACGTGCATGCGGTAAATTCGGAGACGTTACTATGGCGATGTTATTACCAAATGCGTCCAAACAGGATCATCGTGCTGTTATTCTTTTCTTGGCTGCCGAAGGACTAACACTGCTAGACATCTTAGGAAAATGAATGCGTATACAGCAGCATGTCTGTCAAAAATCACCGTTGTGGAATAGTGCGCCACGTTTCGTACTGGTCGCTATTCGACACAAGACGCCGGTAAATCGGGGAGGCCAGCCCAATCCCTTACGGTCACCTCAATTAGGAGACACTCGAGCACCCACCCTGTAGTCGTGATCTCTTCCCGTGCGGTTATCACGTCTGTCCCTTTAAAAAAAGTCATTGAAGAGTCAACCCTCCCTGTCCGACAGGAATGTGTAGTAGGCAGTTACGAATTTCTTCACGCAGCAGAACACAGTGTTTTAATAAACGGATATCCTCACATTTAAAACATGTAGTGTTCTGTCCCACTAATGGCTCTGAGCACTTTGGGACTTAACATCTGAGGTCATCAGTCTCCTAGAACTACTTAAACCTAACTAACCTAAGGACATCACACACATCCATGCCTGAGGCAGGATTCGAACCTGCGACCGTAGCGGTCGCGCGGTTCCAGACTGAAGCGCCTAGAACCGCTCGGCCAAACAGGCCGACTGTCCCACTAATATTTGTTTATTAAGAATTTATTTTCATCTTGTTAGGCTATCATCAGTTCTCGCCTGATGACGGGCTAGCACAACGAAAAGTTGTTGATAATAAACAAATATTAGTGGACCAAAATGCAGTTTGTTTGCTATTCAAACAGAAATTGAAATGGATCTGCGAAGAAGTGACGGAAGAACCCGTTAATGTGGTTCAGTATTCTGATTAGAAATATCTTCCTATTACCCTGCTACATTTCAAAAAGACATGACACAAAACGGAAGACAGTATGGTGTTTTGGAAATTTTTTATGTTAATCGTTTCTTGTCCTCGTAGGTCTATATTCTAGTTTACGTCTTCATCCTAGCTGCGTACCACAGTATCCGTCCGAATAGGCCTTGGAAGCCCCAACATTACCGACCTACTGCTGTGTTGTCTTCAGGCGTCACTGGATGTGGTTACGGAGGGGCATGTGGTCAGCACACCACTCTCCTGTCCTCTATCAGTAAAACAAGCGAAGTGCCGGACGTTTTACAAAATGTAGATTTTTATTTTGTCTGTAAAATTAATTTATTTATGGACTACAGGTATAAAAGTATATCGTGTATCAGTAAATGATGCCAGGAGGAGGCCTATTACGCACGAATGTAGAAAACAACTTATTGTTTTTATATTGACATCGTCCTCATTATACTTCTACAACCGATAAATTGAACGTCGTATACCTCCGGAAGACGAGTGAAAAATATGATTCGCTGCTAAACTCGACAGTCGCACGAAGTTCTGTAAAGTTCGGTCACGTTTTGTCCTGCTTCACCGCTGTTGAGTTACGTATCTAATTACTTCTGCTGTTACTTTATTGCCGTTAATAACCCCGACCCCCTTAACAGCGCCTTAAAATTAATGTTGAGGGGTGCTTTGTGCAGCATTGTGCAACAGGGGACTAAGGATGATGGAGGAAGCGAATTTTCTCGTGAAAGTACGGAAGAACGATCAAAGAACTGAACAGATAAAGAAATTTATGATTCGGGAAGCTGGAGTGCCGTGTCCAGAGAAAAATAACTTTATGATCCTGTCTTTCAGTATATGATCAGTTTTCACTGAATGAATAACTTCCATGCGATTGAAAATAATAGAAGCTTGCGTTGTTTCGAAAAAGAACAATAAAATATGCAAGGGAACTACATTGTTGTTAACGTATTAGTTAGTTTCTTCATGCTTTGTATGAATTAAATAGTAGTAAGGGTGTAACAGGTTCCCTCAAACGTAATAGAGCCGTGTTGCATATCTTGCGTCTGTGTAGTAATGATCGTAGCAATGCAGTTTCAGCGTTAGTAAGTAAGGCCATTAAAGTTTATTCAGCAGATGTGAAGCATAAAAGCTATTAAACCGCTGTTTGTCGCCAGGAGTAGGACGGACAGAGAGAAAAAATGGTTTAAATTGGATCCTCCAGGAATTTTCTACGTAAATTTGGCATTCCTTTGATTTTGTGGTAGGGAATATCACTGTGCTTACACAAAGAAGAAAAAAAAAGTCTGTTGTGTGGCTGTCATAGTGAAACAAACATGAGGGTAAGAACACTGCCTGTCTAACGCGGTGTCGTGGACTAAACTTTGTAAGAAGACTTCCAGAGAGGAATATACAGAGGCGCTTAGCTTTATGCCGCGTTCCTTAATATTCAGATGGCTTTTGAAACATTTCCGTACTGTCGCCGACTGAACCGAGTATCGGACGAACTTCGTGACGGGGTTCAGGACTCCCTAGCAAGCAGAACTCAGCACGTCGTTTGTAACGGGGCAAAATCGTCGGATGTAAAGTAACTTCGTGCTTACCGCACTGGAGTGTTAAAAGGGCAGTTACGGTTCGCAATATAAATGATACAACGTCGGTTAGGAGTGCCAGAAATTTGTCAGTAAAATGCGGAAAGACCTTCAGAGGACCGACGCTTAGTGCAGGGGCTGGTTGTTGAGATCAGCGTTAATAAATTGAATGTATTGTACATAAATAAATAAAGCTAACCGTTACTATACGATTAATACTCAGTCACTGGAAATAAACACACCCAAAAATATCTCCATTCCTCCCATCCTCTCCCGTGTGGGCCAATGGGGATCACGCAACCCCTCCACAACTACATCTTTCATGACAGGGGTTACTCGTGAGCTGGAAAGCATCGGGAGAAGATGTGTTAATAACAATATTACATGACTCTAGCAGGGCAACACCCAGGCACATATGTAAGTGATCGAATTATGCTATATTTTTCACCCATTTTCCTATTTTATAACAGGAGTCACTCTCGAACATAAAGAGAGGTTGTCTCTATTTGTTTATAACACATTACGTGAAAATCGGTCAGTTTGTTACTATAGTTTCAACTATCAAGTTTCAAAGTTTCAACTGCTTTTCGAGGTCATCAAACGACCCACGCCCCCATACATGCAGATCATTGTAAACAGGAATCTATCTTTTTTTATTTTTGGCAGGGCGGAGGGAATCTGAAAACAAATTTCTTTACAAAATCTTTGTTAGTTTCTACGTTTTCATTCACGCACGGAAAAATCTCTTCCTTTGTTTTTGTTTGATGTGGTTTTAATATCATCAGCCGTAATAATTATCTTGTAATATAAATCTATATTGGACTCTTATAATTCTTCCGCCAGGCAGTAATTTGGGATGTACAACGGTGTGTTTCCGAATTCCAATAATTATCTAATTTTTTCCTGTAAAACCTATGCCATTTGTGGCTTTAACAATAGGCCCTGTTCGTTCAAGCAATTCTTATAGCATTCCACATCCTTTACGTATAGGATTTAAAGTTTACAACTTTTGCCAACGAATTACCATTAAATGTTGTTATTTCGTCGGTTTTGAGCTCTGCAAACGGTTGTTCTGTTACTAGGTGCACAACATCCAGTTCAGCGCACTTCAATATGATGTAGCCATCCTTTTTAAGCAGATGCAGGTGTGAATTGAGCTTCATAAACAGATTTTTCGTGTGTCCTTCATTAGATTAAATGTGCTCCAGTCCATCATTTTCAGCCAGGACACCACAATATAGCCAGTTACCAATGTTATTAACAGGAAATGCAGATACTTTCTATTCCTCAGTGGTAACTTTGCCTGCACATTTGTAATAGCTTTTTCAAATTGCAGTTTCTATTCTTTCTTTATGGCAGTTGTCTTCGCCCTATACTCCAGTTTTCGTTTTTTTGGCTTCGGTATCTTCCAATTACAGTTTTTTTTGTGTGCACACAACACAGTAATTGCACTTAAAGTCGTAATTTCTCTGATGGGTAACGGCTTAAATCTGTGTGAGACATTTGCTCTTTTTCTTAGGACATGTAGTATAATATTTGTCATCAAGTTCTAATTTTGCAATATCTGTATCTGACGGTATTGTGGAAAACTATATCGAAGACTGAGAAAAATAAGTTCTCGGTCTTGATTACCTGAAAGACTTATTTGTGCTCCAGTTAGTTTTCAGGTATCCGTATTACCCCAGTATATAAACAGCAGAACATCGTTAAACACCACATAGCCGGTGTTCTGTAAGTTATCTGTTAACCGAGAGTACAGTGAGAAACAGAGTACAGTGAAGCACATTGTAAATACTGTTTGTTCGCTTCTAACATACTTAAACACTCTTGCAAAGGGTTAAACACACGATCCATTTCGTAGTTGTATACTGTAGCCACCAGCCTGGTAATATCATGCTCTGTAGCCAAGGAAGACTTAAAAGTTTTTCCGTAGTCGCATGTTTGGACACAGTGTAAAATCTGTAAGGTGGTTAACAATAACTTTTTTCATTCCCGGTTTTTTGATTTTACATATAAAACTGTTATACATCTTTACAGTTGGAGCTTAACCATGTTAAACAGTCAATCCCAACTGTCTTATCGATGTTCACAATCACTCTGCTGTTTCGCTGGTATCTTCTTCCATGCTGTTGTCGTAATTTGATACTAGGTAGTTGTACATCTCCATTTGGTTAAAAATCCCGACGAAATCTTGCGTTATGCTCAAATCCGAAAGGTAATATTCGTTTACGTGAAGCTGTTGCCATATTCCAGGCAGCTCTTCCATTAGAATATGCATTTTAACGTCAGCTAATTCCACTTTATATGATATAACCACAGGATTTTTATACTTCTTTGAAATAGTTTCCAATGCTTCCTTACCAATTTTTCCCAGTATTCCACTTACTGTGACACTGTCGTTTCCATGTAGGAGAAATGGCCGCTTCGCCTTGACATCATGTCTCCCATTGACCAACTTGGAGAATTTACTTCATTGATAATAGTTAAATGACCCGCACATCTTCTTTAACATTACGGACCATCCTTTTCTAACTGTTCTTGACATTCCACATGATCACAGATTTTGACTAACGTAATGTCGTCGCGAAACGGTTCTTTTATGGGCTTAAGCACATTCACATTCTTCTTGCTGGGGAGTACACCATTGTTGAGTGGTACTTAGGTAAATAAATTAGTGAAATCAAAGTGAACTAGAAATTAGAATATAAATGAAAAACTTGGTTTAGTTTAGAGAGTTACATACTCGCAAACAGCGGGCAGAACAGCAGAACAGAAGAGACAATGACCGTGAAGTCAGCAAGTTCCACATAAGCGGGCGCTGTCGATTCAGCCGTCAGGGCATCGCCCGACCGGCTCACGTGTTTCTCAGTTGTCGCATGTGAGCAAAGGCCCTCGCCTTCATCCCAAGAGCCAATGACCGACGTTAAGAAGACTCTTCGAGAAGCTATTCAACGTGACAGAAGAGGCAATGACCGGCTCACGTGTTTCTCAGTCGTCACATGTGATCAAAGGGCCTCGCCTACATTCCAAGAGCCAATGACCGACGTTAAGAAGATTCTTCGAGGAGCTTCTCAACGTGACAGAAGAGGCAATGACCGTGAAGTCGTTCACCTCCAGTAAGTTGAAGTGAATAAATACGCGAGATGCAGTGGGCCAGACAGACGAAGACGGAGACGGGGACGGAGACGAAGACGAGAGACGAAGGAAGAAAAGAAAAGTAGCAGTAGTTTTCAGTCAGTTTCGGTGCTGAAGACCGTCATGCAAGAAGAGACTGCATCATGCACAGACGCACCAAGTCCGCCGCTGTAATGGAATAGCAAGCAGCAGCCGCGGCGCCAGAAGACAGAAGTTAAAAGGTATTTGAAGTCTGATTTTTACGTACCCGGGTGACTCGTGAGGACGGGAAGGAGACGGCCTCACCTCAGCAGTCACCTGTGAGCTGGGATGAAGACCTGACAGCCGAAGACTGGCAAACGGGAGTCCGTGGTTCGAGTTCGGGACACTGGCCTTGCCCCGCCGCGCCGCTCTGCTGGTCGACGCACAACACACGCGGCCGCTTAGAGAAGAGAAACACTGGGACGCCACATCCAAGGTATCACCATCCGATGCACGACTTCACTCGCAATAATTAAACGGGCTACTTCGCGCTGCACGTCTCCAGTCAACTGGGCGAGACGGCGACACGAAATACACACCGCTACGCGTAATCAGACGCCGCCGCCGCTGCCGCAGCAGAAGACTTCACAAACGACACAGCTGCCGCTCTCCTAACCAGAACATTCCGTAAGATACAGTTGTACAAATCTTCAATAAAAGTTATCTTATGTAAAAATGATGTTTCATTCGACCTCATACCCGAGCCAAGGAAGAACCCACCCTGCCCACATTTATTTAATATTTTCACCCTGACAGAATGCTTTAGAATGCTCATCCTGACAATTGACAGCATCAAAAGAGAAAACCCAGTTACATTGAGTGACAGAAGTGTCACATTTAGTAACACAACTGTTACATTTGGTGTCAGAGAAAAACCCTTGGCTCAATATGAGGTGTGAATGACAGTCACTAAAGGTCCACAGTTAGTATTTTTTAATGTGAGAAAGGATAGAGGTTTGCATAGCAGTCGTAATATTTTCTTTATTTAGAAGTGTATTTTCTCTCATGATTTTAAGAGTTTGTCGGAAACATTTAAACATCTTTTAAATTCAGTATAGGAAGATTGTGTAACTAACAGTTTGTAAAATGATGACACGAAATCGTACAAAGTCAGAGTCAGCACCACAAGCGGTTTCTACTGATGAAGCTATTCAGAGCTTAGTTAATCAGATAGCACAGCTTAAAAATGATAATAATGCATTATTTAAGCAGTTGTGTGAGGTTTGGCAAACCAGTTCAATCCCTCCCACCCTAGATTCCTCAGCAGCAGCCTTAGTAACTCCTTTTTCAGGTAAACCTGGCGAGGACATAACAGCCTTTTTTGGTGATTTAGTAGCAGCTGCAAAGTTAGGATCATGGTCAGATGAACAGCTCTTACAAATGACAAAGTTAAGATTGACAGGAGAGGCTGAAGCACACGTCTTATACCATGAAGAATTACGGAATGCTCCAACATTTGAGGAATTGAAGAAAGGATTGCTTACACGTTTTCAAAAACAGAACAGCTGTAGATTTTATAGGGAACAGTTAAACACTGTCACTCAGAGGCAAAACGAGTCGTTATGGTTCAAATGGCTCTGAGCACTATGGGACTTAACTACTGTGGTCATCAATCCCCTAGAACTTAGAACTACTTAAACCTAACTAACCTAAGGACATCACACACATCCATGCCCGAGGCAGGATTCGAACCTGCTACCATAGCAGTCGCGCGGTTCCGGACTGCGCGCCTAGAACCGCTAGACCACCGCGGCCGGCACGAGTCGTTAGAAAGCTTTGTAGATAGGATTAGTGATGAAGCAAATAAAGTTATTTTACAAGAGGCAGAAGATAGAGCTCTGGATACATTTTTACGTGGGATACCTCCTGAAACGTCCCGTCGTGTCAGGGCAGAGTTTCCTAAAAATTTAGCAGAAGCTGTATCTGTGGCGACATCTTTTGAAGAAATTGACGTTGCCACCAGATACAAGGAGAAGCGAAATATATTTTCAGCAGGAGTACGATGTTTTAGGTGCGATCGACAGGGACATATAGCAAAAAACTGCAGACAACCTCAATGCACTAATTGTCAAAGAATAGGTCACACATTCAAGGAATGCAGGTCTAAGAAAGTTTTTGGAAATAGAAATCAGTTAAACTCAAACGGGAATGTCGGAGCCGCCGCCAGGCGTTCCCAATAAAATTTCATGCCATTAAGGCGAATGTGAAGGCGGAATGCTGATTATCTGCTACGATACAGGATAAAGAGGCAAGGATACTGGTAGATACAGGCGCAAACGTATCAATAGTAAGTAATGAATGTATTGGAGAAAAGAAATATGACCCTCCAAGGTATAGATTGAGTGGAGTAGGAGGAGGTACAGTTAAGTCATTAGGATGTACATAATTGATTTTCTATATTCACGGTGTACAATTTCAAGAAGATGTAGAAGTGGTAACAAAGGTAACTGACGGGTACGACGCGATCCTAGGGTTGGATTTCTTGAATAAACATCACGCTAAAATCGACCTCAGACAGCAAACTGTAGAACTTAGCGGAATAGTATTTCAGCTAGGTGACACCGCTCCAAAGGGCCCTCTGCCGCAAGATTTCCCTAACCGGAAGGCGAAATCAACTATACTGCGTGCAACGTCCTTGAAGGTTGATTCGCGGGATCAGATACCATCTGGTTCAGGAAAACTTTTCTGGATGACCGTTGACCCCGAAGTACCTACAGATACAGTGTGTCTGATAGAGCCTTTAGAGGAAAATGAGGAATTAGATGTATCACATTGTTTTGTACGTAGGAGTGTTGTACGGGTTCAAGACGTTGAGGGAGAAAGAAAAGTACCGGTACATATTGACAATTTCTGAGTGGAGGACAAAGAGTTACATAAGGGAATATTAGTAGCTACAGTCAGTACTTTTGAAGAAGAAGATTTCATTTGGTCAGATATTAATGATGGTCAGAAACCAGACGCCTATAAAACCGCATTGCGCCAGAAGATTGAGCATTTGAAAGGGAAGGATAGAGACACGATAGAAGCAGTTTTAGTTGAGTTCCAAGATTTATTTAATGCAGAAGGTCCATTGCCAGCAACAGACATCACACAGCATAGGATCCCAACAGGAAATAGCCCCCCAGTTTATAGGAAGCCTTATAGAGTTCCGCATCACTTACAGCCAGTACTGGATGAATTTATAGAACAGCATCTAAAAGATGGAATTATAGAATATTCTGATTCGCCTTATAATTCAAATATCGTAATTATTCCAAAGAAGTCTCCCGACGGTACGAAACGATATAGATTTTGTTGTGACTACAGACACCTTAACAAACAAACTATCTCAGATGTTTATCCTCTTCCAAACATTACAGATATCATTGACAGTTTGGGTAACAGTAAATACTTTTCAACAATCGATTTACGTAGCGGATATCATCAATTGGAAGTTGCACCTGAAGATAGGCATAAAACAGCATTTTCTACCCCTGGAGGCCACTGGCAATTTAAAAGAATGCCTTTCGGTTTGAAAAATGCACCAGCAACTTTTCAAAGACTACTCGATGGAGTATTGCGAGGACTCAAAACTCAGCAATGTTGTGTATATCTAGACGATATTATTGTTTTCTCCAGAGACATTAATGAACAGGCTGTGCGTCTGCGTAATGTTTTTCAGAGACTTAGAAAAGCTAAATTAACATTAAATATGGAAAAATGTACTTTTGCATTGACAGAGGTTACATACCTAGGGCATGTCATTAGTGAAAAAGGAATTAAAACAGATCCCCGATTAATTTCGGCAGTTAAGGACTTCCCAACACCACAACGCGTTAAGGAGGTACAAACTTTCATTGGTCTCGCATCGTATTACCGAAAATATGTTCAAAATTTTGCTGAAATTGCCCGACCCTTAACCCAATTATTGAAAAAGGGTGCAAAATTTCATTGGTTTGAAGATTGTGAATCAGCATTTCAAACCCTTAAAGGTAAGTTAACACACAGTACAGTATTAGCCTACCCAGATTATAACAAAGAATTTATTTTATCCTGTGACGCAAGTGGTCATTCAGTAGGAGTTGTTTTGAGCTAGAATATTAATGGCGCGGAACACCCCATAGCCTACGCTTCGAGACAACTAACAACGGCAGAAAGAAATTATTCCACAACGGAGAAAGAATTGTTAAGTGTTATTTATGGTATCAAATACTTTAAATGCTACTTGTATGGTAGGAAATTCAAGGTTATTACAGACCACGCAGCTTTAAAATGGTTGCTTGGATTAAAGGATCCATCTAGTCGTCTTACCCGTTGGGCCCTATGTCTTTCCGAAATGGATTTCGAAGTTATCCATAAACCAGGCAAAAAACACACGAATGCAGATTGCCTAAGTCGGAAAATAGCACTTTTGGAAGCAACAGGCCGAGATACTGAGGACTGGAGAAAGACACAAGATGAGGATACAGAATGTAAAAAATAAGCAACTCAAAAACAATTTTGCTTTGAAGATGGTGTATTATGCCGTAAAACAAAACTTGGACCGCGAATTGTTGTTCCCCAACACTTTAGACAAGAAATAATGGCAGAGGCCCACGATCATATCCTTGCAGGACACGGTGGACAGCGGACAACCGAAAGACGAGTAGCAGAGCGATTTTGGTGGCAAACCAGAAAGCAGGATGTTGCGCAGTACGTTCGTAATTGCACTGCGTGCGCACAACGAGCTGAACTTTCTCGTTCAAAAATACCCGTACAGAGGCTCCCCGAGGCTTCATGTCCATTTCAAATCTGCAGAGTGGATCTCTACGGGCCATTTCATAAAACACCTGCTGGTAATAAGTATGTTCTTCCAATTATAGATCACTTTTCACGCTATCTAGCTATGGTGAGTCTCCCAGATCAGCAAGCAAATACAGTTGCCCAAGCTTTAGTTAACAACTGGATACTTAAATTTGGCGTACCTGAAGCTATTATCACAGATCAGGGATCTAATTTTATGTCTGAATTAATGAAACAGCTATGCCAATTATTAAAAATACGCAAATTACGCACAACTCCGTTACACCCTCAGTGCAACGGGCGCACAAAGAGAGTTCATCGGACAGTTGGCAAGATGCTTAGTTATTATATTAACGAACAACATTCTAATTGGGATACGTATTTACCAATAATCGTGTCGGTATACAACGCCAAAACGCATGAAGCAGCTGTCATGTCACCTTATGAAGTGGTCTATGGGAGAAAAATGCCGTCCCCTTTTGATGTAATCAGGCAGAAAAACGGAAAAGTCGGAGAAACAGTAAGAGATTTCAGTCGAATGATGAAGGATGTATGGAAAAAGGTTCAAAAATCTAATACAAAGGCTTTGGAACGACAGGAACGATTAGGTAATGCCCAAGCTAAATATCCAAATTACAAAATCGGTCAGTGGGTGATGCTTTCAACTCCATATATTGCGAAAGGAAAAGCGAAGAAATTTGTAACAAACCACAGAGGTCCTTATCAAATTATTGAGATCACGTCACCAGTCAACGTTAAATTGCAACTGTCCACCCGAACTACTATTGTTCATGCAAGTCGTTTAAAACCTTTTCAGGGCGCTCCAGATGTAATTCCTTCAACAATAGTATCTGCTTTTCCGAAGGGTGGAGGAAGTTCCCAAAGAGGAAGAAGAGTGGCCACGCCGGCACAGCATACAGACATGCCACCATACAGTCTTCGACCAAGAGTGCGAATGTCCTACTAGTTGAATCTTAGTAGACTGTAGTATACATATGCAAATAATTAATAAATTATAATGGTTTATTTTTTAAGAAAAAAAGGTTGAACATAGATTGATGTAGATCTTGTAGTTAACAATGTATTTCCTCTTTTCTTTATTTTTGTTTTTACTAGGTTCGTAGGTCTATAACCATGTTTGATTTTTTCAGAAAACGCCATGCAAGCACTTCCTACACATAACCTATCCTACCTCAATGACTCCCTTGACAGTTCCCTTCTGAAGTCATAAACTCACAGCAAGGCAAAATTGATGCCAATGTTATGATGCAACATGTCTTAAAATTAAAAGGTGAACGCAAAACTAAAATTATAATGCTAGGAACGGGTATATCTGGATCCTTTGTGTTGGTGTTTCTGCTTTGTACAGTTTTCTTTTATTTAAGACGAAAAAATAAGCCAAATAATAATATACCACTTCATCAAATCCCTGTTAACCGGATACCACACTCTTAACTGGTGTACTTCAGTAGTTACTTTTGAGCATTAGTGTATTAATTTTGTTTATTGTACTTCATTCTTTATTAAACAGTCTCTTGTTAAAATAAACAATACTGTAGAATAGATATTCTTGCATTAGTATAGGGTAGATTAAACAGCTGTTGCTATGTAATTTTCTAAGTGCAAAACCTATTTTTTGTTTATTCATTGTCATCAAGATTTGTTACACTTATTACAACCATTTATGTTAGAACTACGTGATTCATGACCGTACAGTGCTTTTGTAAAGTGATAAAGTATTTTCCACATACTTAATGTGAAGCGTGTGTAATCTTCTAAGTCGAGAGTTTTCATTGCTTGTGCTTTTTCCGTGTGAAGAGTGGAGGAATGTTGAGTGGTAAATTCGAGGGCGAGTTTCTCCGAAGGGTGGAGGAATGTTGAGTGGTACTTAGGTAAATAAATTAGTGAAATCAAAGTGAACTAGAAATTAGAATATAAATGAAAAACTTGGTTTAGTTTAGAGAGTTACATGCTCGCAAACAGCGGGCAGAACAGCAGAACAGAAGAGACAATGACCGTGAAGTCAGCAAGTTCCACATAAGCGGGCGCTGTCGATTCAGCCGTCAGGGCATCGCCCGACCGGCTCACGTGTTTTTCAGTTGTCGCATGTTAGCAAAGGCCCTCGCCTACATCCCAAGAGCCAATGACCGACGTTGAGAAGACTGTTCGAGAAGCTTTTCAACGTGACAGAAGAGGCAATGACCGGCTCACGTGTTTCTCAGTCGTCACATGTGATCAAAGGCCCTCGCCTACATTCCAAGAGCCAATGACCGACGTTAAGAAGATTCTTCGAGGAGCTTCTCAACATGACAGAAGAGGCAATGAAGTGAATAAACACGCGAGATGCAGTGGGCCAGACAGACGAAGACGGAGACGGGGACGGAGACGAAGACGAGAGACGAAGGAAGAAAAGAAGAGTAGCAGTAGTTTTCAGTCAGTTTCGGTGCTGAAGACCGTCATGCAAGAAGAGACTGCATCATGCACAGACGCACCAAGTCCGCCGCTGTAATGGAATAGCAAGCAGCAGCCGCGGCGCCAGAAGACAGAAGTTAAAAGGTATTTGAAGTCTGATTTTTACGTACCCGGGTGACTCGTGAGGACGGGAAGGAGACGGCCTCACCTCAGCAGTCACCTGTGAGCTGGGATGAAGACCTGACAGCCGAAGACTGGCAAACGGGAGTCCGTGGTTCGAGTTCGGGACACTGGCCTTGCCCCGCCGCGCCGCTCTGCTGGTCGACGCACAACACACGTGGCCGCTTAGAGAAGAGAAACACTGGGACGCCACATCCAAGGTATCACCATCCGATGCACGACTTCGCTCGCAATACTTAAACGGGCCACTTCGCGCTGCGCGTCTCCAGTCAACTGGGCGAGACGGCGACACGAAATACACACCGCTACGCGTAATCAGACGCCGCCGCCGCTGCCGCAGCAGAAGACTTCACAAACGACACAGCTGCCGCTCTCCGAACCAGAACATTCCGTAAGATACAGTTGTACAAATCTTCAATAAAAGTTATCTTATGTAAAAATGATGTTTCATTCGACCTCATACCCGAGCCAAGGAAGAACCCACCCTGCCCACATGTGGTTAAGAGAGAAAAGTTAATTTATTTAATATTTTCACCCTGACAGAATGCTTTAGAATGCTCATCCTGACAATTGACAGCATCAAAAGAGAAAACCCAGTTACATTGATTGACAGAAGTGTCACATTTAGTAACACAACTGTTACACCATTTTCGCTGCAATTTGTGTTGTCAATGTCAGTAGCAAAATTGTCCAAGTTCTCCTGTAATAGACGTGGGGATGTTTAACACTTTTAAGGAATCCATGTTGTCAGTTTAAACTATCACAGAAGACTGATCGGTAGTAGCTATCAAGCCGTCTGTTATACTCTAGAAATCGTAGATGACTGCACTTCCAGTCACGTGATCTTCCGGTGTCTCATTCTAAATTTGGTTGTACTTTCAATCCCGTTGTAAACTCCTAGCCCAGTTGAGCTGTTTTATGGGCGAGGTGCTCGTGGGAGGGATAGCGACTGCCACTCGCGAGTACCACTCTATCTCCCGCGCCGCATAATGTAGCATCACGTTCGAGTGCAGCGCTACGCTACAGCTGTTATGCTGTACGCCAGGCATGTCCGAAAGAACAGACACCATATCCATATAGGTATATAGTTCTGGCAATACCGGCCATGACCTCCTCCTGTGCGGATGCACACATATTACCCGAACTCTTACGGGACTTGGTGAGAATGTCTTCCACGAGTAATGAGGTGAGAATATGGGTCTCGCGGGAGGCGTGCGTGAGATAGTCCGTGCAGTCGCACTATCCTCTATGCCCTCGGTGGCTCAGATGGATAGAGCATCTGCCATGTAAGCAGGAGATCCCGGGTTCGAGTCCCGATCGGGGCACACATTTTCACGCACACATTTTCACCTGTCCCCGTCGACATATGTCAACGTCCGTCAGCAGCTGAAGATATTAATATATAATTCTAATTTTATTTGGTTTCAGATTCTCTATCAAACATTAAAAATCCAAAACAGACTTCTATTTGCCATGACCTGCGTATATGGGGGTGGGTAGTTGGAAGACCTTAAAAAGTGCTTGAAAATATGTAGTTGAAAGTGTAGTAACCCTCGTTTTGTATCTGTGTGAGCGTGTAGGTGTCTGCGATTTACAACTGGTGTGTCTAGGTGATAGTCCAGTGAGAGGAAACGATAGACAGGCATGGAGGGGGAGTGTTTGGCGCTTAAACTGTTTGGAGCTTTTATACGCAGTGGCGTCATTAAGACAGGTTTTGCTGTAGCGGGATACACTCTCTCTCTCTGAATGGCTGAGCGTTATTTATGCCACCCACTAGGACGGACATGATTTTATATACATTGTGTAAACTTTTCTATCACTCCTGGTGACGTGGTCTGGCGTGGTGTTAGACACCCGTCCACAACGTGGTGGTCACGATCATCCGAGGAGTTCCGTACCGTATGAGCTTCATCTGTAGAATACAGGGGGGGGGGGGCGGTGTGTATTTTCATCAGTCTTTGATATTTGCACCACGTCTTGGGACATGTTTGCCCTTACTATCGCGGGCGGGAGATCTCTCAGCCAGAACTGATACAGAAATGTCGATACTGGACGACTCTCTCTAGAGGTGTGTTGTGTAGCGATGTGCTACAAATACAGTACCTCTGGGCCGAAGCATCACAATTACTATGACGTCACATATTCTAGTAATTTAGTGTGGTATTATTTATATAATATCTTTCGTTAGAAATTGGTACTGTTGATAGAATTTTCTGTAACGTTACTATTTCTACCAATGTGTTCGTTTCTAACACAATGATGTCGCACAATGTCAATGGAGTGGTGGCTTAGCAGGTATATACATTGGGACTTAAGCTGACAACATCATGACGTCGACGCGACGCGATGTGGCTTCGTGGTGCGACGTCATGACGCGACGTCGTGACATGACAGGCGCGATCTTAACACCCATAACTCGCGTAGTAGGGTACAATGCGTAAAATTGCGGAAAATACGGAAAAAATACGTAAAACTGAGATTAATTGCATGTATTTCTGGGTGAGGCCTCTGCTGGTACTTCGAAATATTAAGCTGTTATTAACAGATAGACTTTTAGTGACGTAATTTGTTGTTAACAAACCGACTCGGTCTATCGCTATGGTGCCCAGTTCCAGTGTTTCCCAGTTATAAAAGATGGAGTAGGGAAGATGTGCCTGAGCGTCAGTGATTTCTAATTCTGCACTGTGGTCGCCCGAGAGCTTCATGACATCGACGCAACATCTGGGGCAGTCTTGCGTAATTGGACAAAATACTTAAAAAATTGAGGGAAATCCAAAAGCGCATTAAATAGAGGAAACTACGTAAAATTGAGAGTAATTACGTTATCAGTCTGTGGTCTCTGATAGACAAAATGACCTGGAGTGACGTAATTTGTTATAAACAAATAGTCACAACTCTCCTGAGTGCTTCCAATTATAAAATAGGAAAATGGGTGAAAGACATGTAAAACTGGGGAAGCTACGAAAAATAGGAAAACATATCTGTCTGGTTGTGGTCTCTGCTGGTGTCAAGTAATATTGATATTAACATGTAGAACTCAAGTGACGTAATTTGTTATTAGCAAATGGACAAATCCTCACCGTATGCTGTGCAGCTCTTGAGTGACCACTCCCACACAAGAGTCCCAGTTATAGAAGATGAATCTGTGGAGGGAGCGCATAATCTTCATTGGTCCAGAGAGGGGGAGGAGGGGAGTGCCTGGGTTATTCTTTGGGTCACCTTGTGCAATTCCGGTGGTTGCTCGAGGGAGAGGGAAACAAGAAACCTAAATGGGTAACCTGACACCGGATGTGTGACATGATACATCCCTTATCTTATCACTGACAAGAATGGAACGTTTTAGGATGAACCCTACTATCCTACTTAGGGAAAAGTGTGAGTAATACCTGAAGTTCACGCTGTGAGGTTGCTTGTGGAATATCGGTGTTGATATAAAGTATTCATGAACTACTCTCTGCTGACAAAGGCAAATTTCGCATCTATGCAACACTACTCACACTCACGAGGTGTGTTATCCAATGCTTTGTCTGTAACATCGGAAATTTACGTTCCGTTGACTTCGGGATCGTTACAGACGGAACATTAGCTTGTGTGGGCAACGATGGGATACGAAATTGATCTTTACCTTCCTAAATCTTCGCCCGAAAACATATTGAAAACCTGTTCAGTGTTATTGCGAAATTACAGTCCACGGTTTAATTTCATTTAATTTGAAGTGGTGTCGGTGATCCTAAGAAACGTTCCTTGCGTAAAAAAGTGTGACATGCGTACAGTCAGTAAGCCGTGGCTCGTCGAAACCGGTGACAGCATTTTGAAATGTTTATGTGATATATTTGTCATAAGAATGTACAAGAAGAGTTGTATTTTGTTATCTGTCGTATGCAACGAACACCATACCACCCCCTTCATCTTCACCACTTGTAACGTTGTCACCATTCCGTTACGAAGAAATGAAACTTTCAAATGTAATGTGGCTTGGGTTTCATATCAATGTGGAAGGAGAAAGAGGTGAATCGCGTCCTCATGCGCAGCAGCAAACATTAAGGAATGCTATCCATCTTCGAGAATTCAGCGTGCATGATGTGCTGTCAGAACTGCAAAGTGCAAAAACACTTTCCATTTCCGGGAATGCTACGCTACTCTGGGGAACGGCTTGTTTGTCACAGAATGCATGGTGGCCATGAGGGGTGGGGAGGGTGGGGGTTGGGGTGGAGGAAGAAAGGACGGACGGACGAGGCGACGACTGCATAAATTGCCTGTTACTGGAATATCGAAGGTTTTCAGTTGCAAGAGAGGTCTTCTTCTACGATTGCAGCACAATTACGGCGAGGCCCGGGTGTCGTGTATCTGCTTGATGTGCTCAGCGAAAACGGACCTTTTCGTTGCAGCTGGCACTTGTGCTTCCGATGGATGTGATAATAATTTTGCCATCGCTGTGTGTTATCAAGTGTTTGCTGAACAGTAATTTCCGAATATGTAGCAAATATCTATCTCGGGAAGGTAAATATCTACTTCGCAAACATGTCTGATATTCCACATTGAGTCGTGAGTGCGGGAGCGCTATTGAGCTTTGTTTGTTCGTGTTCTACAATTCTGTAACGCTATTACTGCTCTTGTCGACGTACCATACAGTGGAGAACGCACATTCACATATGGCATTTTGGATGATTTACAACGAATATTATTTTGAAACAATATTGGGAAATTTCAGTAAGTATTTCAAGGTTTGAAAGGGGTTCTTTCTAAGGACTCGTATTTATATCCTTATCTGCCTATAATGTTGATACAATGTTTTAACAGGTCTTGCGCCTCTTTTTTTTCCCTTAGGTCGTCAGCCTTTAACTGTTGTGAAACGTATTATATTCTTTCCTCTCGCATACTTATTTTTTAATCTGTACATACCTGCTACGCGCAACATCAGCTGTAATCTCTTCAGCATATTTTAGTCTCTGTCTGCCCCGACAATTTTTCCCGTCTGCCTTTCCTACAGTGTCAAATAACTATTCATGATGCCGCAGCGGATATTCCACTAGCCTGACGTTTCTCCTTTCCTCGTCTATTCTTTTTAGTACCTCTTTATGTCAATACCTTACCTGTCTACATAATTTTTAATGTTTCCGATAACACAACATTCATATGCTTCCAGTTTATTCTGCATATTTCCAAGGGCTATTGTTTCTATTCCACACAATGTTGTGCTTCGGACGACGCTTTCAAGAACTCATTTATCAATCCCATATCGCTGTTTTCAACCAGTGGTGCACTTTTTTTAAAAATTAAGCTGTATCCCCTTTGTGTTATGCTGTTTACCTTACTGTGCTGATTTACTGTAGTCATACTTTCTAGATAGGAAAATTCTTTCACTTTTTACTCAGTCATTTCGAAGTTGAGGAGGTCGATTTGCACCTTTCGCGTACTCATCACCAACTTTCTTCTTATTTTAACCAATATTATGTTCAAAGTGTGTTGTCCATTCCATTCGACAGGTCTTATAGGCCTTCCTTGCTTTCGGCCGGATGCGGAATGACATCTGCAACGCTTATATTGTTACCTCTACTCATTCTACACCTCTTATGTAGCTCTGCCCCTGGAGTTGGGCGAACATCTCCTTGAAGCCATCGCGATTATTAAACGAATTGAGATGGAACGTCATGCTTTTCTTGGGAACTTCTCCTTCTCCTCTTCGTATAATTTTGCTTGATGAGAGTTCAAAACTGCAAGAGATACTCAAGAATCGGTCGATCGAAGATTCTATAAGTTAACTCTTTTGTGAGTACATTCTCCTAGTATTATTTTAATTGACTACAGTCACGCATCCGGTTGATCTAAAATTATTTTCATGTTTTCGGTTCGCTTTATGCTGCTGCTAACGCATACTCCCAAGTGTTTTATAACTGTCACTGTTTCCGGTAACTCAGACTCGGAACTAACTGCCGTTCCCTGCATCCACCGCCAGTCCTCTGAGTATTCGTAATATTTTCTGGCGTTTATAGTTCCCAGAAAGAATAGTAAATATTTTAGGAGACGTTAGCACAGGCACAATTGAATGAAACATCCCATGTAACATGTTCAATGTTTTATTTGTTACAAAGATAACTTTCCGTTTCACGAGTTTGTGCTCCAGTTGCTATCGGTTTATTCGTAGATTGTCATTTTCATTTTGAAGTTCAGGTTGTGAAGTTGTGCTTGACTTTACGTAACTGGATTTGTCAACTGTTATTGTGATTCGTAGACCAATTCTGTGTCGCGTAAGCATGCCGCAGTCGTTTGCAAATTCTGGGCATGCTGATATGGTATTTGTGTATGGGTTTTGTTATAGAAAAGTTACTTCTGTTTGAAGAGACTATGGCAGATAATTGCCTAACTGCTGAGTGCAGTACCAGATTCAAGAGCATTACCTCGTGCTCAACTAAAATACGAAACATTGTGCCTAAGAGTCATATTTCATCAGAATGTGCAAATGAATAGTGTGTGGGTGAAGTAGAAGATATTTTTCAGTTGTTGAAAGATAATCTTCAAAAAGCAAATGCACCCTTATACTACAAAGGCTCAACCATAAACTCAAAACACAACCAAAGAAAAATGAAAACAAGCTGAGAACACAAACACAACAGAATTACACAAACAATATAGACATTACAGTACACAGAAACACGAAACAGTGACACTCATGACACGACAAACAGAAATTCAAACACAAATCAACTCACTGAATAACAAAGATGCTAAAAAAAATGGAAAAGGATTACACTTTACTTACAGAACAAGAAACACATGCCACTCACAATTACAAACAACAATAGACAAACTACAGAATTACCAAAAAGCAGGTATATACCAGTCGGAATATCAAGAATGTGAATGGTGTATCTCGGTATGACAGATAGGAATTTCAAAACCAGGTTGAGGTATTTCAAAACTAGGTTGAAGAGAATATAAGAAGCTTTAAGAAAGAAAATAGCCATTCTACCTGTGCCGAACATCTGACAAAACGTGGGCAAGAACCATCCAATACGGAACAGGATATGAAAATTATTAGAGTGAGCAATTACAATAAAAAACTCCTGACACTACAGGTAAGGTTTAATATACAAAGAGCACTTGCAATGAAAAAGAAAATAATGGCCAACTCAATACAAGTAATAACTCAGTGGTCATGTTAGCCACTAAAACAATAACAGAGAAGAAAAACATAACTAGACTAAATAATAAATTAATCTCTCTCTCTCTCTCTCTCCTCCCCCTCCCTCTTCCCCCCCTCCCCTCCCCCTCCCCCTCCCCCTCCCCCCCACCTCACCTCACCTGCGTCACACACATATACACAGACACACAAATGAACAAATATCAAATCACACATAAACAACACAGACAAAAGACGAAAGATAAACACACGGCGAAAGTTGGGAAATAATGAGGAAAAGGTTTCTATCTGCTTCAAAACAGACGCTACCAAGTGGAACCATGCAAGCAACTTGCTTAGCCGTCCTACCTTTCCTGCGCCGAACTAAACAGTTTACGACTGAAAATTTTTACGTAACCTGCACTCAGTTCTTACTCCTTTCCAAAATGTCTCCTCAATTTTTGCCTTCTTGCAATACTTGCTCCCCATCGTGATTCATGCAAACAGAAAATACAGACAATTAGTTTCAATGAATAATAACGCTGTCATAGAAATTTCTTACTATAACAATAGTTAACAGACACTACTCACAACCGGTGCCCTGAAGTCCTGTCATGGTCGCTAATTGTGTTGTAGTAAAAAATAAATAAAAAACAAAATGCTATTGAATATGCATATGAAGATACATTTTTGTAGGATATAATACGATTGCATTATTAGAAATGTTCTGTTCTTATTTGAAATTTTCTTGGCTATCGGACTTCGCTTACATTTCAGTTGTAGTTGCAGGCAGCGGACTCCGAGAACACCGGCGCTTCACTTCACTTCAATAAATAAAAAAATACTTGATACAGTTGTTCAATATACTATTGTTCATGCACACACATGAAACATAGAAGTCGCAATACTTCATGTTTAAAATCGCACACCTGTACCTGCACGGATGTTCACCTATGTCGGCGGTTGAAATGCGAGCTCTAGAAGGGAAAAGTAAACATACGAGACGAATGTATCATTGAGATTATGAATAATGCCGCCCATATAAGACGACGCCAGAGATCTACGTGTGGTGTTATCAAGAGAATTCTAAAGTACACTGAAGTCGAAGGAGGAATTTATGAGCATCATATTTGAATTTAATCATTTGCCTTTCCTTAACACATTCCGTGAGTATGCGTTTGGGTTAGCCCTATGACCCATCCTTTGGGGTACGCCTAATATTACTCTTTCACGTCTGATGATTTCTTCACGATAATAACGAGATGCATTGTTGTATCTATTAGGAAGTCTTTAGCTAGGAACTCTATCGAAATTCTTCCATGTCTGAAGGAACACAGCATCGTTCTGTGGACGCTGCTATTTAATGCCTTCTGGATTTCACGGGCGATCAGAGCAATCTTTGTTCGACAAGATCACTGTATACTGAAATCATGTTGAATTCTACAAAGATAATTTTCTACCATCGAAACGGTTATAATACGCGACCTCGAAACGTATCCACAATTTTACAACGAACTGACGTCAATGGCAGTTTTGTTCCTCTGTCCAACAGAGTTTCTTGAAAATGGAAATGACATGCGTCATTTTCCAATCACATGGAGCCCTTTATAGTCCCAACAATCTACGATAAACTGGTACTAGACTAGAAGTTTTTTCGAATGGCATTTATATTGTCATGTAAATTTATCGGATCAGGTCCAATTAACAATCTATTCCACGATGACATCGTACCTTGTATCAGTGCTTCGGCGTTCTGTCACCCTTTTCAGTGCTACTGTGGTTAACGAACGACTGACCAGAGGACTTTATCCGTTTACTCTCTTTACGTAAGAGAAAACTGCTTTGAATTTTTCGTCTGATCGGTGAGCACAATTTTACTTTCGATTTCGTTGAATGCGTTTCGCAATACTTTCTTTAACACATTTTGGCATAATTCAGTTTTTGTTTATTAACAAGACTTTGACTTAAAATCTATGCTGTGGTGAAATCTTTATCTAGGTTTGCAAATATTAGGATGATGTCCGGTTCTTTTTCCGTCTTTCAATTACTAAGTGCAATTTGAGGATTGCGTCTCTGATTCCTTTTCCTGTTTTGATCCAAACTAATCTTTGGGTAGCACTGCTTGAATTTTTCTTTCTGTTTTTCGATATCTAATTATGGGCAGATGTTTGAAAGGGTGCCATTACGAACTGGTTGTCGTATATTTTTTCATACGTATCCGCTGATGGCTTCATGGGTAAAGAGTAATGAAATAGCGCCTTTTCGGAAATTCTGTTGGTGGATCACTCAGTTTGTTGGCTTATGACAGCAGTTTAAATAGCGTTCTATTTTCTGAGGACACCAAAAATTACTTTTAATTTGGAAACATTCCTTTTTCTCGTCTTGGGAGGTTTCATGGTTTCGAGCAACTTCTCGCATGCTGCTGCGGCCGTACACCACGCGCTCTTGTCGTGCGAGACAAATTACGCTACACATTGCCTCGAACACTAACTAGAAAATGTCCCTTGGGCACCCGGAGAAACTTCCAAAAAGTTACAAAGTACGCTTTACTCGCTTGGATCTTTGAGACATTATACGGCCGAAGTGCCCGAGCGGTTCTAGGCGCTGCAGTCTGGAACCGCGCGACCGCTACGGTTGCAGGTTCGAATCCTACCTCGGGCATGGATGTGTGTGATGTCCTTAGGTTAGTTAGATTTAAGTAGTTCTAAGTTCTAGGGGACTGGTGACCTCAGAAGTTAATTCCCATAGTGCTCAGAGCCATTTGAACCATCTTTGAGACATTGTTCATTTTGTCACTGCTTCAAAACCAACAATTCATACCCTATCTATCTAGCAGCATTCAGAAAGATTCCGAGTTTCGAGTGCTGGGCAGGAGAAAGTACACCCCTAAAAGTCAGTACACGCGTTTCAGTTAGTTCCTAGCAACGTGCGCCGATAATCTCCACAAAGACGTAACAGGACAACAATTCGAAACCAATAGGGAAAAAGACCACACACAAACTCTACACTCCGAGTTTCCAATGACACAAAAGTAATTTATTAACTCCAGTTAGACCTCGCCAAGTTTGTTCCATGTATTAAACTTCACGTCCAGATAGTTAATGGCTCGGTCTGATATGATGTCTCTGCAGACCGACTACATGCATAACCGGAAAACTGGTAAGACATTCCATGCCCACACGTGGAAGAACACTTTGGCGGGCTTGTAGGCTCTCCGCACTGGAAAAACTAGTTTATTGACCACTAAAGATCGTCAATTTCCGACTTCGGAAGTACAGGATGGCCCGCTTTTTCGATTGGCCGTCGTGCTAAGACGTATATTTGCTCTCGCCGTCTACCACAACTAATCGGACTCTCACAGTATGTCTTTGACTTTACAATGACACGCTGGCCAGTCCAAGTGTGAATTGAGGCGATGTAGTAGTTATATATTGTGCAGAGCTTTGTGGCTCTCCCAAGCGCAGTGCGCCATGGAAGAACTGCCATTTCCATGTTCCACAGAGAACAACGTCCAGGTGCAGAAAGCAATTGCTCGAGACGCGTTGTGTAACCAATGTGATACATAAAGAGTCCGGAAATGGTAGTTCGAACGCCGAAAAATATCCGACGAGATCGTGCAAGTCTGCAATGAAGCCATCAAAGCCTGCCGCGGTGGCCGAGCGGCTCTAGGCCCTTCAGTCCGGAACCGCACGACCGCTACGGTCACAGGTTCGAATCCTGCCTCGGGCATGGATGTGTGTGATGTCCTTAGGTTAGTTAGGTTTAAGTAGTTCTAAGTTCTAGGCGACTGAT
The DNA here is from genome assembly GCF_021461385.2 of Schistocerca piceifrons. Lineage (NCBI taxonomy): Eukaryota > Metazoa > Arthropoda > Insecta > Orthoptera > Acrididae > Schistocerca > Schistocerca piceifrons. Next base: position 299,432,117 of record NC_060138.1, read on the forward strand.
GGCCACAGATGCTAAGTCCCTTAGTGCCCAGAGCCATTTAAAACCATTTGAAGCCCTCACCATTCCGTCTGCGCCATTCCATAACATTACAAATACCACACACGTCTTTGCAGACGATTGTGGAACGTGATTTAAGGTTCCATGCGTACGCGGTAAGCTGCAAGTGACTCAGCAAGTATGGCCGGTAGGTGAAGTAAGTAGGCCAAATTTCTTCCACGGAATTACTTGGCGAAACTAATCAGAATGACACATTTCTGACAAATCATTTGTTGTATGATGAGGCAAACTTGTCTCAATGGGTTTGTCAATAAATACAACTTCCAATATTACTAGGATTCAAACCCGCAACTCATCCATGAAAAAACCGAGAGGATAGCTCAAAGGTCGCATCTCGTGTGCCATTAGACAGTCCACTGGAATCGTTGGGCCATATTTTTTGAAACAAATAGCGGGGAGCCAGGGAGTGTTAATTCCGAGTGGTATTTGGCCATGATTAACAATTTGTTCATTCCACAGCCGTAGAGAGACGTTGCCGTCTAAGCGCGATATGGTTCTAACAAGAAGGGACTGCAGCTCGTAAGACCCATAATTCAATGGTTATACTGAGGTGCCACTTTCCGTATCGATTACTCTCACGATTAGATGATATCCCATGGCCGGGGAGGTCACCTGCTCTTTCAGTCCCTGATTTTTTTTTCTTGTATTGCAATTTCAAGAACAAAATTTTTTCACACGACCCACAATACGGATGAGCTGAAAACCGCAATCCGGAAAGAGACAGAGGTTATTCTTCAAGAAACGATTAAGAACGTAACGAGGAGCTTCCTCGATCGTCTTCAGCGGTGCATTGTCAATGTTGGAAGCCATTTTTGTGTTGTAACTTGTAAGGAATATGCTTGTCTCTGGCTTTTAAGTAATAGCAATGTGTGGAGAACAGTTATCTATAAGTTATATTGATGCAAATACACGCTAAATTTAATAATAACCAAATAAAAATGAAGTACTAGCCGTGGGCCGCCGTTATTAAACACCACCTCCGCTCCTAGGGGATACACAATATCCTACCTACACCCTTGAGGACCACCCACCAACCCCTTCTCTTTTAAGAAACTTCAATAATTGTTTAAACAAAGAGCCTTTTCAGTCATTCAACCTCATGTACAGAAACGCAGAAATTTCCTCTGAAAAATGCTGTTTCCGGCGATATTATTTTCGCGAATTTATTACCAACAAATGCTGGAAACCATCTGTCTTTACGGGAAAGCCAGCCTAGTTGGCTCCGTCCACAAACCATTTTAGTTGGACTGCAAAGAACTTAACCCATCTGCTTTAGGATGGACATAGCCTCCCATCACCATATGCCATAATACAGAAGCCAAGAGGACAACCCCACGGCGCCACCAAGAATATTATATCGTAACTTCTAACCTGTCGCATTTGTTCTGCATTTTTAACTTGTATCGATCTAATGTATCGAACATTGCTTGCGTCGAGTTACTTCTAGTTAGTTTTGTTAATTTGTTACAAATTCGTGAAAGATGTAGCCGGCCGGCGGTTCTAGGCGCTTCAGTCGGGAACCGCGCGTCTGCTACGGTCGCAGGTTCGAATCCTGCCTCGGGCATGGATGTGTGTGATGTCCTTAGGTTAGTTAGGTTTAAGTAGTTCTAAGTTCTAGGGGACTGATGACCTCAGATGTTAAGTCCCATATTGCTCAGAGCCATATGCACCATTTTTTCGCGAAAGGTGTTCCTGGCTCCGACGAAGACGAGGCGTGCGCCAGTAATACTGCGAACGGAGAGCGCTCTGTTGTTTGAAAAGGAAACTGCATTACTCGTAAATAAAATAGTAAATTACGAAGGCGTTCTTCAAATTTACGATAACAGTTTCGGTAGCAAAGTTCCGTGATGTACGTCACAGACAAAACCTCTGCAGTTCACGATTCTAGCACCAGCACTGCGTGTGATTGAATCGCGTAAGAGATGTGCTTTTGCGTAAAACTCTATACTTCGGAGCCCATTCCTGCTCATCGTACTTTCATTGGCATCAAACTGCGTCCCAATATTCTCAACTGCACTGAAACTATAGCCATACAGTCTTGTTCACAACGTTGCGGTAAAAGAGCAGTTCATGCATTGGGTGAGTGTTCTTGTGGGCGTCGACATACAGAGCCATAAAAAAGACAAGTACGGAAATGACTGGACTGTCTTTCGCTGCATCTGTTCCCACTAGATGGATTTATCCCTATACTATTTCCGCTTCCCCATAGCCGCATATCATGTTTTCACTTACTGGAGTAATGCACAGCGAACACGTAAATCCATCTGAGTGCTATTGTTAATGGAAACGCATATGGCTGCGGTGATGAAATCCTGTGCCTAACAGTTTTATTCGGGCTCTGAAGTCAGCCGATTACTGCTGGGCACACGGCTCGGCAATTACGTTTCGTTATTAAACTTCTGCCTGGTAAATTAAACGCCGCCGTAGCAGCGGATGTTGATGTACGGGTTTTTGCTCGCTTCTCAGAGACGTGGCGTATTATATCCAACAACAAAATGTCACAGAGTGGGCTAAGAACGATCAAGGAACAGTAAGCACAGATTACAGGGTTGAACGCCATTCTTTTTCGTATATGGATTAAGCCACCACCTGTCTTCTGCAATTATGTATAATTGTTCCTTTTTCTCCGCAGGTTTCTTTCTGCAGCCATTAATTTTTTCCTCTCTTTGAGTAGAACTTTATGTTTAAAGTTGAGTCCATCTGTAGCCTTTGTTATTACAAACTCTTTGACGGTTTGTTTGACAGTGTTTCCAATTGCTACGGTGGCCTTGTCCCTTCCTTTTTTTTTTTTTTAAAATTGATATCACGTGTTAGAGACTCCGAGTTATGAAAATTTGGAGTAACTATGCATAAATTATAATTTCAGACGACGGAACTTTCCACGAGTAAAACTGATTAAGAAACGGATGAAAAGACAGGCACGCGCCAAACGCCAGTGTTTTGCGTAATCTACGTTCTCATGTAAGGATTAAAAAATCTGCTTCTAGAGTCGAATAGAATTAATAAGATGTTTTTCCAGTTGTATCCAGCATGGAAATACGCAGTTGAAGTTTACGTCCTCTCCATTTCGGTAAATTATACATTATTTGCTTTCTTGTTATTTTGGAAAGTCCACTGCTTCAGGAAAGGTTCGCTGATTTGTAATACGTCGTCGTCATTATGAGCAGCAACAGATGAGTCTGGAGGAACTAAAGATGTTGAGCTTCTTTTTCCAGCAGGCTTACTCCAATTAGTCAAGCATAAGTTTTTGTCGTTTGTTGACCTTCATTAATTTCTGTGTAATTTTACACGTTCGGTTTTTTTTTACACTTTTCTATCAAATACATGTCATACTTTGTTATTAATTTACTGTAACTTCAGTATCATTTTGATTCATTATGCATGCGTGCTCGTTCTTAAAGAATAATAGTATCTGTTCTGTCTGCAAAATCTGCTTCGAAATTATTTTTTTGGTTTTTTATTTTTTAAATCCTATGTGTATTTTGGCGCCTCCATGTCAATGGACAACGCACTGAGACTATCAAATCATGATGGACCGACGAGGGCATTTTGTTGATTTACTGCCAGGATCTCTTGCGAAGCTACTTTGCAGGAAAGGCTCATTGGCCCTGAGATGCTTGGAGACCAGGTGCGGTATGGGCTGAAGTTGAGACCTCGAGGTTCCTGAATTATAAAGTGACGCGGCCATCACGGTAAGCTCACTGGCAGCTCGTGCAAGCTCACTCGCCGGACGAACTTCTGCCGACATCGTTGCAGTACTTACTTGTTAGTATACGTATATCACGACGCAGTAGGCTTGGCCGCGTACGTAATTTCATTATTCATGAATTGTCTTCATGTCCAAACAACTCACTTTTCTGTTGCTGAAAAAACTCGCTTGACGTGTTTATTTCGGTGATAAGTATTGCTGTCATTCAGGCAAAACTTACGTCGGAGTTGGAATAGGAAAACCTGTCTGCAAAACTTTACTCCCCATACAGATTGGAAAAACGAAGTTAATGTAAAATCCACCGTGCACAATCATTTTTTGGTATCATAAACATCGTAGATCTCGGCAAGGATGTGTGTCTCTTATTTCTTGGTTTCCAAAAAGCGCTCCATCATGTTTTTCGCAGATGATCCCGAGTTTCTTCTGTGTTTGATAATCATTCGTCCTCCTGTAGATATCTAATCTCACTTTCAACGAAACTTCGCTCCATTTCCTTATCCGGCCGAACACTATAAATTTTCTACTGTTTCAATTTATATAAGTTTTTTTTGAAAAATAATTTAGGTGATGTACCTTTTTCATTTATATGACCGAGTTCTTAACGTTTGTGAGTGCTTAAAGTGATATATGTAGTGAACGAAATAATAATAATGAATGAGGCTGTAACAAAAGATTCTTGAGGAATTTTAAGCACCGTATCACAAGCATTAAATTCGTAGTTTTGTCAGCAGTGTCTCTTATTTACCTCAAAATTATGCTAACTCACAGTCATTACTGTCCCGATCGTTAAATTTTATTATGGTTGCTGCGTTATATAAGACCGATAAGAAACGCTCACAGTGTTGTGAAAAACAGCTTTCAGCTGAATATATTCTTGATTTATGAACACAAACAGTGGAAATCTTGGAAATCTCAAAAGTATCCAACTGAGAACGAAGCGATAAAATGTTGCAATGTCACTTAATTGTCATCTGTCTGAGCAATGTGAGAAACGTAGTGTTATCAAGTAGCGCACTAATTGCGATGCAAAACTATGCATTCCGTTATCATTAAGCGCCATTCGATCAAAATCTTCGGTGAATGTTTCACTACTAGTATCTTCAGGACGGATTTCCTGTACTTACAAAAGTTAATACTCTTCTTAGGAATTTGCGGGTTCAACATAAACTACACAACAGTTTGCAAACGCATTGTTTGAAAACAACACAACTATTGAAATGCTGCTGTTTAAGGAATCGCTCAAGGTTAATTAATATTATTGTTAAGAGTACAAACATGTCGGTAGGTTTAATACGGTACTTAGACAGAAAAGATACAAGTCTATTCAACATGATATACTGTTATATATTAGCCCTTAGTTTCGGGGCTTTTGTTCTGAAAACGTGCGTTCAAATTTATCGTGTCGACTGTAAATCACGCAAAAGGCCGAGCTATGCTGTGGTTCGTGAAATAAACACTTCCTCAACTGCATCGTCAGTTCATTTCTGTTACTGATTAAAATGTTATGTTAATGTATCTGTCAAAAAGATGTAATAGTTTCAAAAGGGAGGAGATCATATGATGAAAATAGTGGCACGCCATCTGAAGTCAGTGATGAAATCGCTTAAAAGGTTGAAAGAAAGATCGACCCGATATATATTTAATCAACAGCTTTCATAGCCCTAGATTTCAGAAAAGCGTTTGACACGGTTCCCCACTGCAGAATGTTAACGAAGGTATGAGCGTACGGGGTAGGTGGCTCGAAGACTTCTTAAGCAGTAGAACCCAGTACGTCGTCCTCGACAGCGAGAGTTCAGCACAGGCAAGGGTGTCGCCAGGAGCGCCCCAGGAAAGTGTGATAGGACATCAGTTATTCTCTATTCCCATAAATGGTCTGATGGACGGGCTAGCAACGATCTGTGTCTGTCTGCTGATGATGCTGTGGTGTACGGGAATGTGTCGTCCTTGAGTGACTGTTGGAGGATTCAGCAATGACTTGGGCAAAATTTTTAATTGGTGCATCGAATGACAACTTCTTCCAAATTTAGAAAAAAAGTCAATGCAGGTGAGTAGGATAAAAACAGTGCTGCAATGTTCGAATAGAGCATTAGGAGTGAACTGCTTGACAAAATTATATCGATTAACTATCTAGGCGTAACGTTGCAAAGCGATATAAAATAGAACTATCGTTTCTGATTGTAGTAGGGAAGGCGAAATATCGACTGCGGTTTATTGGGAGATTTTCAGGAACGTATGGTTCACCTATAAAGGCGAACGCGTGTAGAACACAAGTATGACCCATTCCTGAGTACTCGTGTGTTTGGCGTACCCACCAGGTCGGATTAAAAGGCGGCATCGAAGCAGTTCAGAGGCAAACTGATAGATTTTGTTACCGTTAGGTTCGATCAACGTGCAAGTGTTGAGGAAATGCTTCGGAAAGTCAAATGGGGATATGTGGAGGGAAGGCGACGTTATTTTCGGAGAATGCTACAGTGAAAATTAAGAGAACCGGCGTATGGAGCTGACTACAGAACGATTCTACTGCCGCCAATGTACATTTCCCGTAAAGACCACCAAGATAAGAGAAATTTGGGCTTTCACGGAGGCATCTAGACAGTAGTTTTTTCCTCGCTCTGTTAGCGTGTGGAACAGAAAAGAAAACGACTAGTAATGGTATAGGGTACGGTCCGCCATGCGCCACAAGGTGGCTTGCGGAGTATGTATGTAGATCTAGACCACTGAACGTCTTGATCTATGCCAAAATGTAAAAAAAAGTGCTTTATTTTATAGACGGGCTGAGTGTAGTTATCGGAAGTTTTATTGCTAACTGGAGGGAACTTGTAGCGGCTCTCATATTATCGTAGATAAAAAATTCGTGACTTCAACTTAAGGCGTTTGGCAAAGTATGATTTGTGAAAAAATAAATACCATTTCTAGTCGACTTATCGCCTCTATTAGAAGCAGTTAACGCAGAAGTCCACTAATACAGTCTAGAGAAACTGCGTCTGGTTACTGAAAACTATTGGCCAGGAATGCTTCCACAGACAGTTTAATTACTGCGTAATGATACTCGGACGAGTATCATTACACAATAATTAAACTGTCTGTGGCAGCATTCCTGGCCATTAGGTTTCAGTAACACACATTGGAGCTTTCGCAAACATGCAGGTGGGAAGACCCTACGCGTACATTGGGGAGTCCAGATTTCTCGCGGTTCTGGGCGCTACAGTCTGGAGCCGGGCGACCGCTACGGTCGCAGGTTCGAATCCTGCCTCGGACATGGATGTGTGTGATGTCCTTAGGTTAGTTAGGTTTAATTAGTTCTAAGTTCTAGGCGACTGATGACCTCAGAAGTTAAGTCGCATAGTGCTCAGAGCCATTTGAACCAGATTTCTCACCGACTCCCTTGTTTGCAAATTTGACAGAATTCGGACCCAATAAATGCACAGACGTCATCGGTGCTTACGTGAAAAAGTAACTGACGATGTACACCTAGTGAATAAGAAACTATTAACGGTGCAAAAATAATTTCTGTGCTCGTTGCTTTAATCTGTGTTCATCCCTTAGAATGACGTGGGCCACCGGTTAATGTGCAAAACCACAAAACATATAAAGTCAGTTTAATGTATAAATGAAAGTGTAAAAAATTCGAGATTGTTTGCTGACGTGGAAACAGTTTGTTCGTAGACTGTTATTCAAGCGATGGCCTTCTTGTCGTAATGACGTGTTATGCATTAAGATTTTTATCGAACATATGATGAATATTTCTCCCTTGAGAGAGCTTTAATAAATGTGCCATAATCTAACGCAAGAGACTGAAAATTATTATTGACTTGTGATGTTCCTTCTCCTCTTGTCGCGCGAGGAAGTAGGAGCGTCCACTTCCGCGGTCTATGCCGTTGAGGCACGCGATTTCGCTATGTGACGTAATTACACCTCGCTCGGTAGAGGAAACATTAATGGGCGAACGCTGATCAGATCTTGCTCGCTTGTACTTGGTAAATACTGTTGATAAGCGTCGATAGAATCGCTTAGATGTGCGAGATGTGTCGAGATTTTCTTCGAAATGCGCACTATTTTTATCTGTGTTGACGCGAATAATAAATATATTATAAGTATTCGTCTACGGCAAAACTCAACTTCTTGCGTTTCTCTATTTTCTCATACATATTTCGGTTAAGTTTCTCTAGATCAGATTCTACTCAAAATAACATTCAATAAACGCTCTTTAGTAATATATGTGATCACATAGATGTAAATAGTATGCCTGCTGCAGCTCGACATGCGAAACACAGAGCTGAAATAGGTTGTTGAAACAATAATTCAGGTCCACTAATTATGGTGTAACATGTATGGACAATCATGGAAAACAAAAACATTTCTTTTGCTCAGAGCGAATTTCTCAAAGTATACTTAAGTAGTCGCAACTCCTATACCTTTCATTTGAGTCTTGTAGCTACCCGATAGCCTTCACATTTGTGATCGAACCACTGAACTTAAAACAGTGTCCAGCGAACAATCTCTGTTTAACTTCAAAACTGGTGTAAATGTTACCCGGCAACGTTCTCGGATACTCTGACAAGCAAAAATTTGGAAAAAGAGTTCGGGAGTACGAGAGCACATACAGTGGCACACTTCACTTTCTCTGGGAACAATACAGTTCATTTCCAGTTTGAAAAATCTTATTAACTACGTTTCTTTACCAACTACTCGTCCTTTACCTACTAGCTCGAGCATCTAACAAACCGAAAACTGCTGCCATATACTTAACGCTGTCCGCACATGAAACGACTCAAAAGGAACGGAATGGACTGGCGATCTAAATCATTTCTGTCGTTTTTTCTCTTTCTATCTCTTCTGCTGATATTATCATGTTACTTCTCACTCCTTTCCAACCACTCAACTTCTTCTCCCACTTTAATTCCTTTTTTTTAAAAAATAAAATTTGTTAATAATAATTTTACAAATGATAGTGCATAGTGCATTACAACAGAAAACTAACATTCAGAAGTGTAATACAAATTTGGTCTTGCGGTGTATCTATGCTTTCTTCCGTCACGTGAACGAACTCTTGACAGCATGGAGCACTTCGTTCTTAACCATTGTTACAGCCTCATTTTTTCCTCCTCCCCCTCCTCCTCCTCGTCGTCGTCTTCCTTTTAGTTATGATGCTACGATAATTGCGTTTAACCAGTTGCCAAATAATTCTGCATAGTTCTTATGAAATCTTATCGTTTGATGTTCTAATCGTATGTATGAGTAATAATCGTTGAAAAGGCTGATTGATTGTGAATAACGTAGTAGCCGTCTGTCCGATCACCCGAATTGTTGCGGTGTTTTTGAACCGTGGCCATTGGGACTTTTGCTGCCGCTTCATTTCATTACGTCAAAACAATTTAGGCTTGTGCGATGTATAATCGCAAGTTTCCTTCGGATATAAGACCAGATCTCAGATGCGGTTCCACAGGTTGACCTGTGATAACGTGTCAGTGAGATGACATGTTTCACCCGTGAAAGGAGAGCTGAGGTGAATGTTGTTTAAATTTTCGTTGGTTGCTATTTTTCGTTGACGATCATGTACTGCATGGCTTTAACACCGGATGACAGAACGTTGCTGCGTAAATTCCTCCAGATAATATTCCAGTTTATCTGAGTTTAGATTTCCAGTAGCTTACTTTTCTTGCTGTTTTCCGTTAAAAAATAGATCTGGTTGGTTGTTTAGATTTTATGCGAAGTGTGTATGTAGCTAAACTCGTATAAATATGACTTAATATACATTAAGGCTCCCGGCATCGTTGTTGTGTCGACCGGCGGCTCCATGCATCCTGCCTCCTATCTATTAATTGAGATTTTTGTAATGCTATAGTTCGTGTTTCTCTTCCTTTTTTGTCGTACTTTCGTCCGTACAGTTGATCAGGAGAGATTCGCAATTTTGTCTTAAGTCCGTATTTCTTAGACTACGCCTCATGTTTGACAGTGTTAAGGTGTCGTAACCACTTCAAACGTATTTCCCCTTCATGACAAACCAGCTTAGCGCTCGTTGGATGTTGTAGCAACAGGCACTGGAAATCACTGTGTCAAATGACTCAGTTTACTTAATACTGAGCTTTTAGCTGTTTCACATTTTGTAACAATTTGAGAAGCCTGTCGCGGTACAATTTGATGTTTGCTGTAATTTTGTTTGCCCTATTTCGTGCCGACATCTTCTCAGGTGTTACTTTCAGCTATATACTGAGGGTTTTGTGGTAGCTGCTTTGTTGATACCAGTCATAATGTCCTGTGTCACCGATGCCACTAACGATGTGCGGTAGGGAGATTTTTCTTTTACTTAACCGAGCACCCGTTATTATAATAAAATCACTGATGATTCGGCTCTGTGAAACGAGATCTTTCGAAGATGATACGGCACTACATATGTCATCAAGCGTACGCTATGCAACATTTCCCAACGTTTTCCCTGATGACACCAGACGTTGCGGCCATAACGTTTGTTAAGAGGAACTCTACAGCGATGATGTATAGAGTCATCGAGAGTGGGCATTCTTGCCGGATGGAACGCTCAATTTTAAAAGGCTTCCTGAAGTTTCCATTGATCAGTACATTGGATGAAGCATCTGCCGTGAACACTTTAATTAATTTCACGAGACGTGCACTATCGGCCGTTTTTTGGGTGGTTTTGTAGAGATATTCACTACTGAAGAGGTCGTATGCATTCTTACAGTTAAAGAATGGAAGGGCACCGCAGCCCTTGTTCTGTGCAGAGACCCACATTGTGTGTTGAAGTCGCACTCGAGAGAAATTACGCTTTGGCCAGATAAGGCGCTGCGTTGACATTCGCCGAAGATCTTCTTGAAAATGGTGACATTCACTTTTTAGACGCTTTGGTAACGATCTTGTAGTCAGCATTTAACAGAATGATGGGCCTCATCTTATTAATAATGTTGCTGTTGTCATTCTTAGATAACGGCACGATGATGCCGTTTGTGAAAGCGAGAGGTATATTTCCGGCATCCCGTAACTCGTTTGCCATGTCAAGCCGCGTGAATCCCGAAAAGTCCCAATAGTGTTCACAAAATTCAGCTGGCAGTCCACCCGGTCCTGGTAATTTCCCTTTCTGGGTTCGTAACAGATTCTTTGATTTTGTCTTCGGTGAAGTGTGTGTCAAGGTTCGCTGTTTCTTTCGTCCAACAATCATTTCAGTCGCCCCATCGCAAAAATGGTCGTTAAATTGTTGTCTGCTGTAGATGTTGCTGTAATATTCTATCATGTGGTTTATGATTTCGCCCTGATTTAGTACATAGTTTGCTTCCTGCTTCGTCGGTGATGACGTCCAAAAAAGTCGCATCGCGGCGCCTCACCGTTCGCAGCAGAGAATATAAGGAAGCGGTTTCTGCAGGTGCTACATCTCTGGGCTGAGATATCACTAAATTATCCTTTATTTTTTCTCGTTAAAGAGCTATTAGTTTGGTTTTGTACTTTTTGATGTCCCCAACAATGACGACGTTCGTAATGGCACTACGTGATTACAAGTTCTGCTAACACTGGTAATTAAACTCTGTTGTTTGCTTCTGCCAGGAAGTTTTTTGCCTGGCATATTGTATGATTTTATTCCTTATTTCAGGCTTAGCTATGGTGCTCGTGTACCATTGCAGAACGTTACCTTTGCATATCAGAACCTGATGTTAGACTCACGTTAATTCCCAGCCTAGTTGGTTGCCCTGCAAGAGACTGACGCTTAATTTCCGAAGCCCTTTACCGCGATAAACGTTTGCACGTTGGAGGTTTATCTAGATCTGATCTAGGGGCAATATCTTCTATCATTACATGCTCCCCGAGGCGTTAGGAGAGACAGATTCTATCTGTCCGGTTTGTGGAGCATTTGGTCACATAAGTATCAGCCGAACGATAACCATTAACTTTATGCCATACCGTGCAAACAGAGACATTGGACAATAAGTTCGAGTACATCGCGTTTATTTCTCGTTTGGTATTTGATCATTAAAATTTATCACACAGTTAAAATACCCTCCAAGGGTAAGACTTCTTTTAGAAGAATCGAATAAAATAGGGACGTCATTTGTTTAAAATGGTAACCCTTCGTGACGTCTATTGGTTCCAGAAGGCGCATATACATTCCAGTTGAAACTCCGTTAACACGGCATGATATTCTCTCGCGGTCTTGAGATCGGTTACTTCTGTAAAACTGATGCCTTCACGCAATTAAAGTGGCGTCCCAGTTGGCTCTTCTTTGTTACGACTGATGACTGTTCCGTATTCTCCAATGCTGGTTTCAGGAAGCTCTTCCCGTAATAGCGCAATGTCCACATTTGTGCCATATAAAAAAATACATCAGTGGACGCAGTTTTCCAATGCGTTGGATCCTTGTTACGTTCAGAGTCATAACTCTCTCAGTTTGGTGAGAATTCATGGATTTACGGAATCAGAATATCTGAACCACTTTCTGGCTCACAGACCACCACGCTCCGTCGCGTTGAGCGGTCGGAGAACAGTGGCCCGTTTCCATGTCTTCCGCGTTCGGAGTTTCCACAGTATTGTCTTGGCTGTTTCGCGCCTCTTTGTTGTTTTCAGTTCCTGTTTGCGCCTTCATTTTTAACTTTTCGTTTAGTCCTGTGCCCTGTGCGTGGTTAATTTTTACTTTTTTTTTTATCACGATATGATGGAGTCGCCTGATTCTTGGATTTTTTCTTTTGAACCTTTTCAAATTATTTAAGGCAGGCATGACGGGGTTGGGAGCAACGGTTTCAGTTTCTGATGCGGTATCTATCGGTTTAAAGACCATTTCATTTGTCTGAGATAGCTCTGTTTGTGCATGCTGTTCAGCAGCTATTTGTTTAGAAGTTTGCGCAGAATCATGTGTAGTGTGTCCGACTTCCGTTACTAGAGCACCAAACTTCGTCATGTTCAAGACGATGCTGCTTGCTGGTGTAGGGTATTGATCCTGTTTACGTGAGTTGGTAATAGTTACGTCACTTGTGCCTTCCAGATATGGCTCGGAGGCGGTGGTCCGCGAAGTCGCACCACAGGCTGCAGTAACATGAGAGACCGGGGCTGGGGGCGCGTCACACAGCGAAACATTACTAGCGCATAGCAGCTGCATGAATTCAGTTCGCATATGGTCTGCCGAGTTGCAAGTAGAATGCGTCCCGGGCTCCCCTCGTATAATACTAACGCCTTGAACCCACATACATTCACAAATGACAAACTGTGACTCTTCAGAAATACCCACACTGCTCTCATACCGTTATATCAACATAAAATATTTGTTAATAGTCCAACTGTCTACAGAAACTGTATAAACTGTAGCAAACCGTGCCAGTGATTCCTTGAGACAACCGTCGTTTATCGCAGCTTATGAACTGTAGGCCGCGTGGTCCGAAACGCCTCTTCACGGTTCGCGCGGCTCCACCCATCGGAGGCTCGAGTCCTCTCTCGAGCACGTGTGTGCGCGCGCGCGCTTGTGTGTGTGTGTGTGTGTGTGTGTGTGTGTGTGTGTGTGTGTGTGTGTGTGTGTGTGTGTGTGTGTTTTGGCCTTAGCGTAAGTTAGTTTACGTTAGATCAAGTAGTGTGTAAGCCTAGGGGCCGATGACCTCAGCAGTTTGGTCCCATAGGAACTTGCCACCAAACATTTCCAGATATGAACTGCAATCAATCTAATGCACTGTGCAACAAAGAAAATCTGAACATTACTCACCTCAGCTCAGCAGATTCTTTGGTCACATTTATTACTTTCCTGCACACTTCATCATTTTTTATCTTGACGTTAAACGTATCATTCAAGAAGCCATACTGTAACCCAAGAACTTCTTCGTCATGAAATTCATTTTGTTCACGCAAGTACCCATCGAAATCGTAGTCTTTGGGATGAGAAACATTGAAACAGAATTTCAGTGTCGATTTTTGAACACGCGATTCCATTACTCTGTTCATTACGGGTGAAAATCATTATTACTAATAAATGAACATATCTGTAAACCGCATTCTTTGTTTTTCCGGCCGGAAGAAAACTCGAAGTGATATTTCAAATAAGTAAAAACTGTAGAGCAATTCAAGACACAACTTCTATTGTGACGACCATTGCTAGGCGCCCCAAGTTTCTGTTAAATGTTATAATTACCATTAGACACGATTCTAGTGATGAAATTGCTTAATACGTTATTAATAATATTGACTTTCCTTAGTTCCCTATTTTCAGTACTGTACACATTACTATTGTTGTTATCACCACCACCATTATTGTGATATATTCTCCTGTACTATACAGATTGTAATGTCGACTCAATAAGGATGTCTGGTGAGGTGTAAGAGAAGCCTGTAACTTTGCCAGGGGAAGTAAATGCATAAATAAAAATAAATAAATAAAACTAAGAAATTTGTGAATTCATCCGTACAGCTGTAGCAGCCAAGGAGCTGCAACAGGCAGATTCGAAATTTATTGCTTTTAATATAGTCATTTGTGAATCATATGAAGACCAGTGTGTTTACACGTATCGGAGATTGGTACACTCTTTTCGCGCCGTCTGTTCATTTGTTCACAAAAATGTAATTTTGCTGAGCGACACGGGCCCTGCTAGTCCCACAGAAGGTCACTCTCGGTATATCACTTGACGACGTGCCTCAAAAGTCATTTTCTCCGTTGTTATACCTAGAAAGACGCGATCTCTGTTGGCGTACCTAGAAAGCCATAATCTCCGTTGATATACTGATTCTATCTTATAAAAATCTGTGTGTGTGTTCACCGTCTCCAAAGGCTTTGGACTGATTTCAACCAAACTTGTTATCGGGGGGGGGGGGGGGTGGGGGGTGTAAGAACCACCAACCTATCAAAGTGGTAATTTGAAAGGAAGCGTAACGCACCGCGCGCAAATGCCCAGATTATACACGGAGGCGACAAAAAGTCGTGGGATAGCGATATGCGCGTATACAGGTCGCGGTAGTATCACGTACACAAACTATAAAAGAGCAGTGCACTGGCGGAGCTGTAATTTGTACTCAGGTGATTGATATGAAAAGGTGGCTCAAATGGTTCAAATGGCTCTGAGCACTATGGGACTTAACTTCTGAGGTCATCAGTCGCCTAGAACTTAGAACTACTTAAACCTAACTAACCTAAGGACATCACACACATCCATGCCCGAGGCAGGATTCGAACCTGCGACCGTAGCGGTCACTCGGCTCCAGACTGTAGCGCCTAGGACCGCACGGCCACTCCGGCCGGCTGAAAAGGTGTCTGACGTGATTACGTCAGCACGACGGGAATTAACAGACTTTGAAAGCGAAATAGTTGTTGGAGCTACACGCATAGAACATTACATTTCCGAAATCGATAGGGAATTCAATCATCCGAGATCCACATCGTGAAGAAAGTGAAAAGAATAACATATTTCAGGTATTATTTCTCACCGCTGACACGCAGTGGCCGATGACCATCACTTAATGACTGAGAGCAGCGGCATTTTCTTAGAGTTGTCAGTGCTAACAGACAAACAGCACTAAGTGAAATAAAAGCAGAAAGCATTGTGGGACGTACGACGAATGTATCCATTACAACAGCGCAGACGACCGATGTGAGTGACTATGCACGATATCGCCTGCAGTGCCTCTCCTGGGCTCGTGACCACATCGGTTTGATCCTAGACTACTGGAAAACGTTGACCTAGTCAGAGGAGCCCCGATTACAGTTGTTAAGAGCTGACGATAGGGTTCGGGCGTGGTACCACAGACCTCATGAAGTCAGGGATCCAATTTGTCAACAAACACTGAGAAAGTTGGTGGTGGCTCCATAATGGTGTGCGCTGTGTTTACATGGAAGGAACGGGATCCTCTGGTCCAACTGAAACTATCATTGACTGGAAATGGTTATGTTCGGCCATTTGGAGCCCATATACAGCCATTCGTTTACTTCATCTTCCTAAAAAATACTAAAATTTTTATGGATGACAGTGCGCCATGTCACCAGGCCACTATGGTTCGCGATAGGTTTGAAGTACATTGTGGACAGTTCGAGCTACTGACTTGGCCACCCAGATCGCCCAACGTGAATCCCCTCGAACATTTATGGGGCATAATCAAGAGGCTAGTTCGTGCACAGAATTTTGCACCAGCAACACTTTCGCAATTACGGACGGCTGTAGAAGCATCATTGCTTAATATTTATTCTAACGACTTGCCAAGTGCATGCCACGTCGAGTTGTTACACTAAGCCGAAAAAAGGAGGTCCGACACGATATTAGAAGGTATCCCAAGACTTTTGTCAACTCAGTGTATTCATCCAGTATTTTAGAATAGTGTCACTTAGCGACTTGCAACAAACTTTACACGTAATTTCGAATCTTTACGAAGCTTTTTCTCACTGACACTAGCACAAAATGATGAAATGAAAAAAAGTTTATCGTCTACTACTTTTTCGCTGTTCATAGAGAAAAACTTCCGCATCAGGCACGATGTTTTAATTTATTACTTCTTTACTGCTAACTCTATTCGTAACATGTTTCGCATATGATATACACATAGACCACTGAATGCACCTGCAAAAATACATCATTATACGACACACAGTTCAGAATATACTTGTCGGTGTTTACTTCCTGTGCATAGTTGAATTGGAATACTTCTAACAGATGAAGTGCACTTTGTCTCTTATTTGTGCCGCTCATTGTATCAACCAGGTCGCGAGAAAGAGCACTGCAGTGAGCCAATAATTTTGTCAAGGAGTTTTGGGTCCCAAGATCATGCCACATAGCTGAATACCACAGATAAATTTAAAATCCTCACTGGAGTCCTGTGATGTAAAATAGCAGAGAATCACACATACACATTGGCGCAATATATGTCACATAAGCGTATATTCAGGATCGTTTCCTAAGCCACTGGATCGATTTCAACCAATGTTCGTACACATTACTTGCTTTCTGCAAAAAGATACTGTGGGGATGAAAACCACTTACTTCCTATTGGGTTGGGGTTATGAGGTGGCGGGTGGTAACAGGGCAATGGACAGAGAATGTGGTGGAGATAGACGGAGAGAGACATATAAGGATATTGTCGAACAGAGATGTGGAAGAGGAGATTGTCGGACAGAGAGAGAGACAGATGAGGAGATTGTCTGAAAGAGAGGGGGAAGAACAGATTGTCGGACAGGGAGGGGGGGGGGGGAGGAGATTGACAGACAGAAAGTGGGTAGAGGAGATTGACAGACAGAGAGCGGTGAGGAGGAGATGGACAGTGAGTG
Organism: Schistocerca piceifrons; assembly: GCF_021461385.2. Taxonomy (NCBI): domain Eukaryota; kingdom Metazoa; phylum Arthropoda; class Insecta; order Orthoptera; family Acrididae; genus Schistocerca; species Schistocerca piceifrons. The sequence continues at coordinate 299,449,111 of NC_060138.1, forward strand.
GGGAGGGGGGGGGGGGATGAATGAAATGTGTATATTGGGCAACGCCAGATTTCTATACGAGTAATGAATGCAAAACAGTCTCTATTACTGTTTTTTTTATCAAGGATTAATGGTTTCAGTCTGAATGGCAGACCGAAACCGGTTGTCAGTAATAAAAAATGATTTAGTTGTGCATATGCATTTGATCCCAGTAATGTAATATTTTTATCTGCATATGTACAGTACACTACATCCAGTCATCTGGACTTCTTTACTCACTTCATAACACGATTTCTGTCAGATCCCTTCTGCAGTAACCTGAGAGATAGTAGTCGTAGTCCAGAACAAAGCTAATGTTCAAAACTGCTAGTTCATTTTCAAAATAAAACAATACAGAATAGTGGACGAGGAAACGACGGTTATGAACGTGGACGCCAAGTCGCTGGCAGCTGGTTGGCAATAAGTTGAGAACGATTTACTGTTTGTCATTCTACAGCCACACCGTCTGCGGAGCCCTATTCAATTACGCAAAAATGATTCGCAAGCGGCAGGTCACCAACTTGCGACGTCATTCAGTTTCGTTTGAGTTGATTCGTGTCCGGGGACCTTAATCCGCACTCACGAAAGCCAATGTAGGTATGATTTATTGCTCCCCCCCCCCTCTCTCTCTCTCTCTCTCTCTCTCTCTCTCTCTCTCTCTCTCTCTCGTGTCTCAAAACACAACTTTTCTTATCCTATAGATCAAACGTCCGTGTCAAGGAAAGGAAAAACTGTAAAACTGTTTTACGTCCTTCTACTTTCCAAAAATAATTACAACTGCTGACAAACTGAATTTTCGAACTTTTAGAACCTGCAGATGAACGTTTATCATTTAGAAACTGAATCAGATAGTGTTTTCCCCCCTCTCAGGAAAGGTAATTCACATTACTTCCTCCCCCTTTCCCTCCTCCCGCTCCACCCATCCTTATTTTCCTTTTCACATGAACTTTGTTGTTTGGTGTTCCCTCATGGATGGGCCTCTCTGCTACTGCTTACTATGTCTTCATATTGAATAACGTTCCCGTTTTGTTCATAGGAAAACGTCTGAATAATGCTGGCTGGGAAATTCTTGGATGACTGTCCAGCCAGCACTCGAAACCTCCTAAGATCGTCAAACTAAGGTGACTTTCCTCAAGTGTACCCTAAACATCCATGGATATCTACATCTACATGGATACTATGAAAATCACATTTAAGCGCCTACCAGAGGGTTAATCGAACCACCTTCATAATTCTCTATTAATCCAGTCTCGTATAGCGCGTGGAGAGAACGACACCTATATCTTTCCGTACGAGCTCTGACTTCCCTTATTTTATCGTGGTGATCGTTTCTCCCTTTGTAGGTCGGTGTCAACAAAATATTTTCTCATTCGGAGGAGAAAGTTGGTGATTGGAATTTCGTGAGATTATTTCGTCGCAACGAAATACGCCTTTCTTTTAATGATGTCCAGCCCAAATCCTCTATCATTTCAGTGACTCTCTCTCCCATATTTCGTGGTAATACAAAACGTGCTGCCCTTCTTTGAACATGTTCGATGTACTCCGTCAGTCCTATCTGGTAAGCGTCCCACACCGTGCAGCTGTATTCTAAAAAGAGGACGGACAAGCGTAGTGTAGGCAGTCTCCTTAGTAGATCTGTCGCATTTTCTAAGTGTCCTGCCAATAAAACGCAGTCTTTGGTTACCCTTCCTTACAAAATTTTCTGTGTCTTCCTTCCAATTTAAGTTGTTCGTAACTATAATTCCTAGGTATTTAGCTGAATTTACGGCCTTTAGATTAGACTGATTTATCGTGTAACTGAATTTTAACGAATTCTCTTAGCACTCATGTGGATGACCTCACACTTTTTGTTATTTATGGTCAACTGCCAATTTTCAGATATCTTTTCTAAATCGTTTTGTAATTTGTTTTGATCTTCTGATGGCTTTATTGGTCGATAAACGACAGCGTCATCTGGAAACAACCTAAGACAGCTGCTCAGATTGTCTCCCAAATCGTTTATGTAGATAAGGAACAGCAAAGGGCCTATAACGCTGTCTTGGGGAACTCCAGAAATCACTTCTGTTTTACTCGATGACTTTCCGTCAGTTACTACGAACTGCGACCTCTTTGACAGGAAGTAAAAAATGCAGTCACATAACTAAGACTGTATTCCATAAGCAAGAAATCTCACTACTAGCCGCTTGTGTGGCACAGTGTCAAAAGCCGTCCGGAAATTCAGAAATATGTAATCGATCTGAAATCCCTTGTCAATAGCACTCAACACTTCATGTGAATAAAGACCTAGTTGTGTTTCACTGGAACGATGTGTTCTAAATCCGTGTTGACTGTGTGTCAAGAGACCGTTTTTCGAGGTATGTGTTCCAGAATACTGCTGCATATGGACGTTAACGATATGGGCCTATAATTAAGTGGATTACTCCTACTACCTTTCTTGAATATTGGTGTGCCCTGTGCCACTTTCCAGTCTTTAGGTACGGATCTTTCGTCGAGCGAACGACTGTATATGATTGTTAAGTATGGAGCTAATGCGTCAGCATACTCTGAAGGAAACCTAACTGGTATACAGTCTGGACCAAAAGACTCGCTTTTATTAAGTGATTTAAGTTGCTTTACTACTCCGCGGATATATACTTCTGCGTTACTCATGTTGGCAGCTGTTCTCGATTCGAATTCTGGACTATTTACTTCGTATTCTTTTGTGAATGCATTTCGGAAGTCTTTGTTTAGTAACTCTGCTTTGGCAGCACTGTCTTCGATAGTATCTCCATTGCTATCGCGCAGAAAAGGCATTGATTGTTTCTTGCCGCTAACTTACTTCACATACGACCAGAATTTCTTTGGATTTTCTGCCAGGTTTCGCGACTAAGTTTCGTTGTGGAAACTGTTATAAGCATCTCGCATTGAAGTCCACGCTAAATATCGAGCTTCTGTAAAAGATCGCCAATCTTGGGGATTTTGCGTCTGTTTGAACTTGGCATGTGTGTGTCGTTGTTTCTGCAACAGTGTTCTGACCCGTTTCGTGTACCAAGGAGAATCAGCTGCGTCGTTTGTTAATTTATTTGGTATAAATCTCTCAATTGCTGCCTATACTATTTCTTTGAATTCAAGTCACATCTGGTCTACACTTATATTATTAATGTGAAAGCAGAGGAGATTGTCTCTGAAGAAGGCGTCAAGTGAATTTTTATCTGCTTTTTTGAATAGGTATATTTTTTGTTAAGTTTTGGAGGATTTGTGGGTTACAATATTCAAACTCGCTACGACAACCCTGTGTTCACTAATCCCTATATCGGTTTTGATGCTCGTTATTAACTCAGGATTATTTGTTGCTAAGAGGTCAAGTATGTTTTCACAACTGTTTCGCGTGGGCTCATGAACTAACTGTTCGAAATAATTTTCAGAGAATGCGTTTAGCACAATTTCGGATGATATTTTATGTGTACCTCCGGAATTGAACATGTACACTCCTGGAAATGGAAAAAAGAACACATTGACAGCGGTGTGTCAGACCCACCATACTTGCTCCGGACACTGCGAGAGGGCTGTACAAGCAATGATCACACGCACGGCACAGCGGACACACCAGGAACCGCGGTGTTGGCCGTCGAATGGCGCTAGTTGCGCAGCATTTGTGCACCGCCGCCGTCAGTGTCAGCCAGTTTGCCGTGGCATACGGAGCTCCATCGCAGTCTTTAACACTGGTAGCATGCCGCGACAGCGTGGACGTGAACCGTATGTGCAGTTGACGGACTTTGAGCGAGGGCGTATAGTGGGCATGCGGGAGGCCGGGTGGACGTACCGCCGAATTGCTCAACACGTGGGGTGTGAGGTCTCCACAGCACATCGATGTTGTCGCCAGTGGTCGGCGGAAGGTGCACGTGCCCGTCGACCTGGGACCGGACCGCAGCGACGCACGGATGCACGCCAAGACCGTAGGATCCTACGCAGTGCCGTAGGGGACCGCACCACCCCTTCCCAACAAATTAGGGACACTGTTGCTCCTGGGGTATCGGCGAGGACCATTCGCAACCGTCTCCATGAAGCTGGGCTACGGTCCCACACACCGTTAAGCCGTCTTCCGCTCACGCCCCAACATCGTGCAGCCCGCCTCCAGTGGCGTCGCGACAGGCGTGAATGGAGGGACGAATGGAGACGTGTCGTCTTCAGCGATGAGAGTCGCTTCTGCCTTGGTGCCAATGATGGTCGTATGCGTGTTTGGCACCGTGCAGGTGAGCGCCACAATCAGGACTGCATACGACCGAGGCACACAGGGCCAACACCCGGCATCATGGTGTGGGGAGCGATCTCCTACACTGGCCGTACACCACTGGTGATCGTCGAGGGGACACTGAATAGTGCACGGTACATCCAAACCGTCATCGAACCCATCGTTCTACCATTCCTAGACCGGCAAGGAAACTTGCTGTTCCAACAGGACAATGCACGTCCGCATGTATCCCGTGCCACCCAACGTGCGCTAGAAGGTGTAAGTCAACTACCCTGGCCAGCAAGATCTCCGGATCTGTCCCCCATTGAGCATGTTTGGGACTGGATGAAGCGTCGTCTCACGCGGTCTGCACGTCCAGCACGAACGCTGGTCCAACTGAGGCGCCAGGTGGAAATGGCATGGCAAGCCGTTCCACAGGACTACATCCAGCATCTCTACGATCGTCTCCATGGGAGAATAGCAGCCTGCATTGCTGCGAAAGGTGGATATACACTGTACTAGTGCCGACATTGTGCATGCTCTGTTGCCTGTGTCTATGTGCCTGTGGTTCTGTCAGTGTGATCATGTGATGTATCTGACCCCAGGAATGTGTCAACAAAGTTTCCCGTTCCTGGGACAATGAATTCACGGTGTTCTTATTTCAATTTCCAGGAGTGTATTTTCGCCAGCATATCGAGGGTAAATTAAAGTCACCACCAACTATAATCGTATGAGTCGGGTACGTGTTTGAAATCAAACTCAACTTTTCTGTGATCCTTTCAGCAACTGTATCATCTGAATTGGGAGATCGGTAAAAGGATCCAATTATTATTATATTCCGGTTGCCAACAAATACGTCTGCCACACTAACTCACAAGGAGTGTCCACTTCAATTTCGCGGCAAGATAAACTAATTCTAACAGCTTCAAACACGCCACCGCCAACCGTGTTTAGCCTATCCTTTCGGAACACTGTTAGGTTCTTCGCAAAAATTTCGGCTTGGCTGATATCCGGCTTTACTCAGCTTATCAGTGTCTGTAACGATTTGTGCATCAGTGCTTTCTATTAGCGCTTGGAGCTCTGGTACTTTCCCAACACAGCTACGACAATTTACAACTGTTATACCGATGGTTCCTGTATCTACGTTCTTCCTTTGTTCAGCCTGTACCCTTTGTGACTCGAAGGAGGACATCCCTTTCCCCACGACGACAACTGAATCTATGCCAGAATGAAAGGAAAAGAATTTACTTCTATCAGTGTTACTGCAGACTCAGTCAGGTATCAAAAAACTTTGTAGCAGCGTCTTAGTTACATATGCCATTCCATGAAGTTTCAGTTTTGCAGGTCTCATGCTGAAAACTTGGCAGGTAATACATATAATTTTTTTTACAGTTACTGAAAAAAAAAAAGAAATTCCATGGCAGCCATATGCTGCAAAATGCACATATGTATAAAAGGAATCTCTTACGCCTTTGCTACGCAGAAGAGGCGTATGTCTCTGGATAGTTGTTTGTCTTAAGAAGCGTCGTCCTGGTCACTTCTCAGAGTACCTGATGTACGCAGTGACCTGGGACAGACGTATGCAGCGTGTGGAGCGAAGTGAACGTTATCCTTGCCTAACGACGGCACGTTGTGGCCTGTTCCTTGCTCTGTGAAGCCGCAAGTTGACCGCGGCGGCCACAGGCGCCCCTACAGCGAGACATCCCGCGCAACACGCCGCCTCAGAGTCTCTGTGATCTGCGAGGCTGACGTGCTGTCCGTGCTGCGTGGGCGTTCCCTTGCGCAGTCACATCTAGGTAAATAGCTCCCGGAACACGCGCGCGCGGTTTCTCGTGTAGCTTCATGAGTTTGTTGAGTTTATATAGTCTTCTCTTGTTAGAAAGCGTGTGTACGTAAGAAGGAATTTACTCGGTGTTTGTTTAAGCAGCGAAATGTGTAGGAATTGCCATGGACATTTTAAGATAAGCGTTTTATGAATTTTTAGGGAATATCACACTGATTTCAAAGTCTTTGACACTATCAGGTCCAAGGAAACAGAAATACCCTTCCGGACCGAAATTCCAAAGAAATGTACTGTGTTCGACGCAGAACGTTGCACGATCCTGAAGGCAATAGAATAGGCGCTGCAAGAAATGCATATTCTGAATATATTCTCTACATGATTTTCAGAGTATCCAGCGAAATGTATCCAGTCAATAAAATAGGCCAGAACCCAGGATAACCTCGTCTTGTTACAGCGACGTGGGAGGGAAGATTCGTTCTGTTGGCTACTTGGGCGGGTGATAATATTATCGGTAATGAGTAAATGAATCGTCTGTCCTACACGCTACTGAGCAATTTGTTGGCGCAGTGTTGCGTATGACTGCACGATTTTACTTACAGCGTGACAATTATTGAACTGTATGAAATAAAATCATCATAACTTCTGAACGGTTTGCATTAGAACGTTCAGACTGCATGGCTGGCCGTGGGACATGATGGGAATTAGTATGGTTTGGTTTAGCGATGAAGTCCACTTTCATTTGGATGGGTTCGTCAGTAAGCAAAATTGGCGCATTTGGGGCACAGAGAATCCTCATTTTGCGATCGAGAAGTCTATTTATTCTCAACGGGTGACTCTGTGGTGTGCAATGTCCAGTCACGGAATAATTGGTGCGATATTCCTTGATGGCACGGTGACTACCGAAGGTTACGTGAAGGTTTTGGAAAATGTTTTCGTCTGCATTATCCAAAGTGATGCTGATTGCGACAAGATGTGGTTCATGCAAGACTAAGTTCGACCCCATCGAAGTAGGAGAGTGTTTGATGTCCTGGAGGAGCACTTTTGGGACCGAATTCTGGGGTATGGAGAGCCCACTGGCATGGGCCTTGATTGGCCGCCATATTCTCCGGATCTGAAAACGTGCGACTCCTTTCTGCGGGGATGTATGAAAGACAAAGACAAGACGAGCAATAAGCCCAAAATCATTGTGAGCTGAAAACAACCATTCAGGAGGTCATCAACAGCATCGATGTTCCGACACTTGAGCCAATCACGCAGAATTTCGCTGTTCGTCTGTGCCACATCATTGCCAGTGATGCCAGGCATATCGAACTTGTCATAACTTTTTTAAATCCGAATATCTGTTGTGACGTTTTCATGTAGATAAAGTGTGTGCACGCCGTAGTTTGTAACTGTTAGACTTTTTTCATATACCCTACTGGCCATTAAAATTGCTACACCAAGAAGAAATGCAGATGATAAACGGGTAATCATTGGACAAATATATTATCCTAGAACTGACATGTGATTACATTTTCACGCAATTTGAGTGCATAGATCCTGAGAAATCAGTACCCAGAACAACGACCTCTGACTGTAATAACGGCCTTGATACGCCTGGGCATTGAGTCAAACAGAGCTTGGATGGCGTGTACAGGTACAGCTGCCCATGCAGCTTCAACACGATACCACGGTTCATCAACAATAGTGACTGGCGTATTGTGACGAGCCAGTTACTCGGCCACCATTGACCAGACGTTTTAAATTGGTGAAAGATCTGGAGAATGTGCTGGCCAGGGCAGCAGTCGAACATTTTCTGTATCCAGAAAGGCCCGTACAGGACCTGCAACATGCGGTCGTGCGTTATCCTGCTGAAATGTAGGGTTTCGTAGGGATCGAATGACTGGTAGAGCCACGGGTCGTAACACATCTGAAATGTAGCCTCCACTGTTCAAAGTGCAGTCAATGCGAACAAGAGGTGACCGAGACGTGTAACCAATGGCACCTCATACCACCACGCCGGGTGATACGCTAGTATGGCGATGACGAATACATGCTTTCAATGTGCGTCCATCGCGATGTCGCCGAACACGGATGCGACCATCATGATGCTGTAAACAAAACTGGATTCATCCGAAAAAATGACGTTTTGGCATTCGTGCACCCAGGATCGTCGTTGAGTACACCTTCACAGGCGCTCATGTCTGTGATGCAGCGACAAGGGTAACCGCAGCCATGGTTTCCGAGCTGATAGTCCATGCTGCTACAAACGTTGTCGAACTGTTCGTGCAGATGGTTGTTGACTTGCAAACGTCCGGTCCCCATCTGTTGACTCAGGGATCGAGACGTGGCTGGACGATCCGTTACAGCCAGACGGATAAGATGCCTGTCATCTCGACTGCTAGTGATACGAGGCCGTTGGGATCCAGCACGGCGTTCCGTATTATCCTCCTGAAACCACCGATTCTATATTCTGCTAACAGTCATTGGATCTCGACCAACGAGAGCAGCAATGTCGCAATACGATAAACCGCAATCGCAATAGGCTAGAATCCGATCATTATCAGCACGTTGTAGGTGTCGCCACCGGCGCAACCTTGTGTAAATGCTCTGAAAAGCTAATCATTTGCATATCACAACATCTTCTTCCTGTCGGTTAAATTTCGCGTCTGTAGCACGACATCTTCGTGGTGTAGCAATTTTAATGGCCAGTAGTGTAGTTCAATAATTGTCACCTTGTACCTGCTTGCGAGAGTTATCTCCCTGACGGTTTCGCCAGATGACAGGACACGCTTTTTCATTTTCCTAATTTCATAATTGTTTGTGCCAAATTTGTTGCTACTTAAGATAATCAAGGAAAGTAGCTTGCACCACCCGTTTGAGTGCCATGTGAACTTTGCACTGCGTGTTTTCGAAATTTAACTACACTCCTGGAAATGGAAAAAAGAACACATTGACACCGGTGTGTCAGACCCACCATACTTGCTCCGGACACTGCGAGAGGACTGTACAAGCAATGATCACACGCACGGCACAGCGGACACACCAGGAACCGCGGTGTTGGCCGTCGAATGGCGCTAGTTGCGCAGCATTTGTGCACCGCCGCCGTCAGTGTCAGCCAGTTTGCCGTGGCATACGGAGCTCCATCGCAGTCTTTTAACACTGGTAGCATGCTGCGACAGCGTGGACGTGAACCGTATGTGCAGTTGACGGACTTTGAGCGAGGGCGTATAGTGGGCATGCGGGAGGCCGGGTGGACGTACCGCCGAATTGCTCAACATGTGGGGCGTGAGGTCTCCACAGTACATCGATGTTGTCGCCAGTGGTCGGCGGAAGGTGGACGTGCCCGTCGACCTGGGACCGGACCGCAGCGACGCATGGATGCACGCCAAGACCGTAGGATCCTATGCAGTGCCGTAGGGGACCGCACCGCCACTTCCCAGCAAATTAGGGACACTGTTGCTCCTGGGGTATCGGCGAGGACCATTCGCAACCGTCTCCATGAAGCTGGGCTACGGTCCCGCACACCGTTAGGCCGTCTTCCGCTCACGCCCCAACATCGTACAGCCCGCCTCCAGTGGTGTCGTGACAGGCGTGAATGGAGGGACGAATGGAGACGTGTCGTCTTCAGCGATGAGAGTCGCTTCTGCCTTGGTGCCAATGATGGTCGTATGCGTGTTTGGCGCCGTGCAGGTGAGCGCCACAATCAGGACTGCATACGACCGAGGCACACAGGGCCAACACCCGGCATCATGGTGTGGGAAGCGATCTCCTACACTGGCTGTACACCACTGGTGATCGTCGAGGGGACACTGAATAGTGCACGGTACATCCAAACCGTCATCGAACCCATCGTTCTACCATTCCTAGACCGGCAAGGGAACTTGCTGTTCCAACAGGACAATGCACGTCCGCATGTATCCCGTGCCACCCAACGTGCTCTAGAAGGTGTAAGTCAACTACCCTGGCCAGCAAGATCTCCGGATCTGTCCCCCATTGAGCATGTTTGGGACTGGATGAAGCGTCGTCTCACGCGGTCTGCACGTCCAGCACGAACGCTGGTCCAACTGAGGCGCCAGGTGGAAATGGCATGGCAAGCCGTTCCACAGGACTACATCCAGCATCTCTACGATCGTCTCCATGGGAGAATAGCAGCCTGCATTGCTGCGAAAGGTGGATATACACTGTACTAGTGCCGACATTGTGCATGCTCTGTTGCCTGTGTCTATGTGCCTGTGGTTCTGTCAGTGTGATCATGTGATGTATCTGACCCCAGGAACGTGTCAATAAAGTTTCCTTTTCCTGGGACAATGAATTCACGGTGTTCTTATTTCAATTTCCAGGAGTGTATTTGCAGTCGTGATTTCTGAGCAGCGATGGGGAACGAGCTTAATATTTCCCCAGACGAGCATGGAAAATCGCCTAGAACCCACACTCGGGCTGATCGGTGTACCAGACCAGCAGTAGTTACTGCGGCGCATGCATCCGACCCTGGTTTCAGTCTAAGAAACTATCGCAGTACACTATACGGAGGAGAATAGTCATCAGCCAATAGGAGGGAGACAAACGAACAAGCTGCACCGAGAGAAGCCAACTACTAGTGACTGTCACGGAGAGGTGTTTCCGGAGACAGAGTCTCTGCCTCTGAGTTAGTCCAGTTGAATGGTGAGGAAGGGAATTTCAAACAGCCCCCTCGGTGGTCTCGGAGTAGCGTCGCTCCCTCGAATCCCACATGGGAGACGAGCATATTTTTCCCGATACATACAATTTCGAAGCGTTAAAGACACTGGTAATTCATTTTCACTTTGCCGAATAATAGTCGCTCTGGTCTCATAATATAACGAACACGGTGTTAGCGTAACGTTCGTGACCATCGAGGAGCACGTATCATATTTGTTTTTTTTTTTTTTCCAAATGAAAGTATATGGCATTTTGTGACAGATTAGTACTTGTAGATCAGTTTTGCTGGTCATTAGGCGTTTTCTATGAGTTAATACATGACCAGCTAATTCGTGTACTAAAAATCATTGTAGAGTTAAAAAAACTTAAAAAATTAATTATGCTACAACACTAAATATTTTGCGAGTAACATGAAAATGCACCCTCTGTTTGATAATTCGTTCGTTGAAAGAAATTGCCACAGATCCGATCTTCGTTTCGACTCGTCTAAAAACATTCCAATTACAAGTGTAGTAATGTTCACGGATAAAGCACTTACGCAAGATGAATCCGCGAATCTATATAAAAATATCATCGTACCCTATTCTGTCTAAGACACTTTAAGTACATTACAATACAGAGTGTCACTGTCCGTCCACTACCTTTTGTCAAATTACTGCATCATATGTTTTCTCACACCCCCCTATGACTGCACTGCAGGGAGCGCACCTGTCGGAAGCTCCGATTTTTTCTCCAGTTAACCAAATCCGCCAACCAGGTTGTACTCCAGGCAAGCGACCGTCCCATCGGTTTAGTCCATCCTGGCTCCGAGTGCCCGTGACCTCCTACCCGGGGTAACCGTAGACGACCGGAGGGAGCACACTACTGGAATCTCCAAGGTAATCGCCGGTTAACCGTATCCGCCGACCAGCTCTGCCGCTACAAAGCTGTGGTATACTCCAGTGATTCCTATGAAGAAGAAGAAAATTAACAAGACCAAAAATAAAGTACTGCTCTATGAATCATGCCCAGTACCTCAGCGAAGGGAAACACACCTATTTGTTTGGATGTGCCATATATTATTATTATTATGTGCGATTAGACCCTGTTGGATCACGCAAAGCTTCTTGATTTCCACGCTGCTCTCATTTTTTTCTGCTTAGACTGTCTTCCTTTCTTTTTGTAAACATATAGCGTCGCAATAGTGGAACTGTCAAACTGCTGTCACGTCGTAATTAACATTTAATTTTAATATCGTGACAACAACATTTACCATCTTATTAAAGCAGTGACAGTTACAAAACAGTCCAGTAAAGACGCAATATGGACGTCACATCAGTCTAGGCGTACTTGAAAATGGTGATAAAGCCGGAACAGTCTGTCGTAATTGTAAATAAAGATTACTCATTATAAGCAGCTGTTTGGTGTATCTAACAATCTCTTCCTTTCCTCTGTCCATTTTGTTTGTGCTTTCTTCGGAGCTTCGTTCTCTGACTTAACTTCCCATCTTTCAACTTTCTGCTTAAATATCTCTGTGTCCAAAATATCTGAATAATTTATCTGAGCTTTTTTACAGGGCCTTTTTGACCTCTTGTATCCAGGCTATAGATTTAAGTCGTCGTATGTATTTAAGAATTATATGCGTGTCTTGTTTTGGGAAGCCTAGAGACGTGTCCATAAAATTTTAATCGCCTTTTTCTAATGTCTGCTGCAAGGTTGGACAATTTGTCAGTTGTTTGACGAGATTATAGTCTATAGCCCTCTTCTGTTTTCGTTAGCCCTAGTATCTTTCTGATGATTTTACTTTACTCCTTTAATAAATTTTCTGGGTCACATTTTATGTGGACTGTCAGGGTTTAACTTGTATGCAGGACTTCATGTTTTAATACTGTAGTATAGTGCTTATTTTAGTGTTTTGGACAAGCATTTTTTATTGTACACCATGCAGATTCTTCCATAGGCTCTCTGTAGTTTTTGGGGGCGAATGTTTTGCGCTATTTTCTCTCGCCCCGTAAGTTCAAGGACTTGACCTAAGTATTTAAAATATAGGACTCTATTGATAGACCGTATTTTGCAGTTTTGCAAGTTTTGGGTGTCAGTATATATTAATTGATTGTATTTTGGATTCCGATAAAAGTTTTGAGAGCGACCTGCCCTCTTTTGTAGTTAACAGCGAGACGAGTGTGGAAAAGGTTTAAAGATTCTCTGTGTTGCCCAGAGTCCTGTCCACAGTGTTAGAGAGGATCTTTTAATGAGTGAAGTCGGATTATTAGTCAGTTGTGAACAAGCCACATCCATCTAACTCATTATTTAACGCTAGTGGCTGCCTTAGCTTTTCCATTTAAATTAAGATTTAAGAGACTCAGGGCTATACATATTTTCCTTGAAGAGATAATAACTTTCTTTTTTTTGTCTAGACTTACTCTTCATGCTTTATGATAAGTATTTCACTGATATCATCCTTATTCATCTTGCAGAGAAAGCAGCACAACCACTCATGACCAAGCAGCCGTGCGCTCTAAATGCAGAAAAGTCACTACTGTGTCACCTCTCCTTACGTGTATCTATAGTCATGATCTATTTTGAGCCTGGTGTGTAATTTTGTTACCTGCTCGAAACAGAATTAGTGCGCATACTAATAATTTTTGACCTTGTGTATCAAAAAATAATGAACGGTTTAAAAATGTTGTATGTAGGGCCTGCGTATATGCAACGAATTTATGATGTAGGACTTCAAAAATTTGTACACCAAGTGAATAATGGAGATCACGTAAGAATCTAGTTTCGCCTTTAATGCCATTGTAAGATGACAAAACACCTAAACAAGCTTCTTTTCTCAGCAGCAACTGTACAAGAAGCTCCATAACCCAAAAAGAAAAGACTTTCATCCTCGAAAGCAAGAAAGGAACAGAAGGAGGGACAAAATTTTTACTTTTCGTCGAGGCTTATTTCAGTAGAAGCGTCCCATGCCCGAGTTAAGAAGTCCTGAACATAGATGTCACAGCACCAAAAAACCTTCAATCGCCGCCCGTAATTATGCTTGAGATTATCAGTTTACCATCGCAAATAGCAAATGTAAAATAAAATTCACAAAGTAAAAGAAAACGTGGTTCCAGTGACGCTGTTTGTTATCTGAACAAAGTGTTCCGTTCGTCACTATTGGCCAATGTTGAGCCCATTTGTCATTATCAAGAGTCCTAGTGATCGTAAGAACATACAAGTATGAGGATATGAACAAGGACAAATAACTACATATAAAATGGTAAGCAACATGGCTGTACATCAGATGGATGCACAAAGGAATAAATTAAAAGATCATATCGATTAAAACTTGGAACTTAACATGTATATGACCATGTCAGTTTTAATAGCGTATCATACACGTATACAGTCATAAACTGGCCAGTAGCGACGCAATATTTTTTATTCAAATAACATACAGCGTCAGCTGAACTAAAAATCTTTTAACTGGTGTTTAGTGGCTGTGGAGCCAAGTATAAGGAAAGCGCTTGGAACGTTCAAAAAGTTAGTACGTTTGAAATTGAAACGTGACAAAAATGAGCGTAAATTATATTCTTTCAAATTATATTCTTTCAAATTATTTTCTTTCAAATTATTTTCTTTCAAATTATTTTCTTTCAAATTATTTTCTTTCAAATTATTTTCTTTCAAATTATTTTCTTTCAAATTATTTTCTTTCAAATTATTATCTTTCAAATGGTGTCACTCGTGGATCTTTCATTATAAGTCATTAACAATTATCTCATGCTGAATTCGCACACGTAAATAAGGAAGATATTTTGCTATGTTAAGTTATTGCTACTTTCAAATTGTAGTAAGCATTGATCGGAGTCATATCTCTCTCCCTATTCTCTGTTCACCTCAATGTTCATTGTTTGCTGTGTTAACGTGCAGCACATTTCGTATCTTCTAGGACAATATGCTTTCATCCTTTTGTATGGTACGTTCTGCAGATCTGCTCTTCCACGTCGTTCTACAAATCAGTTTTACAATTTATATACAGCCCTTGCTTTGATGAACGTATTGAAACTTCACTTCGATTTTTCTGCATCAAATACGTCGCAAAAATTATCATCAGTCCTCTCCCGCCTCCTGCTGCCTGAAATTGGCTATCGTCGTAAAGGCGACCTTTTCTTATGCGTATAAAATGCATATGGAGTTTCTCGAAAGGTTATTCTTTCCGTAATGTTTTTCAGGATGAATTTTCACTCTGCAGCGGAATGTGCGCTGATTTGAAACTTCCTGGCAGGACTAGCAATTGCTCTACCGACTTACAACCTGGCCTCACAGTTGTACTTCCGCCAGTACCTCTCGCCTACCTTCCAAACTTCGCATAGGTACTCCTGCATAGCCCGCCGTGGAGGCCGAGCGGTTCTAGGCGCTCAGTCCGGAACCGCGCGACTGCTACGGTCGCAGGTTCGAATCCTGCCTCGTGTATGGATGTGTGTGATGTCCTTAGGTTAGTTAGGTTTAAGCAGTTCTAAGTTCTAGGGGACTGATGACCTCGGATGTTAAGTTCCATCGTGCTCAGAGCCATTTGAACCATTTTTCTCCTTCATATTTTGTGAGACCAGCACTCCCTCCTTCCGGAAGTGCTAGCCCCGCAAGGTAAGCAAGATAACTGGCGGAAGTAAAGCTGTGTGAGCGAATAAAAAATATTGGCTCTGAGCACTATGGGACTTAAAGTCTGTGGTCATCAGTCCCCTAGAACTTAGAACTACTTAAACCTAACTAACCTAAGGACATCACACACATCCATGCCCGAGGCAGGATTCGAACCTGCGACCGTAGCGGTCAGGCGGTTCCAGTCTGAAGCGCCTAGAACCGCACGGCCACTCCGGCCGGCTGTGAGCGAACAACAAGTTGTGCATCGACAGTATGTTCTTGTTTGTCTGTAACTTAATTGCTGAATTGTCCTCCAGGTAGTAGAGCCTGTGTACGTTCTTCACAATCTGACCTGATCTTCAACCTTGCAGTCGCTCTCCTTCAGTAGCTTGTCTTACTCTGCGCTATTTTTAGGCCAACATTCGCTGTTATTTCAGTCAGATTTTTTTCAGCACCGTGTTTGCATAATTTCCATAACAGTTGACAGCGTTTTTCGTTGGCAGAGGCTTAGAAATCTACTGTGGCGTTGTTCCTCATTTCGTATCTGATTTTTCCTTCTCCAGTCACCACGGTTGCGTAGCTGTCTGGAAGTTGTTCATTTTTAATGTCGTGTCGTTCCGGATTAGGACGACGTTCAATTAACATGTCGTCGGTGGTAGCCTCGGTCGCTGTACAAGAGTTGTGCACGGAGGCGTGCCCGCCGCCGTCGCGTATGCGGGTCGGTTGGTGCCCCTGGAGGGCGGCGCGCACTCGTAAACTGCAGCGGCGCCTTCTTGAGGGATGGCCAGCGACAGCGCTGCGAGCGCCGACTTCATAAAGCGGCCCAAGGAGCGAGCCGCTGCGGGAGATCAGATCTGCGCGGCGCGCGTGACCCCCGCGCGTGTTGTGCTCATCGACCTGCCGGCGCGTCACGCTTCGCTCCGGAAACAGCAACCGCGCCATTTCCTAAAACTTGTGTCCACCGGCCACAGCCACATCATCAACCAGGCGGCTCTCACACGCTAACGCGCTGTGTCTTTTTTGAATGTTAGGTGAAAGTTCATCCATCATGATTCAGGCACCGTTAAATGCACATCAGTAGCCCTCATCGCCTTATGGATTGTGGATTTTAGAGTAAGAGTTCAAAGTTAAGGAAAAAATGCTGGTGTCTACTTAATCTTTTATTGTAAAGCAGCTGTCACGGAAGCTGTTACATGTTAATCACTGTAAAAATAAAAGCAATCTCGATCTTAAGAAAGACACAATAAGAACGAGATACAAAAGTATTAACCACGGTCTCTTAATCGTAAGATATAGTACGTATTCAGTCGTGCGTGAACTCATAAATGAAATTCATCTACATCTACATCCATACTCCGCAAGCCACCTGAAGGTGTGTGGCGGAGGGTACCCTGAGTACCTCTATCGGTTCTCCCTTCTATTCCAGTCTCGTATTGTTCGTGGAAAGAAGGATTGTCGGTATGCTTCTGTGTGGGCTCTAATCTCTCTGCTTTTATCCTCATGGTCTCTTCGCGAGATATACGTAGGAGGGAGCAATATACTGCTTGACTCTTCGGTGAAGGTATGTTCTCGAAACCTTAACAAAAGCCCGTACCGAGCTACTGAGCGTCTCTCCTGCAGAGTCTTCCACTGGAGTTTATCTATCATCTCCGTAACGCTTTCGCGATTACTAAATGATCCTGTAACGAAACGCGCTGCTCTCCGTTGGATCTTCTCTATCTCTTCTATCAACACTATCTGGTACGGATCCCACACTTCTGAGCAGTATTCAAGCAGTGGGCGAACAAGAGTACTGTAACCTACTTCCCTTGTTTTCGGATTGCATTTCCTTAGGATTCTTCCAATGAATCTCAGTCTGGCATCTGCTTTACCAACGATCAACTTTACATGATCATTCCATTTTAAATCACTCCTAATGCGTACTCCCAGACAATTTATGGAATTAACTGCTTCCAGTTGCTGACCTGCTATTTTGTTGCTAAATGATAAGGGATCTATCTTTCTGTGTATTCGCAGCACATTACACTTGTCTACATTGAGATTCAGTTGCCATTCCCTGCACCATCCGTCAATTCGCTGCAGATCCTCCTGCATTTCAGTACAATTTTCCATTGTTACAACCTCTCGATACACCACAGCATCATCTGCAAAAAGCCTCAGTGAACTTCCGATGTCATCCACAAGGTCATTTATGTATATTGTGAATAGCAACGGTCCTATGACACTCCCATGCGGCACACCGGAAATCACTCTTACTTCGGAAGACTTCTCTCCATTGAGAATGACATGCTGCGTTGCCGGCAGGTGTGGCCGTGCGGTTCTAAGCGCTTCAGTTTGGAACCGCGTGCCGCTACGGTCGCAGATTCGAATCCTGCCTCGGGCATGGATGTGTGTGATGTCCTTAGGTTAGTTAGGTTTAAGTGGTTCTAAGTTCTAGGGGACTGATGACCTCAGATGTTAAATCCCATAGTGCTCAGAGCCATTTGAACCATGCTGCGTTCTGTTATCTAGGAACTCTTCAATCCAATCACAAAATTGGTATGATAGTCCATATGCTCTTACTTTACTCATTAAGCGACTGTGGGGAACTGTATCGAACGCCTTGCGGAAGTCAAGAAACACGGCATCTACCTGTGAACCCATGTCTATGGCCCTCTGAGTCTCGTGGACGAATAGCGCGAGCTGGGTTTCACACGACCGTCATTCGTCACAGAAAAATGATCGTGTGGCACTGATGGCCTGGAGGCCCCAACCGGGGAAGTTAGACTGCCGAGCTGATAGAGCTTGTGTCTCGGTGATGGTGAAATGATGATGATGACAACGCAGCACCCAGTCCACGGGCGGAGAAAATATCCCAACCCGGCTGAGATCGAACCGCGTTCGCTGCATGGTATTTAAACACGTTACCACTCAGCTAAACAGGCGAACAGTCGTCACAAAGATAACGTCCTACGCGTTCATAATGTGTAGAGTACTCATACCATCACCCTCTACATTTACCATACTGTTTTTGGTCATCATCAAAATTACATCTGCACCCTGGGCAAATGCATATGTTGTTGTTGCAGCATCTGCTTTTGAAGGTTTTGGAGCGGTTTGCTGTACGCATGACAATGTCTCTTCTATTGTAAAAATCTTGTTTTCTATTTTCCTTTCATTTTTCCTTCTACTCTAGATCCTTCTGTTTATGTTCAAATGTATTCTTACACGGTGATAAGGAGAGGATTTACCATTTTCGACCCATCTACTTTCTTCTGTCAACTGACGACAATTTTTGCAGAGGTCGTGATAGAAAAGGATGTACACACTCTTAGATTTATACTCGATACTGTGAAGACCATCTTCATTTCTTGATCTTGGACAAGAAGGAGCAAAATCCTTCGCCGAATAAACTTTAGGTTTGGTTGGGCACTTGCTACTGCTGCCGTGACAAATGCATCGTTAGATTCCACAACATGACAGACAGCGTGGACGAGGGAGCAACACCGTGCGCTGATCAGCCAAGACGTTTAGACCATTCCCCGCTGTAACACTGAATGCCTCGTGGTGGCCCTGCTGGCATGTGACGCAGTAAGGTAGGTATGTAAGCCGAGCAGAGACGGATGTGGGGATTACCCTAGCGAGGATATACGCTGCAAATGGAGAAAGCCAGATTATCATCACGCCAAGCCACGAGCATCTCGAAAACGGCGAAGTTGGTCGAATGTTCACGTGCTACTGTTGTGAGCATGTACAGAAAGTTGTAGGACGGTGAAACTACCTCTAGACGCTAAGTGGTTGGACATCCACGACTCTTCAAAAAACATAGGGTTTGGAGGCTTGTCAGCTCTGTAAGGTAGCACAGATGGCACCTCTGGCGAGAGAGCGCAGTGCCGGTGGGCGCACATCTCTTTTGGAGCACACCATTCAGCGCACATTGTTGAACAAGGGGCTCCGCCCCAGACGACCCACTGGGAGTTCACATGTTGACGAAACGACATCGTCAGTTACAATCGTAGTGGGCTCGGGACCATCGAGACTAGACCGTGTATCACTGAAAACGTGTCGGCATGTCCGAAGAATCACGTTTTTGCTACACCAGGTCGATGATCGTCTCCCCAAACGCCCTCATCCAAGCGAACGGCTGGTCGAAACGTGCGCTACGCCACGGACACAGGCTGGTGGGAGCAGTATTATGCTGTGATAGGCATTCTCCTGCGTTTGCTTGTCACTTGTGGTGGTAATAAGAAGGTTGGTACTTTCATAGTGGCAACTATTTATTTGCAGCTCGTACAAAACAGATACGAGTTTCGAAGTTTTAGTGACCTTCAAAGTAGTCACCAACATTGTGTATAACCCGTTGCCAGCGATGTGGAAGTCGTAGGCTACTCTTAGCAGTGCCAGTTGTGTTGACAGTAAGAGCGGCGCGATCTATTGCCCGTCGAATTTTTAGCAGTTCTAAAGCGAATACCGTGAAATGTTTCCTTCAGTTTAGAAATCGAGTTGAACTCATGAGGGCTTAAGTCAGGGAGTGCAGTTGGTGGTATAGCATTTAGCAGCCCCACCAGTCAAACAAATCAATGACAGCTTGCATTGTACGTGCTTGAGCATTGTCCTGCAAAATGATGGTCAGGTCCTGCAGAAAGTGTCGTCACTTCTGTCTCTAAGCTGGTCGTAGGGTGTGTTCCAAAAATGAACAGCATAGAGACAGAAGTGATGACACTTCACGGCATTCGCTTGCATTGTACGTGCTTGAGCATTGTCCTGCAAAATGATGGTCAGGTCCTGCAGAAAGTGTCGTCACTTCTGTCTCTAAGCTGGTCGTAGGGTGTGTTCCAAAAATGAACAGCATAGAGACAGAAGTGATGACACTTCACGGCATTCGCTTCAGAAATGCTACAAATTCGTCGGGCAAGAGACCGCGCAGCTCGAACTGTCAACACAGCTGGCACTGCTAAAGAGTATCCTACGACTTCCACATCGCTGGGAACGGGTTATACAAAATGCTGGTGACTACGTTGAAGGTCAGTAAAACTTTGAAACACGTATCTATTTTGTACGAGCTGTAAATAAATAGTTGCCACTATGAAATTTCCAACCCTCGTAGAAGACACTATACCAGCCGCGGACCACCTACATCCCTACCTGCTTTACGTTTTCCGTGACGACAATGTCATTTTTCAGCATTAGAATTGCCTGTGTCTGGAAGCCAGAATCGTGCTACAGTGGTTCGAGAAACGTACAAGCGAAATCATGTTACTCAAAAAATGTTCAAATGTGTGTGAAATCTTATGGGACTTAACTGCTGAGGTCATCAGTCCCTAAGCTTACACACCATTTAACCTAAATTATCCTAAGGACAAAAACACACACCCATGCCCGAGGGGGACTCGAACCTCCGCCGGGATCAGCCGCACAGTCCATGACTGCAGCGCCCAAGACCGCTCGGCTAATCCCGCGCGGCGATCACGTTACTGTCTTGGCCACCAAAATCGACTGATGTGAAGCCGATGGTTCCCACTGGGATCGCTATCGAGTGTCATCACCGCGTACACAAACTAGCGGCCAGTTATTTACGGAAATTACATGACTTGTCTGCGTAGACACCTGGTGCCATAGCTCCACAGATCTACCAACGAACTATAGAGTCGATGATACGCAGAATCGATTATATATTGCGTTGCAAAGGTGGCCCAGCAAGCTACTAAGGCCAGCCGGTGTGGCCGAGCGGTTCTAGGCGCTTCAGTCTGGAACCGTGCGGCGGCTACGGTCGCAGGTTCGAATCCTGCCTTGGGCATGGATGTGTGTGATGTCCTTAGGTTAGTTAGGTTTAAGTAGTTCTAAGTTCTAGGGGACTGATGACCTCAGCAGTTGAGTCCCATAGTGCTCAGAGCCAAGCTACTAAGCAGATGTTCATAAAGTTCTGGCTCGTCAGTGTAGATGTTAATGAAATGAATTAATCTCTAACTGTTTGGTTAAAGCTGCTTAAATGACGAGGTATCTTACTTAAGATCGCAACAAAAAGTTTTTCTTTTTTACCTGAATGCCAAGAAAGAATAGCAAATGTCTGGTCCTTAAAGTCACTGCATACTGCAAGCCTGTGCGAATTTCCCACGAGGTGCAGCGAAAGCAGAGCAATTTAAAAGTGTGTACTCTTAAACGACGAGTATTCTTGACCGAACTTCCCATACGTTTGAGAATATCTCCAGCCTCCCTCTTTCTGCATCCTCATTCCATTTCAATTCTTATTGTTTTTTTCCATGGAAGGCGGTGCACTTTGGAAAACACTGTCACTAAGCTTCCATTTCTACGTTGTAGTGTTTACTTCATTCGTCAGTCACTACTCTGATATGGTGGCCAAGTGCCCATCGTTGATTCTGCGTGTTATCGTCTTGTGTATCGTGTTTTCTGAGGCAGAAATTTGGAACCAGGCTGGCATTTATCTCGATGAACATAGGAAACAATGTAAAGACAACACTCCGGCTGGTCGGTGTACCAGAACAACAGTTGCTGATACAGCGCGTGGATTCTATCCGGTTATGGCACATGTCTGCCTCGCAAGCTAGTGCGATGCGTGTTACGCCAGTAGGTTCAGCGTTCGAGAATAGTCATGGGTCCATAGGAGAAATAGTGGCTAAAGATATAAAACAACAAAGAGAACACAACGTACAGCATGCCACGTTTTACTGCAGTAATTTCTGTGGAAGGAGGGGAGATTGACTAAACTGAAAATGGGACACTAAGCTATAACATATGGCCTCTCCTTCAGTGAGAGGATTATCTCCAGGCACCAGTCTCTCCCTTCTGGAACTGTAAGGCATCCCCGTCAGCGATGTCGCGGCGCTGTAGCAAAGAAGCTTAAGGGTAGATTCGATTCTTCAAGCATAGGATCGATATCTGTATCCGTAGATCCTCAATTAGAAGTGTTCTCTACTGCCTGCTTTTTTGAATACGTACAGCCTGTCGACGTCACTGTGAGGCCGGAGTGCATGGTGAGAGTGTCATGAACAGAGCCCATGCTTTATGTAATAAATATTTTGTTCCTTGATATGTAGTTATAAAAAAAGCTAAAATGACGACGAATTACATTGAAAGGACCCTTATTTCAAAGTTGTACATTACATATTTTGAGGTATAATGCATCTATCATACTATGCTACACAATTTTAATTATTAAGAAATTATAATACGTTTTCGTTAGTCCCATAAATTTTCCTTACGTAGCAAGAAAGGAACAAAAAAGCTCAACAACGCTTTCCTTTCCTGTTCTCAAGCGCTTCACAATGTGTAAAAGTCAGTTAACCTTGGGACCGGTTGCATTTTCATTGTGATCAAAGGTAAAACATGGATTTCTATTGACAGTGCTTTAACCACTGATGGTAAAATAGTTACCTGCCATACTTGTGATAAATGTGTAGCATGTACGATGGAATCTCAAATTTCACTGCATTACCGAAGCAGTCTACATATTAAGAGTAAAAAACGGATTTCTTCAAAGAAGCAGGTTCTACTTACACAGCTGCATGACTACCGTACATCATCTAATAATGACTTTTACAGAGAACTGTGTTTGGCATTCGTTGCACGGAACGTAACTTGGAACGAACTTCAGGTATTTGGATGTAAACATTTCTTATGGGACACACTGCAACCGCGGCTTGCCCCAGGAGTCCACTCTCAAGAATAATTACCTGGGTTCTTGCTATGTTGAAAAAAAAAAAACAGGGCTGACATTGGCAAATCACCTGTATGGATTTCTGCTGATGAGACTACGGATGCTGTAGGCCGTTTATCGGTAATTAATTGTGGGTAAGTTGGACTCCGAGGCTGCATCTAAATCCTTTTTAATTTATTATAAACCGTTGGAGGCAACAAATAGTTCAACAGTTGCTGGATTCATTAATAATGGAGTTAAGATGAGATGGCCGATGGCGTAAAAGTAGAGGTGGGTCCCATTGATGTCCCCAGATGCAGCTCCATACATCTTGAAAGCGGGGAAATCGCTTAATGTATTTCATTCAAACTTATTTCATTTTACAAGTACGGCTCATGCACTGCAACGAGTAGCAGAGACAGTTAGACACCAATTCCCAGAAGTAAATACACTTATATCAGCAACGAAGAAGGTTTTCTCGAAATGTCCTTATCGTGTAAAACACTTCAAGCAGCAACTACCTGTTGTTCCAATGCCTTCGGAGTCAGTGATAGGTGAGCAACATGGATTGAAGCAGTGATTTTCTACAGAAAGCATTTTGAAGCTGCGAAATCAGTGATGGAGAACTTTTCTTCTGATCTTGCAGTGTCTGTGAGTGAATCCTTGTCAGCATTCAACGATTCTAAAGTGCTCAGTTCATAGATCGCAGGTTAGTTCATCTGGGCTTCCTGACAATACCAAGAAACTGGAGACTTTAAGTATGCCTCTCCAAAAGGCTGTGGGAGTAATGGAAGATACAGTTCGGAAGGTCAGTGTTGTACCAGGTTAAGTGGTTGGTGTAGTTCCCGGTAAACTGAAATCTGTGCTGAAAAAGAACCCTGAGTACTCAAGTCTTGTTATTTTGTCTCGCTTATTTAATGATTAAATTGTAGAACCCCCTAAGAATAGTATTTCTAGCATAATCCTTCTGTATAAATATGCACCACTGACGTCTTTCGAAGTTGAACAATCTTTCCCTACTTACGAAGACGTGTTGTCAGACAGAAGACTGTGCATGGCAACAGAAAATATTATAATTATGAGTAATTGTGAATCCGTTCCAGTGAGACTTAAAAGCTTGAATAGGAGACACTTTTACATCAGTATTTTATAGCAGAAGTGAACTGATTAAGAAGTAACAAAGATATTTGACTACCCTGCCTGTGAACTTTTATTTTCTAGCAAAAAGTAAAGTTTTAGATTTTACATCTAATTGCTTCATTACATATTTATTGACATGTCACCAATTTGGTTACATATTTATGTACTTATTTCTTAATTTGATATTACATAAAATCCCGGCTCCAGTCATGAGTTTTGTTTACCAGTTCACATCATCCTGTTCTGCTTGTCCAGCTTGCAATACCTGCAGTAAATTTGATGACGGGTATGCCCACGTATTGATAACCTTGCTGACACTCAATTTGCTTTTCTATTTTTTCATCGTTCCGGTGTCCCCCATGCTGACTACGTCTTCTACACGCCCATGGTTGATATCCAACTCCAAAATACCTGGGTATTTGTAGGTTTCTACCTAAGGGCATTTGATGGCTTGTCCAATTGGTATTTCCATACCTTCATTTTCTGAGACTATTCTTTTGTGCCAGCGTGGGGCGCTAGTCTAAGCCTAATTTCACGCAGTTTTAATTGCTAAAGATTTGAACTGTGTTCTTCAGAGATTGGATTACAGTATCAGATTTTCCTTAGAGCTTCAGGTCAACCACGTACAAAAAATGTGATATCATCAGAGGATTTTTTGCTGCGTGATGTGCCAGGTTTGTTTTCTGTAGTATGGTTGACAATAGAAACAAGGCAATAACGATGAACAGCAGTGAGGATAACGAGTACCCCTGGAAACTGCCTCTCTTGAACTTGACTAGTCCGTAACTTTCTTTTTCGACAAATAGTTCCTTTTCCCAGTGTTCCATCGCATTTTCTGTGAATTTCCTGACATTAATGCTGACCTCGATAGTTTACAGATACTTTATGGCCCAACTGTATGGCAGCGAGTTGAAGACATTTTTGTTTCAATCCACATCATGTATAGACATTTGCAGTTCTCCAGAAATATTTTGTCAATAGGGAGCTGGTTCTTTTGTGCCCCAGCTTTTACGCTACTTGCCCCTTTGCTATATTGGTATGATACATTCCTCCAGAAAGTCCTGGATGCTGTTGGATATGATGCCTGCCAGCATCTTGAATATGTTGGGCAAACGTATTAATGGCCTGTAATTTCCCTATCGCTCCTGTAACTTGGTCCTTTTGTATTATATACGTGCAAGTATTTCCAGTTATTTGCCTTTAACTGATGTTTCATATCCACAGCATTGCGTTAAGCACTTCGGCCATTCTAACTCATTTTCATTACTTGACTTTCTTTACTTTTTTCTCAACCATTTCAAGTGTTCGCTCCCCGCCGTTGCAGTCTTTTCATAGAAAATTCATCTTCAAAGTCCTTCACACACCCAGCACATTCGTTGTAGTCTTTTTTAGTTTCCCAGAGACCATTCCAGAAGTGAGTTGTTGTCCCTTTTCCTGGTTTTCAACTTTTGTGTCAGCTTTCTGATGTAAGATTTGATATAATTGCTTCTGAGTGGAGTGGAAAGTTTGATTTTACCTTTATCGAATGATTCGTGGCCTCGTAGCTATTGATTTCCCTGGCTGTTTCAGTTATTTGTTGTTTCACAATTTCCAAAGCTTCTTCAGTTTTTCTTATAATTAGCCAATATCAGATAGTCTTTGGTCTTCTGGTTATTCAAGTTACGCTCTTCAATGTTCTTCAGGCAACTTCATCAGATGTCAAGCTTTTGGTTTTCAGTTCAGACCGAACTCGCAGTTAAGTTCCTGGGAGGTTTTAGTTGCAGGAACCCCAGTTTTTATGTTACTGTTACCGCTGTACTGTACGCGATCTGGTTCCTCTCTTGGAGTGGTGTCAGTTGGACGATTGCAAGGGCTACATTAACGTCCTTTCATTATTATTATTATTTTGAAAGTCTTAAAATATGAAACAACTCTTTTTCTTCATTGTACTTGAAATGTGTGTTAACTGTAAGCAGCTTGAAATGAAATATCTTGTTGAGTAACAGTTACAGCTAAAAAAAAAAAAAAAATCTAAGAAAGATGGTCATTTAACAGCATACTCATACTACGAATAAATTCGTTGAGAAAAAATAACTAGTTAGAATTTTCACAAAATTTTACCGTGATGAATACTTTGTAAATTTCAAAAGTGTGCCCAGAGAAGGCAAAAGTTTTTCGCTTTTTCGAGTTATGCACCTCATGAATGAACAAATATAAAAGTTCGTTACGAACCTTAACCCGTCCAACAAATGACCCCACATAGTAATACAGGTGTGTGTAGGTGTTTCTCGTGATGAACAAACATAACTTTCCGCTGCGAACTTTAACGTGTTCAACAAATGACCCCAGAGAATTACGTAGGTGTGTGTCACGATGTAACCGCAGAGCAAAGCAAATGCAAAACTACCATGCCCCACCGTCACCCTTGAAATGTCACCTGTCGGGGAACGCGTAATAAAGATCATTCCAGGTGGTGGTGAGAAAATACACTCCTGGAAATGGAAAAAAGAACACATTGACACCGGTGTGTCAGACCCACCATACTTGCTCCGGACACTGCGAGAGGGCTGTACAAGCAATGATCACACGCACGGCACAGCGGACACACCAGGAACCGCGGTGTTGGCCGTCGAATGGCGTTAGCTGCGCAGCATTTGTGCACCGCCGCCGTCAGTGTCACCCAGTTTGCCGTGGCATATGGAGCTCCATCGCAGTCTTTAACACTGGTAGCATGCCGCGACAGCGTGGACGTGAACCGTATGTGCAGTTGACGGACTTTGAGCGAGGGCGTATAGTGGGCATGCGGGAGGCCGGGTGGACGTACCGCCGAATTGCTCAACACGTGGGGCGTGAGGTCTCCACAGTACATCGATGTTGTCGCCAGTGGTCGGCGGAAGGTGCACGTGCCCGTCGACCTGGGACCGGACCGCAGCGACGCACGGATGCACGCCAAGACCGTAGGATCCTACGCAGTGCCGTAGGGGACCGCACCGCCACTTCCCAGCAAATTAGGGACACTGTTGCTCCTGGGGTATCGGCGAGGACCATTCGCAACCGTCTCCATGAAGCTGGGCTACGGTCACGCACACCGTTAGGCCGTCTTCCGCTCACGCCCCAACATCGTGCAGCCCGCCTCCAGTGGTGTCGCGACAGGCGTGAATGGAGGGACGAATGGAGACGTGTCGTCTTCAGCGATGAGAGTTGCTTCTGCCTTGGTGACAATGATGGTCGTATGCGTGTTTGGCGCCGTGCAGGTGAGCGCCACAATCAGGACTGCATACGACCAAGGCACACAGGGCCAACACCCGGCATCATGGTGTGGGGAGCGATCTCCTACACTGGCCGTACACCACTGGTGATCGTCGAGGGGACACTGAATAGTGCACGGTACATCCAAACCGTCATCGAACCCATCGTTCTACCATTTCTAGACCGGCAAGGGAACTTGCTGTTCCAACAGGACAATGCACGTCCGCATGTATCCCGTGCCACCCAACGTGCTCTAGAAGGTGTAAGTCAACTATCCTGGCCAGCAAGATCTCCGGATCTGTCCCCCATTGAGCATGTTTGGGACTGGATGAAGCGTCGTCTCACGCGGTCTGCACGTCCAGCACGAACGCTGGTCCAACTGAGGCGCCAAGTGGAAATGGCATGGCAAGCCGTTCCACAGGACTACATCCAGCATCTCTACGATCGTCTCCATGGGAGAATAGCAGCCTGCATTGCTGCGAAAGGTGGATATACACTGTACTAGTGCCGACATTGTGCATGCTCTGTTGCCTGTGTCTATGTGCCTGTGGTTCTGTCAGTGTGATCATGTGATGTATCTGACCCCAGGAATGTGTCAATAAAGTTTCCCCTTCCTGGGACAATGAATTCACGGTGTTCTTATTTTAATTTCCAGGAGTGTATATAGGAGGGCAAACTAAAAGCTTTGTTCTTACAATTTTAAACTCTTGTTTTCTATTTTCCATCTATCTAATATTTTGTTCTTAAAGCTGTAGTTTATCCTTTTTGACATACAATTAAAATCGAAATATTACTGCATAACAATGACTAAATGTTTTCTGCAACGAATGTGTCTAAGTAGTATTTGAATTTCTGAGAGACGTGCGATCCACTAAGACATCATTAAAGGAAGAACATACATATATGGAAAACCTAAAGCATCTAGATGGAGATCTGAACTCCGCCCCTTCAGAATATGAAACAAGTGACTCAACCACCGTATCTCCTCGCTCGACGAAACTTGATTAAAGCTGCTAAGCTAATGTAGCGGTTCTTTTCGAGCGAGGTGACAGAGTTATTAAGGTCACGGGGTCGCATTCGGAAATGATGAGTCTGTGATGTGGAAACGATGATGGTGACCGTATGCTTCTCCACCTCTTTCATCTTTCACAATCTCGACATCAGTTAGACGTCAACATTCTTGTTTTAGAAAAACTTTGATAAATGCTTGATTTAATGATATATGATCCAAGAGGCATACAGACTCGTTTTAATAGTGGAAAAGAGATGACCTAATAAGCAAAATTTAAAAACAAATGGGCCTACTAAATATATTTGAGTACAAAACAAAGACATGAAACCGGGATAGTGTTGAATGCAAGCACAAATGTAAGGAACATGCAGTTAGCTTCTTTGTGAGATGAAGAATAAATATCTTAGTAATAAAACTAGAGAATGGAAATAATTGGAATGAGTGCAAGGTAGTAAGCAACACGAGAAAGTTTATTCCTGGGATTCAGGAAGCTACAGTGCGAAAAACGTGCATTTTGAGAAGTTCTTACAGAAAACATTAGCCACGAGAAATTGTGACCAAAGAGAGTTAATTAGGCTGTAAATCTTATGCGCACGTCGATACGCAACTAATACGGATAAGACTCCCGTTAGCACAAATGAAAAGCCGCGGATAATGTTCATTCAGGCGTTCAGGGTGATATACAATTTCGGGAATGGCCAGTGTTTTCGTTACAATGAATAAATAATTTTTCGGTCGTTTTCAGATAACCGTGTAAATCGTTTACGTCAGCAAGACGGAATTCTTTCACATACTGTCTAAACTATTTATTCGCGCAGTCGAAAGAATGAATGAATTAGCAAACCGGATAAAGTGACTACGAATTCCAGCCTTGTGCCTCAGCGTTGAAAAAGACGTCTTTCTGGAGGCTGATGTTTTATCGACTAAATAGCGCTAGCGAATGTTCGCTATCGGAAACTGAAATACATAACGTCTCCTGGTTTATTACGAACATTCTCGACCGCCATCCGCCAAAGATCAGTAAACAGCTGATTAAATATGTCTTACTTGGGCGAAGAATTGTACAGTTAAGAATAGCAGGACCATTTAACATTTTCTTGTTCGAACTGTATCAGTGATTTTAAGTGTGTGATTACGAAGATCACCTTAAGAATTTATATTTCCTTACACACTGCAAGATTTCATGTCCTACTGTTGTACCTTCCGTTACTTGAGATCTTCTGTTTTAATTCATTTTTGTTGTTATTTTAATCTTACTAAAAATACGAAAGTAACGGACAGATACCCCACGCTAAGATCGTTGCGCAAGAAAAAAATGGTTGAAATGGCTCTGAGCACTATGGGACTCAACCGCTGAGGTCATAAGTCCCCTAGAACTTAGAACTACTTAAACCTAACTAACCTAAGGACATCACAAACATCCATGCCCGAGGAAGGATTCGAACCTGCGACTGTGGCGGTAGCGCGGTTCCAGACTGAAGCGCCTAGAACCGCTCGGCAACACCGCCTGGCGTTGCGCAACAAAGCGCATTGTTAGAAGAGAGGGCATGTTCCGAGTTTCTGCTGACAAAGTTGTGCTGTGGTATGGATAGCAGGTTCGTCAGTGTGTGCTGCTGAAATGACGCAGCAGCTGAAAATAAACTCCAAAGTTGAAATACGATTATTGTGGGCAAAACGGCGAAATTGAAAACAGACTCACAGTGAAATACTGACGACACAGGGATAAGATGCAGTGTCACGTCTGTCCGTAGTGAAATCTTGTGAACAATTTGACCAAGTGTGCGTCGTGACGGCTTGAATTGTGTTTGCAAAGACCCTAACTTAATAACAACTCTCTCTCTCTCTCTCTCTCTCTCTCTCTCTCTCTCTCTCTCTCTCTGTGTGTGTGTGTGTGTGTGTGTGTGTGTGTGTGTGTGTGTGTGTGTGTGTGTGTGTGTGTGTGGCATATATGCGGCACGGAAGGCTGAACTTTCAGAATCGAAGTGTCGCAGTGTTTTAGTATATAAAATTTTTATGACCGAAGCTGATTTTGTGCTCATCCACCTTCATTTAATACAATAATTCATAATTAAAAATAAATGAAATTAAATTATTATATGGTGGAGTAAACGTGAGCTAAAAAGCAGTGTAACTCCATTATAAAAATTATTTTTATTTCGTTGATTAATAAGGTAGGAAAAAAATGTTTATTGGCTCATTAGCCGTGTTCCACAGGTCATCGAGGAAAAGTAATTAAAGTTATTTCAATTAAAAAACATTCTGCTTCCTCATGTTAATACTATGCAAGGTGTTCGAAAAAGATTGTACCCATTTTTATTTTTTTATTTTTATTTTTCTTTCTTCCGTGTGTCCAGTGTGGGGCGAAAAGTGTCAGTGACTATGATTGCTATTAGACACTTTAAATTTTATCGGAAACATCCTCCGTTCCGAAGACCGCAGCTTTTCCAAGACGGCACCCACACAACAACAGAAGGCATTTTGTGCTGCAGAGTAGTCAAAGAAAAGTCCGTGGTCACAGTTCAGCCCAACTTTCGGAGACAGTTCGGTGTCAGTACACCTGATTGGAACTGCAATAGAGTGTTGGCGTAAGGAACTCATGGAGACAGATTGCCTATGCAAAGGTAAAATCATGTGCCCTCCTTCGCATTCAGAGGAGACATTGGATGGAGTTCGGTAATCCTTTCAGAAGCGGCCCCACGAAGTCAATTCGGAACGTGAGCTAGCATTGCTCCGCATAGTAGAAATGTTCTTCGTAATCTTTTGGAAGTCAAGGCTTACAGGCTCAACTTGTGCATGCACTTATTAAAAAATGGTTCAAATGGCTCTGAGCACTATGCGACTTAACTTCTGAGGTCATCAGTCGCCTAGAACTTAGAACTAATTAAACCTAACTAACCTAAGGACATCACACACATCCATGCCCGAGGCAGGATTCTAACCTGCGACCGTAGCGGTCGCTCGGCTCCAGACAGAAGCGCCTAGAACAGCACAGCCACTCTGGCCGGCCACTCATTAAAGATGACAAAAAACTTCGCATTGTCGCGAAGGGCACCCGTATTGAATCTTTGTGAGGTAGGTAAAAACCTTTGATATGTTACATTAATTGACGATTCCATCGGTTCTTGATGGAATATTTTATACATTATGAATGAAAATACACTCAGAACTGGTGTAAAGTTCTACAGTATTTATTATTTATTTCACAAACCGGTTTTCGGCTGTTAACGCCATTATCAGGTATTAGTATGAGATACAGTGAAATTTAACTGGATGAAAGATTTTAAAGCAGCGCATCTATAGAGCACCTCCATTTCCAGAGATGAAAAAATGTTAATGTAGAAGACCACAGTTGCAAAGTGAAATATGAAATATTAGATCACATCCATAAAGGAAGGAAGGTGAACTATCGTGAAATCATGGAAATAAGTAAACATATGTCTATCATCCCAAGCGTACTACTGAATGACCAAACTCAGTTCCCTTACTCGGCACTTCTAATTGCAGATACTGCTCATAAACCCGTCCATGCTCTATTTTCCTTTATTTGAGTCACTATAAGTTGTCTTGATGTGTTAGAAATTTTGCTTTGTATAGTTATAGTTGCTTCATTTACCTGCTTAATATCACTATTTTATGTTACCTGTTTGTAATTTGGGACCTATTAAAAACAAGAGTATATTTTTCAGCCACATCTTTGGAACACGCCACCAAAGCTTGTTGTTCAGTTTATTTTCTTCCGTCAATAAATGTTGTAATTTATATGTAGTTCATTAGTTAATGTGTGACATTTTATCTTAATTAAGTAGTCTTACGTCGCATTTACACTCAAACAATCTTTTTATCTAACATTAACAATTTTCATGTCTGGAAATGCAGGTCAACGGTAGATGCAATAGTTCAAGATCTTTCTTTCATCCAACAAAATTTCACTGCAGCACGCATCTACCTTTGTACCTGATGGTGGCTTAACAGCCTTTAATATTTTTTGTGGGGTCTGAAATTTAAAAAACCTCTCTCACACCGGCCTGATTTAGCTTCACTGATCACGATAGTAAAAAACATGCGTATATTAAGGGAATTTTCATTCACAAAGCACATTCACACAGTTCAATACAGTTCTATCCTGATTAAATTGAGCTTAACTTAAATTCCATAAGGCAGTGAAGCAATTTCGAAGTCTCGGTGCGACGAAAATTGTCTGTCGATCTCCTGAAAACATTTGTAATAAGTATTAACTTTCGGTGATCACATGGGGAAGACCGGAGATCTGCTGGTAAGACCGTGTTAGCCCATTTATTGGAAGTAATAAACTGGATATCTTGAGCGTACAAAACGGCAGGTTCGTCCAGTGTAAATCAAACGTTCCCCACTGATTCCGTGCAACACAGCGTAGTAAACAGACACTGTCAATAATAATCAGTTAAATAATACGCGAACACACTTACTTTAGTTTAGTTCGTGTATTAAGTTCCTTCTCATACAGAATCTCATCAAGATGGCGACTAGGTCAACAATACATACATATACATCTTCGTTCTTTCACGGCTAATCGGCAAGATCTGAATCATTCTTTTCATAAGAGAAAACATAAATAGCAGCGAAGCTATTCCATGGAGTAAATGCACGCGCCAAGGAATAATAGGGCTTGAAACTACTTTGCATTGATTATCATCGTATATTAAAGTTTAGGAATCGGTAAGATAAGAAGAGATATTTCGAGATATGTACTCAGTTATATAATTTATAAAATTTCTGAAAATATCGCGGAGAGATCGCTGCAAGAGCCATTACAAGCCGAAAACCGGTTTGTGAAATAAATAATAAATGTTGCAGAATAATACACCAGTGTTGTGCGTGTTTTTATTATTTGATATACGACATTGATTTTGGTATATAAGGGATCCTAGAATCACATCAGTAGATTCGAGAACTTTTTTTTTTTTTTTTTTTTTTTTTTTTTTTTTTTTTTTTTTTTTTTTTTTTTTTTTTTTTTTTTTAAAAGGGTACGTTTGCTTTCGGCCACTGTGCTTTAGACTGATGCACTAATACTGTATACATCTACTATCCGCAATTTAGAACTATACTGACATTCTCTCTCTCTCTCTCTCTCTCTCTCTCTCTCTCTCTCTCTCTCTCTCACACACACACACACACACACATTTTCACTTTCGTCCTCTGTCTCTCTCTTACGCTTGACTACAGCCCATTTTAGACAACTGATCGAGAGGCCAAATGTGTACTTACAGAACTACACTCCTGGAAATTGAAATAAGAACACCGTGAATTCATTGTCCCAGGAAGGGGAAACTTTATTGACACATTCCTGGGGTCAGATACATCACATGATCACACTGACAGAACCACAGGCACATAGACACAGGCAACAGAGCATGCACAATGTGGGCACTAGTACAGTGTATATCCACCTTTCGCAGCAATGCAGGCTGCTATTCTCCCATGGAGACGATCGTAGAGATGCTGGATGTAGTCCTGTGGAACGGCTTGCCATGCCATTTCCACCTGGCGCCTCAGTTGGACCAGCGTTCGTGCTGGACGTGCAGACCGCGTGAGACGACGCTTCATCCAGTCCCAAACATGCTCAATGGGGGACAGATCCGGAGATCTTGCTGGCCAGGGTGGTTGACTTACACCTTCTAGAGCACGTTGGGTGGCACGGGATACTTGCGGACGTGCATTGTCCTGTTGGAACAGCAAGTTCCCTTGCCGGTCTAGGAATGGTAGAACGATGGGTTCGATGACGGTTTGGATGTACCGTGCACTATTCAGTGTCCCCTCGACGATCACCAGTGGTGTACGGCCAGTGTAGGAGATCGCTCCCCACACCATGATGCCGGGTGTTGGCCCTGTGTGCCTCGGTCGTATGCAGTCCTGATTGTGGCGCTCACCTGCACGGGGCCAAACACGCATACGACCATCATTGGCACCAAGGCAGAAGCGACTCTCATCGCTGAAGACGACACGTCTCCATTCGTCCCTCCATTCACGCCTGTCGCGACACCACTGGAGGCGGGCTGCACGATGTTGGGGCGTGAGCGGAAGACGGCCTAACGGTGTGCGGGACCGTAGCCCAGCTTCATGGAGACGGTTGCGAATGGTCCTCGCCGATACCCCAGGAGCAACAGTGTCCCTAATTTGCTGGGAAGTGGCGGTGCGGTCCCCTACGGCACTGCGTAGGATCCTACGGTCTTGGCGTACATCCGTGCGTCGCTGCGGTCCGGTGCCAGGTCGACGGGCACGTGCACCTTCCGCCGACCACTGGCGACAACATCGATGTACTGTGGAGACCTCACGCCCCACGTGTTGAGCAATTCGGCGGTACGTCCACCCGGCCTCCCGCATGCCCACTATACGCCCTCGCTCAAAGTCCGTCAACTGCACATACGGTTCACGTCCACGCTGTCGCGGCATGCTACCAGTGTTAAAGACTGCGATGGAGCTCCGTATGCCACGGCAAACTGGCTGACACTGACGGCGGCGGTGCACAAATGCTGCGCAGCTAGCGCCATTCGACGGCCAACACCGCGGTTCCTGGTGTGTCCGCTGTGCCGTGCGTGTGATCATTGCTTGTACAGCCCTCTCGCAGTGTCCGGAGCAAGTATGGTGGGTCTGACACACCGGTGTCAATGTGTTCTTTTTTCCATTTCCAGGAGTGTATTTTCCTTTAAAATTTGTTGGCTAGAATTGGTAATAACGATGGCGTCGTACGGGAACGGAGTAAGAGCAGAGCTGGTTAAGATTCAGGGGACGGTGGGGAAGAGCGAAGAAGTGGAAGTGAGCACGAGGGAGGCGGGAAACGCCGCGGCCACTCGTCGCGTCGGCGGAGTGGGTGTCGGCCGCGGGAAGGGGCAGCCAGACGGCCGCCTGCTAATGAGAGCTGCTGCTGCCGCTGCCGCCGCACCCACTGCGGCCTACCGCCGTGGGCGGCGCGGCCGTTACTGCCCACGTTGTTGCTGCCAGACACACTATATCGCGGAGCCCATTGTCACACTAGTCCCTGCACCTCGACATCGTACCTCTTCGCACAGAAGCAATAGCAGAGCTTCTTTCTTATATCTAACCGCCTGAAGCGCAGTTTCAACTGTTTCACCTTGGAATGACATAACCGTGCATGTAGGGTAACCGCACCATTTGCACTGCTGGCTAAGAAAATTGCAGCACGATGCAACAAACGTCGAATTGAAATGAATTGTACTGAAATGCAGGAGGATCTGCAGCGAATTGACGCATGGTGCAGGGAATGGCAATTGAATCTCAATGTAGACAACTGTAATGTGCTGCGAATACATAAGAAGAAAGATCCCTTATCATTTAGCTACAATATAGCAGGTCAGCAACTGGAAGCAGTTAATTCCATATATTATCTGGGACTAGGCATTAGAAGTGATTTAAAATGGAATGATCATATGAAGTTGATCGTCGGTAATGCAGATGCCAGACTGAGATTCATTGGAAGAATCCTAAGGAAATGCAATCCGAAAACAAAGGAAGTAGGTTACAGCACACTTGTTCGCCCTCTGCTTGAATACTGCTCACCGGTGTGGGATCCGTATCAGATACGGTTGACAGAAGAGAGAGAGAAGATCCAACGGAGAGCAGTGCGCTTCGTTATAGGATCATTTAGAAATCGCGAAAGCGTTACGGAGATGATAGATAAACTCCAGTGGAAGACTTTGTAAGAGAGTCGCTCAGTAGCTCGATACGGGCTTTTGTTGAAGTTTCGAGAACATACCTCCACCGAGGAGTCAAGCAGTATATTGCTCCCTCCTTCGTGTATCTCGCGAAGAGACCATGAGGATAAAATCAGAGAGATTAGAGCCCAGACAGAGACATACGGCAAATCTTTCTTTCCACGAACAATACAAGACTTGAATAGAAGGGAGAACCGATAGAGGTACTCAAGGTAGCCTCCGCCACACACCGTCAGGTGGATAGCGGAGTATGGATGTAGATGTAGACCAACTTGGATGTGCAAATGTTTAGTACTTCAATGCAACCGCTCAAGCTAATTAAAAGTAACACCCTCTACGTTCTAACTTATGAAGAAACAGTACCCAGCGGCCTTCTCATCCGGAAAGTGTATTTGGAAATGGTTTGTTTGTGAGAAGATCGTATTATGCCGCCGCATATTGTTAAAAGTACGATCGTATGGGGTATCAAGTGAAACTTGTAACTGGGTTGAGAACTTTTTGTTAGGGACGACACAATATGTTACGTTGGATGGTGAGTCATCGTCAGAAGTAGAAGTAACTTCATGAATGTCCCAAGGAAGTGTGTTGGGACCTTTGCTGTTCATGTTATCGTCAGTGACCTTGCAGACAATGTTAACAGTGACCTCAGAATTTTTGCAGACGATGCAGTTATTTATGATGAAGTACTGTCTGAAAGAAGCTGCTTAAATATTCAGTCAGTTCTTGATAAGATTTCTAAGTGGTGTAGAGTTTGCCAACTTCCTTGAATTGTTCAAAAATGCAAAAACTGTGCTCTTCAAAAAACGAAAAATGTAGTATCCTATAATATCGAGAAAGTGTTGGAATCTGCCAACTCATACAAATACCTGGGTGTAACACTTTCTGGGCATATGAAATGGAGTGTTCACACAGGCTCAGTCGTCCGTAAAGCAAGTGATAGACTTCGGTTTATTGGTAGAATACTGGGGAAGTGGAATCACTCTACATAGGAGATTGCTTACAGATCACCCGTGCAACCAGTTCTACAACATTGCTCAAGTGTGTGGCACCCGTACCAGATAGGACTAACAGGAGACATTGAACGTATATGGAGAAGGGCAGCACGAATGATCACAGGTTCGTTTTATCCTTGCTAGAGTGTGACAGGGGTAGTAAAGGAACTGACCAGGAACACACTTGAAGGTAGACGTAAACTCTCCCGAGGAAGTCTGTCAACAAAGATTCAAAAACCGATTTTAATGATGACTCTAGGAACATACTACAACCTCCTACGTATCGCTCACATAGTGATCGTGAAGATAAAATTAGAATAATTAGAGTACGCACAGAGGCAGTCGGTCACTCTTCCCACGCTCCATACGTGAATGGAACGGGAAGAAACGTAAATAACTGGTATAATTGGACGTACCCCCTTCTGTGCACCTCACGGTGGTTTGCAGAGTGTAGATGTAGATGTGTAAGGAGGAGAAATGTCAGACAGCTCATATCGGAATACAACAGCTGCAGATTCGTGATCCATCGACGCTATGGTTTCTTGTTCCGCGACATTGCTGCTCACATTGGTCGTGATCCGACGGCTGTCGTGCGAATACGGAAGCAATACGTTCAGGAAGGCCTTGCTCAACGCTATCTGGCATCACAACGGGCCCCACGCCGTTGGCCCCCGAGAGGACAGACGGCGCTCTGCCGTGTAGGATCGTACAGCCACGTCACGTACCGTGAGACTGGAAATGGACATGTCTGCAGCAGGACAAATAACCACACAGAGAATGTGACAACTCTAGCACCGCCGAATGTTATTACGGCATGTCTTGTCGCGGCTTCCCCTGACGCGGCAGTACTCAGAGTGGCATCACGTTGTCCTTTCAAATGAGTCACAGTTCTGCGTACAGCATCACAATGGCCGTATCCATAGGTGGAAACTCAGACGATAACGTGTGTTGCCAGGCTGCGTTCGTTATCGTCATACAAACACCCGTCCTCACGTAACGGGTGCAGTTCGGTACAGAGTATCATCACCTTCGCGTAACCGGTAGTTTAGATACCAGCCGTTACATTTCTGACGTGTCAGGGCTAGTGGCTGTGCCCTCTCTTCCAAGTCTCCGTCATATTATCTTTCCTCAAGATAACGTAAAACCGCATATTGTTCGTGCTGCTCTGACCTAGCTTACTTCAGAGGATTTTCTAAAGCTTTCCTTGACCAGCATTTTTGCGGATCTGTCACCCATTCAAAACGTCTGGTCACGGGTTGCCGTAGACTCTAACCCCAGCACTCACCAGCTACTACAGTTGATGACCTTGACATTCACGGAGGTGACAAAAGTTTTTGGAGAGCGATATGCGCATGTACAAATTGCGGTAGTATCGCGTACACAAGGTATAAAAGGGCAGTGCGTTGGCGGAGCTGTGATTTGTACTCAGGTGATTCATGTGAAAAGCTTTACGACGGTAATTAATAGACTCTCAACGCGGACTCCTGGTGGGAACTATACACGTGGGACATTCCATTTCGGAAATCGTTAGGAAATTCAATCTTCCGAGATCCACATTGTCAAGAACGCGCCGAGAATACCAAGTTGCAGGCATTATTTCTCACCACGGACAACGCAGCGCCCTATGGCCTTTACTTAATGACAGGAAGCAGCGGTGTTTATGAAAAGTTGTCAGTGCTAACAGACAAACAACACTGCGTGAAATAACCACAGAAATCAATGTGGGACGTGTGACGAACGTGCAACGAAATTAAGCGTTAATGGGATATGGCAGCTGAAAACTGACACGAGTGCCTTTCCTAACAGCATGACATCGCCTGCAGCGCTTCACCTGAGCTCATGACCGTATCGGTTGGAGCCTAGACGACTTGAAAACCGTGACCTGGTCAGATGAGTCCCGATTTCAGTTGGTAAGAGGTAGTAGTAGGCCATGGATACAAATTGTCAACAATGTACTGTGCAAGCTGTGGGCTGTATTTACATGGAATGGACTCAGTCTTCTGGCCCAGCTGTCTCGGTCATTGAATGGAAATGTTTACGTTCGGCTATTTGGAGACCATTTGCAGTCATTCATAGTCTTCATGTTCCCAAACAGCGATGCGCCATGTCACCGAGCCACAACTGTTCGCAGTTGGTTTCAAGAACATCCTGGCCAGTTTGACCACTCACGTCGCCCGAAATGAATTCCATCGAACATTTATGGGACATGATCGAGATTCGTGCACAAAATCTTGCACCGTCGATGCTTTCACAATTATAGACAGCAACAGAGACAGCATGGCTCAGTATTTCTGCAGCGGACTTCCAACGACTTGTTGAGTCCATACCACGTCGGATTGCTGCACTACGCCGTGCAAAACGATGTCTAACACGATATTAGGAAGTATCCCATGACTGTTGTTACCTCAGTGTCGAGTTACAGCAGCCTGGAATGACGTAAGACCGACGAAAAGCTCCGCAAAATACACCGTAGGCAGACCGACGACTGCAGTATATTATATAGAAATGTTGATGCATTAAATCCATGGATTTACTTTTGGACACGCAGGTGAAACTGCATTCAGAAACTGGCAGTGATTGACAGGACAACCCCTGCTAATACAGGTATAACTAAACCGATACTGTCGGAAGACTCAGATACCCAAGAACAAAGAACAACGGAGTAATCTGGATGCTTCCGCATACTGCAACATATATAATTGATCATCGACTAGCAACATACTGCGACTATTGAAAACGAACACTACAAAATCACGCCATGTATCAAATACACGGAAAGCTTTGGCGACATGTTAAAAATAATGACCACCCCATAAATACAAGAAGACGACGATCAAACCCCTGTTGGTGATTATACTCTAGCTCTAACCTATAAACCAAATAAATGCCAATTACTGTGATAAAAAACCTGAAACTTGTGTAACGTACCGAATAACGGATTTTTCGTGTGTTGCTTGATGTGAATATGTTTGTATTAAGTTGAAAATTTGTTCTGTTACTAGTAATAATTTTTTTTAAAAAATGGCCTAGTAAGCCGAAAACCGGCTCGAAATAAACAAATATTAGTTGAAAAGAAAAGGCCCAGCCAGGCTAGAGTCATTGCTAGTGCCAGAGGTGGCGATAAAAAGTGGACCAGTCGACGATCTATTTGATTCGCACATGGAACTCGACATAACTCTGTCGTCTTACAGCCACGATGCCTATACCATACAAAGTGGGGGTGGGGCCCTTAGTCATTCACCTCAAATAATCTTTGAAGTGTTAAAGATATGTATATTTTTTCACCTAGACGAATAGGTGGTCGTGAAGGTACGTCGAAAGCGTTTTGACAACTTCCATGTCGCTGAGATAAAGGTATCAATTTTTCTTATGGTAATGTATTTTTTGTACCTCTATAGCAGATCTAGATGATATAAATCAGTGATACACGTATTTTGTAGATATGGCAAGAAATGATGGAGTAAAAATAAACGCAATTTAGGGATTTTTGTGCTTTTGTTGCAGCCGTACGAATTCACGGTGACCAGAACCTTACTGTATAGTCCATAGAAATTAGCGCCTCCGAACCAAGCTTCTCTGTCGCACGTGACGGAAAGATACGTCATCGAGAAAAAGACGAAACTGATATACGTCGGCAGTGGTTCCACTGCGCTTCTGTCAATCCCAGAGTGCAACACACAACTCTCTCTTGACTCGTCGACCCATAGTTTCCAAAGAAAATGGCGTAAACATTCAGACGCCGGGCTGTTCGAACAGCCGTAAAAGCAGAAAAAATAGTCCCGTTTTAAATGTTTTTCTACTACTTGATTTTTTTTCAAACCTAAGAAACATTGATATCATTGTATTTCTTCATATAGATCTGCTATTTTTCTTCAAAAAATAGCTTGGTTCGATTTAAAACAGCAAAGTTGATGTCTGTGACGTGAGGTTTATGAAGTTGCGAAACGCTTTGGTCCTTTTTTTTTCATAAGCCCCTGGTCCCTGTTCGTTTTGGTGATAAGATTACAAATATCTTTAATGACACAAAAGCTATTTGGGATGAAAAACTCAGGCGTCTGATACGGAACAAGCGTTATTGACAGTAAAACAGTTGCAGGGTCTGCATCGGATATTGACCCTCCAAGATTTACCCAGCGGAGTTTCACAAGAACAGCGTCGTCTTTCGTTCAAAAATTCCTGTTAAATTTCGGGAGTATATCCGTTACAGTTTCGCATGTTTTGTAACGACGCGATGCAATCCATGCAACACACTTTTAAATTCATTCGACGTCTCCCTTGACGCCGGTCGGAAGTCTCCCACACACTGGAACAGGATAGTTCTCATTAAAGCTTTGTCTGTTCAATTTTAACCGATGCTCGCAACAAATCTATTAGTTCCAGTTGCCTTATCGACTGTCGACGTCACACATTCGTTTACTATCATACGTCTTCATACTGTTACCATGCGACGGAGTCCAAAAGCTTACCGCTGTCGAGTTTTACAGCACTGTCCGGCATTTATGCACATCGGAAATCCTATCTGCGTCGTTCAACATTTTCTTATGTTCACCCCACGACACTGTTTACTTAATTGTGACAGCGTCGTCACTGATCATACTACACTTCGTTGAGGCACACCCGATCTTAATTTTTGTTTCCGCTGAGCGTGAGTCTTCTTGTACTTGTACATGTCAGACATTATTTGTGACAATCACATATCCTATGATGGTAATTAAGTTGTCATAGACCGTGTGGTCTATAGACGAACCTTTCTTGAAAATTGACTGTGTGCAGGACAAGAACTTGTTTCAGTTTATGAAAGACTTGTGATTTAGGAAAATCGTTGGATGCTCTCATTAGGATGACCAACACAAGATCCAAGTAGACTTTCTGCCAGATGGAAGTGCAGTGCCTAGGCATCGTGCTCGATCGCTCTTCAGCTAAAGATCAGTCGTCGCCTTACATGACACTTTCATCTTCTTACTACCACGCTCTACCTGTGCTTATTTCACGTGGTCGTCGCAGCAATTCCATATGACATACCGGTGCAGAGTATGGTCAAGACTTTCATTAATACTGTACTCTGGTGCTCATCTGTCGTGTCCTTTGGGAGATTCGGAAACCAAGTCACTACATTTGTTCACACATCAAAAAAAGTTTTGCATCACCTCGGTTCCGAGAGTTCCGGAACCTGTACAGAAAATTGTAATAGAGATCAACATAAACATCATTTCCGCCCTTTTTATTGCTCATGAAAACTACACATTGCATTTTGTACCACCATACAGCAAGACCT
Organism: Schistocerca piceifrons; assembly: GCF_021461385.2. NCBI lineage: Eukaryota > Metazoa > Arthropoda > Insecta > Orthoptera > Acrididae > Schistocerca > Schistocerca piceifrons. The sequence continues at coordinate 299,491,375 of NC_060138.1, forward strand.
TCAGAGGTGGTGGTACAGATTGCTCTACACATCAGTACCTCTGATACCCAGTAGCACGACCTCTTGCATTGATGTCTGCCTGTATTCGTCTTGTATACCGTCAACAAGTTCATCAAGGCATTGTTTGTCCAGATTGTCCCACTCCTCAACGGAGATTCAGCGTAGATACCTCAGAGTGGTTGGTGGGTCACGTCGTCCATAAACAGCCCTTTTAAGTCTATCCCAGGCATGTTCAGTAGGATTCATGTCTAGAGAGCTTGCTGGTCACTCTAGTCGAGCGATGTCGTTATCCTGAATGCAGTAATTCACAAGATGTGCACGATGGTGGCGCTTCGCCAATATACTGCCGATATGGTTGCACTATCGGTAGGAGGATGGCATTCACGTATCGTACAGCCGTTACGGCGCCCTCCATGACCACCAGCGGCGTACGTCGGCCTCTCATAACGCCACCCCAAAACATCAGGGAACATCCACCTTGCTGCACTCGCTGGACAGTGTGTCTAAGGCTTTCAGCCTGACCGGGTTGCCTCCAAACACGTCTTCGATGAGTGTCTGGTTGAAGCCATATGCGACACTCTTCGGTGAAGAGAACGTGATGCCAATCCTGAGCGGTCCATTCGGCATGTTGTCGGGCCCGTCTGTACTGCGCTGCATGGTGTAGTGGTTGCAAAGATGCACCTCGCCATGGACGTCGGGAGTGAAGTTGTGGATCATGCAGCCTATTGCGTACAGTTTGAGTCGTAACACGACCTCCTGTGGCAGCACGAAAAGCATTATTCAACATGTTGGCGTTGCTGTCAGGGTTCTCCGAGCCATAATCCGTATATAGCGGTCATCCACTGCAGTACTAGCACTTGGGTGGCCTGAGCGAGGCATGTCACCGACAGTTCGTGTCTCTCTGTATCTCCTCCATGTCCGAACAACATCGCTTTGGTTCACTCCGAGACACCTGGACACTTCCCTTGTTGAGAGCCCTTCCTAGCACAAAGTAACAATGCAGACGCGATCGAACCGCGGTATTGACCGTCTAGGCATGGTTGGACTACAGACAACAGGAGCCGTGTACTTCTTTCATGGTGGAATGACTGGGACTGATCGGTTGTCGGACCCCCACATCTAATAGGTGCTGCTCATGCTTGGTTGTTTACATCTTTGGGCGGGTTTAGTGACATCTTCGAACAGTCAAAGGGACTAAGTCTGTGATACAATATCACAGTCAGCGTCTATCTTCAGGAGTTCTGGGAACCGGGGTAATGCAAAACTTTGTTGATGTGTGTTTAAGGTTAATATCTACTCTAGGATTTCAACAGCTGAGGCCTCAAAGACCCAAGGCCGGAGAATGCTTGAAGCTGGGCTCATAGCAGGCGCGGAAGGTAGGCTGCCCGCCGAGCACACGTAATAGCCAAGGAAAGTCGTCGTGTGAAAAGCAGTAAGGATGATTCGCAGAGTAACCGTTTACTGCTGAGAAGCTGTTTATATTCATTAAAGAACGTAGATTACTACAGCATCCCGTCGGTGAAGGCATATGTTGTACTGTATGATTAGGTCCTCAGAGACGTAATAGGCAAATACTTGCCAACATCTCGGGCGACATGCAGTGAAAAGACGTAACAAGTATCCATTGTTTTTCTGGGTGATGAGTTGCATTGTGTGACTGACCGCTATCAAGTTGGCAATCACCGTGAGTTCGTGGCAAATTGGAAAGACAAATAAGGAGCTTATGTGACATGCCTTCTTATAGCGCGCAGACACGAACCTAGCCTGTCCGTCCCCGGGATGTGATCGCTACACAGGCGCCCGTAGTTGATATCAAAGTTAGATTAACTAAACTCTGTTCGTAGTTACTTCAGGACTAACATTTTGGCAGCACGCAGAGGCCTCGAACAACATCCCGCACAAAACACACACTTAATCTTTCATTTCGTTCAGCTCGTACGAACCTGCAAAGTATTCAGTTACGCAAAGATGGAACTGGCATCCGTCGGTTTTGATAGAGCTGCAGTACGTTTTCTTTTTTGTTTTACTTACGGCAACAAAGCTTTAACACGTTATACGGAGAGTGTACTAAAATTCTTTTCTGTATGAGGTTACCAAATTTTCGACATGTGGGGAACTATTTTTATTTTGTAATTTTGTGCGAACGAAATCTTAAGAATACTTTTCATCTGCTCCAAAACAAAATTCTGTCAGTGATATCTAGGACGAAATAATTTTAGTTAAATGTAACGAACCATCCTCCGATCAAGCGATTAAAACTAATTAGTCCTCCATTGGCTTCGAGAAGCAAATATTCAGGTTTATAATGAACGTTTGTTACTTTTTCTGATTAAAGGCTGTAATTATTTATAATGTAAAAACTACTATTGATATTACTATCGTCGCTAACACACACTCTTGATGTCAAACTGCCACTGTCCCTATGTAATGCTGTGATTTCCGCTGTTGAACTTTTCGAAATAGCTACATTCTGCCGTGCCTTATCGGTGATGAGGTGCAGATGATTGACAAGGTTCTTCGAATCTTCATTGGTGACAATTTACTAACAGATTTGGTTGTGAATACTTCGACTGTAGGCAAAATATATGTACAGGTTCGGTGATGAGCACTTCGAATGCGCGCACGCGCGCGCGGGAAATTTTGCAAGCTTGCTTTAATTTTGCAATAAAATAGCACAAACACGTGATAATAAAGTAGAAAAAATGTAAATAATACAGAACGTAAACAACTGCTATATATGTAAAGGTAGACAAAAATGTTCCTCGTTTTTTTCGAACATAACGGATTTGGACACACATTCCGACAACTGGTTAATTTGCTCAGAATGGTGTGTGACCACCTCTGGCAGCAATAAAAGCCTGGTAACGACGGAGCATGCTGTGAATGATGTCATCAATCTCATTTTGAGGCAGTAACACCCATTCTTCTTGCAGAGCTGTTTGCAAATCTGGGAATGTCGTTCTGTGGGATACAAAACGGGAGAACGAGCAGGCCACGCCATGCGTGCAATAGCTTCCGTCTCCAAGAAAACATCAATCACCTGTGCTCTACGAGGTCGAGCATTATCGTCCATCAATACGATGTCTGGGCCCGCAACAACCGCACTTGGGGTTCGAAGATCTCGTCACGATAGTTGACAGCAGTTAAACCTTGTCGGTCCACCCACACAAATTTCGTGAAGAGGTGTTTTAGTAGTCAATGTAATCACTGTCCACACAATTAGGGATGCTCCTCGATATCGGTCTCTTTCCACAGGGTTTGGGTCCCGAAGTCGTGTTCTACGTTCCCTCCAGATGCCAATACGTCGAGAATCACTATCCAGACCAAATCGGGACCCGTCTGTGAAAAAACATTGGCCCACTATTCTGCTGTCCCGGTGGCATGTTGACGACTCCACTGTACGCGTTCCTGTCTGTGAAAATACATCAGAGGTACACACACAACAGGTCTCCGACGATAAAGGCCACTCTGCCGAAGCCTTCAGATACAATACATCCAGTGCATGCTGCGAGGTGAGATGCCAGTTGCCGTGTAGTAGTAAGGCGGTACCGTCGTGCTCTTACAGCCAAATAATGGTCTTTCCTTTCTAGTGTCACACGTGGTGGGCCCTGCCATGTTCTTCGGGATACAGTTTCGGACTCTATAGATTGTCGCCACATCCGAGAAACAACAGAGCGGTTCACATTAAGCCGTCGGGCCATATCAGCTTGCGACTGTCCTGCCTCCATTCTTTCTATGGACCTCCAGTCTAAGGCCAGACAGTCTCGTTCGGTCTTCTCTGTGTCATACTGCACCGTCTGTGACTGTGTACACAGCGACTGTGGATGTGGGACTATCAGGGAAACACTATTCCGTTCGGTAGGTACCCTGACGTCATCAGGGACTGATGACCTCAGAAGTTAAGTCCCATAGTGCTCAGAGCCATTTGAACCATTTTGACGTCATCGTTGGCGTGGCTGTGCGTTGATCGGAATGCCATATTCCGTGCACAATACAATAGTACGAACATCTGTTGACAATTTGTGTGATTATATCGTGAATTAAACACAGGACGACGAAATCGCAGTTTCTTGCTTTAATTTTGGATATCAGTGTTCTATATATGCTCCTCGATTCGCATCTAGGGAACCGTGATTTATGCCACCCCGCTTGGCACATACAGAACTAAGTACACAAGTGTGCAAAACTTAGGGACGAAAGCAACGTTTGCAAGATTTCAGTACCAGGTAATACTGTATATCTCGACAGAACTTGGAAATACCTAGAAGGAACCGCTACAGTATAGTACAGAACCTAACTGAAGGAAATACGCAAAGTGACGAACGGAAATGATACTTTTATTCAAAGGCAATATTTACACAGAAGTCACTGCTTTTTTTATGGTCCTAGCCACATGAAGGTACGTAATCCTCCCATGAGCATTGTCGAACATGACTGTTTTGGTGGTCGAGGTGCTATGGCGTCGGGAGGCATAACGTCGCAAGAGCGTTCTGAGCTCAGAATCTTTGATCACGGTACACTCACCGGTCAACGTTATCGTGGCGCGGTACTCATCCTCCTTGTGCGTCTTCTCACGGGTGCATTCGACCCTAACGTAATGTTTATGGATGACAGTGTGCGACCGCATCGAGCAGCGTAGGGCGAGAAGCTCTTGGAACGAGAGGATATTCGGCGAATGGAATGCCCTGCCCTGCCCTGCCCTGCCCCCCCCCCCCTCCCCGACCTTAAATTCCAGCAAGATGACATGCCCCAACGACCATCCAGCAGTTGTCAACCGCGTCGATGGAGAAATGGAACGTCCTTCTGGTTAGCATGGGAGCACGATGCATAGCATGCATTTCCGTTGCTGGTGATCACACACCCTATTAAGAAGCGAGTCCCACCCTTTGTAATGGTCAGGGACCGTCATACATCACGGTGACTTTAGTGTAATTATTGTCTTTGAATAAAAGTAACATTTCTGTTTGTCTCGTTGTGTATTTCCTTCAGTTAGCCTCTGTACTAAATTGTAGCAGTTCTTTGTATTTGTGGTCCAAGTTTTATGGAACGTATGTTACTTGGCAGTGACACATCACGTGAAAGTTACTTTTGCCCTTATATTTTGCGCTCCATTGTTTGTACAGCTGGACGACTTGTAGCGATAATTAATTATACACACGAACCTTCCTCGAGAACCACTCTATTCAGTTCCTGAGACTAACCATCAGCTACAAACAGAAAAGCGCGGTGAGGGACTCTAATTTAAAATACGTAGTGATATCCGTTCCATTAACTGCACCTTTTTAAAATTATTACTTGCTTCGACATTGCGACGTTGAAGTCAGTCACTCAGCCATTTCCGCCTTCCGCTGTGCCATGATAGATGTCTTTTCAATAACAACAGCATGGTGGGAGTGTCAAGAGCAATCATTGACTGTTTAGGAATGTCAGTAGCAGAGAGACTTCTTTCGGCTGATCTATTAAGGCAATCTGCTGGCCAAGAGCGAGTCGGCGAACTTTCCCGCTGAATAACGTTTGATGAAATTGTTTCTGACGTAGTTCAGTGTCGCACAAGAAACCATAGAAATAAGAGATACAAAATATTAACACTACAACTTTAAGGAATGGAAGCAAACAAAATTTAAGCGTTTGGCGAACGATACCACAGGTCGAAAAGCAGCCAAAAACATAGTGCAAGCGCCAAGTGTTGTGATGGTGGGGGCAACAACGAGTGGTTGGTGCTACAGGTGTCACGAGCTGGCTGAACGCCTGCTGTGCGTCCCGTGTGAGCCTGACCACACTGCACCCCATATACGAGGGTCGGTCAAAAAGTAATGCCTCCCATTTTTTTTCTACTTAAAGAAGTTAAGTTAAGTGAAAAATTTGAATTTGGCGCCATTCCTCAAACCTTCTTCTGCAATCCACTGCAGTAGTAACTTTCTGTGTCAACAGGTGGCAGCACAGCAGAAGTTTGTAAGATGGCCGACATCGATGTTCGTTTGAGACAGCGTTGTGTGATTGAATTCTTGAATGCAGAAGGTGAAACGCCCATACGCATTCATGAAAGACTGAAGAAGGTGTATGGTGTTGTGACAGTGGATGTCAGCACTGTTAGACGATGGGTTCGTCGTTGTAAGGAAGCTGAAGGGCAAACACCGTTGACTGACGAAAAGCGGAGCGGCAGGCCGGTGAGTGCAGTGACTCCACACAACATTCAGCAAGTTGATGACATCATTCGTGGTGACCGTCGGGTGACTGCAGATGAAGTGTGTCGCATTATTTCTCTTAGTAAAGGCAGTGTGATCACGATTATTAAACAATTGGGGTACTCAAAAGTTTGTGCACGGTGGGTTCCAAGAATGTTAACCGATCAGAATAAAGAGGCAAGGAAAACAATAGCCTCCCAACACTTGCAGCGCTTCCGTTTGGAGGGAGATGAGTTTCTGAAAAAAATTGTGACCGGGGACGAAACATGGGTGCATTTTTTTGAACCCGAATCAAAGAGGCAGTCAATGGAATGGCGTCACACAAGCTCGCCGAGGAAGAAAAAATTCAAAACTGTGCGATCGGCAGGGAAAGTTATGGCAACAGTTTTCTGGGATACAGAGGGTGTGATTCTGGTTGATTTTTTGGAGCAGGGATGCACAATAAATTCTGTTCAATACGTCACAACCCTCAACAAACTTAAAGCACGTCTTCAGCGAGTTCGCCCAACAAAATCAATGGCAGATGTTCTTCTTTTGCATGACAATGCAAGACCACACACCAGTCGTCACACCTCTGACGAGATTGTCAAAATTGGATGGGAAGTTTTGCCTCATCCCCCATACAGCCCTGACCTGGCACCATCAGACTTCCATCTGTTCGGGCCACTAAAAGAAGCTCATCGTGGGATTCATTTTGAAGATGAGGAGGCCGTCAAAACATCCGTGCGTCAATGGCTTAGGAAGCAGAGCTGTGATTTTTACCGTGCTGGGATACATGCCCTTGTTCAAAGATGGACCAAAACTGTAGAGATGGGCGGAGATTACATTGAAAAATGACAAAATGATCCTCAATGTTGTGGTTTTCAACCTATGTAATTGCATTTAAATTTCCTGACAATTAAACGTAGAAAAAAAAATAGGAGGCATTACTTTTTGACTGACCCTCGTAGATGTCAATCCTAAAAGAATTTTGTACAGAGCATAGCTATTCCATTCCTGGTATTATTCGCATGTCATGTACAACGGAGTTGATTCAGATGTCTGTGTATAAAATAAAACAAATACATAGCAGCTTTGAATACAAATTAGTAATTAGGACAATGATAGGTCATGTATTGAGTTTCCGAAGTCCTGCTGTAGTACACCCAATGCAACACCGGGTAGGGCCGCCTCTGATTGTGCGGGTCGATGGCTTGCTGATTAGCGACGAAGTTCTCGGTTTAATTCAGAAGGCAGTCGCCCTCTTAAGGCGCAGACATTATTGAATGATGACAAATGATTAACAAATGTGGCGTTCCTCGCACACATAACGGACATTTAAACGTCTTAAATAGTTGTTACTTCATAAGACTCTAATAATAACTAGCACGCTTGATAAAGTTAATGCCTGTACGGACAGACAAGTTCCAATTAACAGTTTGATGAAGAGACCTGTCTTTATCGCATGTGTTTCGTCATTGTAATCACTTCACACCGTCTCGTTTTTTTCTTCGCCAACAAAAGAACAAGCAGCTATCAGACTTTCGAAATATGGTTTCGCGACTTTCCAGACATAAAAATAAAATGTAAATGTTAGTACGGAAGATCAAGATCTACTCAAATATAGCTGCACAGCGAATGGAAGAGGAACTAATTTATTGCAAAACTTTACTGTGCCAAACTATATATATTATATCAACATAAATACGCCACATTGATTTAATGTGGTTTTAAATTACTTTGCTGTGTTAAACAAAATAAATAAATAAAGAAGAGCAAAACACCCTTCATATAATAATAAATTATAAGAATCCCTGTATAACTACTGCACCGTTGAATTTCTTATTGAATCATTATTGAGCTGTACTGTATTACTGACTAACAACATCTTATATAAACCTGTATAAATGACTACTGTGGGCCAATTAAGGCCATAAAATGAAAAGAAATAACTAAATAATAACTAATAAATAAGTAAGTAAAATCAATAAATAGAACGCGAATTATGTCTTACGGCTAGGGCGACCTTGCATTATGAGTAGCTTTTTCTGTTGTAAAAGGAATAAAATATAAGGGTTGTAGCTTTGCGAGTAGCTCTCTGTGTTATGAAAAGGAATAGAAAATAAAGGCCGTAGAATTACGACTCAGCACGGAAGAGAATACAGCTTCTCATCACAGCTCGCTGCCTCGTGCATACAAAATGTCTTCCGGGCAGAGTTGATTAAGTGTTGGTACTAGTATTTTTGCTTTGGTTGGGACTTTTCTATTATGTATTACGCGTGGTAATTGCATTTCGAAGCCCACAACATGTTCGCCATCACAGCTGCCTTCTCCGACACTGTTGCGCCCACCACGTGGAATGGAGATCCTCTGCTTGTCTCTGCTGGCCGACGCGAGCGAACACAAAGTATCTCTAATGACTCAGTCTGCGTGACGGCCTCTGTCTAACGTAAATCTTAAATGAATTCAGGTCTCGTAAAGTCGCAGCGTCTGGCGAAACATTCCGTCAAGCTGATCACTGCTACAATGTAGAAGGTTGAAATTTGTTTACTGGCGTGTAAATACTCACCTGTCTGTTTAATATCATGTCGGTGAACTTGCCTCGTATGTCCTCGGTTATTAACTTTCCAGAAACGGGCTAAATGAGTTCGCCGTAGTTTCATACGCATAAACAGCTCAACAACACTCACCGAGCCCCACCTCTGCCTCTCTCTCTCTCTCTCTTTCTCTCGGTTTTTTTTTTTTTTTTTTTTTTTTTTGCGTCTTTCTTTCGCTCCGTTCCAGGATTTTCGGGGTCTGAATATCATGAACTCGTGCTGGTTGTTGGGTATGGATTCATTATATTTTTGTAATCTGGTGGAATACCTGCCATCATTTCACGCTTAGTATGGGAAAGTAATGTCATATACAGCAGCTTTCTACCAATCGTCAGAATTCTGATTATTTGTTTTTTGTGAGTAAAATGGGTGCCAGTCGGATATTTAGCCAGGCAACTGTTGAAAATCGTAAAAAAAAGAAAAAAACTCTTCTAGGCTGGTTTGGTTGTCACGCTAACTGCCATATTTCGGCACGCTGATTCGATAGGCCTGGTCTGCTGATCTCTTTCGATACGTGGCGGTAAACGACAGGTCAACCAACCTAAATTACTTTACGTATTCTATTGTGCAGGGTTAGATCTGAGCCTGGCAACACTCGTTCCAGAGTAGTAAAAATGGCTTTACTAATTGAGTACGTGATGTAAGAAGACGTTGAGAACACAGATGACTGGACGTAGTTCTGCGCATCATTTGGTAGGCTACTATGAGAGTCGTCTTAAACGTCAAGCGTTTCCACCTTCTAACGGATATATAATGTTTTCTGTCCTTTCATTTACAACATCGAACAGAAAGACTAGAAGAAAGTCTTTGACGTTACGTGACTGTTGTGCACAGGTTTCGCTGGACTAGTTGGCGGAGATTGCCTTCTATGACGCGCCCTGCGGCAGTTCTTCACGTAAAAGGCCAGGACTGATTACGCTCTGCTTTGCAGATAACCGGAGGAGAAAGTAGAAAAACTGGCATCTCGTTGATAACAGTGCGTTCCGAAGCATCCTTTGTCGGCCTCATGTTGTGGTTGGGTGCGTTCACATTATCTCTCTCCGAATAGAACAATCGTTCTAGTACCCCTCTAGTGCTGAACGGGAAGTTAATGTTGTTCATTTGTATATGTAGGTCGTAGATGTATTTAAATGTGATTTGCAGAGTATCCATGTAGATGTAGATGAGGGCGGTTATTTTCAAGCAGGAGAGAATAACGTCGATCACATTTTAGAAACGTGTGCTGTGTCAGAAAGAATAGCGACATATACAGGATGAATCAGAACCCTACGACAAACTTACAGCGGTGGGTAGTATGGACCAAAACACTAAAGAAATGTTCAGTAAACATGGGCTCTAAATGGAAAAGTTAATAGCTGTGGGCACTTGTTCTTCTTCGCTGTTGGAAAACAAGGAGAAAATGCCTAGTAAACAAGTGCTCTAAAGTGCATCCCTTAAAAGCTATCAGCATTTGTTCATCTTCACTACTGTGAAACACGTCTTTCCTTCTGAACAAGAGCTCATAGCCCTTAAGGTGTGCAGTTTAGAGCCCATGTTTACTGGACATCTTTTTCTCCTTTTGATCCATACTCCAGCTCTGAAAGTTTGTCGAGGGAGTTCTGGTTAACACTGTATACAGGGTGAAAAGTATTTAAACCGACAAACTCTGGGAGGTTGTAGGGGACATCAAAACAAATATTTTTCCCTAAAGTCATTTTTTCCTGTGAGGAGTATTTGAACCGGTAGAGGAAGATTTCTCTGGCGGCAAATTAATTAAACCAACCACCACTTTTCCATTTTTTTGTGACCAAGAGACAACAACTAGGTAGCAAATACGGCCCAATTAAACAGTCCCAAACAACACCGACCCGCACATTAACGAAGAACCGCACTTGATGAGCACTAGTAACTGTGGCATGTGGGTTATCCTCACTCCAAACATGCGAATTGTGCATGTTGAAGAGACCATCACCCCCGAACGTTGCTTCATCGGTAAACAACACAGAGGATGGAAATGTAGAATGCATTTCACACTGTTCCAGGTACCACTGCGAAAACTGTGCTCTGGGTGGATAATCAACTGGTCCCAGGTTTTTGACACGTTGTAAGTGAAATGATCGTAACAATTGCTCTCGAAGGACTGTTCTTACATTCGTCTGATTCGTCCCCATGTTACGTGCAATTGCACGAGTGCTGATTGAAGGATCCCGCTCCACATGCTGCAAGACAGCTTCCCCAACTTGCAGCGTTCTTACCGTGCGACGGCGTCCCTGACCAGGTAATCTGCTGAATGACCCGGTCTCACGCAGACGTTGGTACACAGCAGCAAAGGTCGTATGATGCGGGATACGGCGATTAGGACATTGTTGTTGATAACTCCGCTGTGCAGCTCGTCCATTGTACTGCGCTACGTTGTACGCACCAACCATGTCAGTGTACTCACTCCAGGTGTATCGCTGCATTAGTAAACAGAGACAATGCACTACTGCACTGGTGGAGAGCAGTTGCCTACAACTGAAGATCGTAATACGGCCTTCACCGGTTTAAATAATCCTCATAGGAAAAAATGACATTAGGGAAAAATATTTGTTTTGATGTCCCCTACAACCTCCCAGAGTTTGTCGGTTTAAATACTTTTCACCCTGTATATTCAGAATTTAGCTTCTGCTAGACTTGAAAGGAATCCAGTGCCATTATATTCCGTGTAGTTATGTGTATGATATCACAGAAGTAACAGCTCACGTGAGTGAGGCCAGATAAAAGCAATCGATTTTTCGACTGATAACCTCCAACTGATTCTCAAAGGCTGTTTTCTTGCATTCCTATGAGCTATTCGAAAAGTCTTTACTTCTAAGAAGCTTAGACTTTACAATGTCACAGAACGTGGCATCTGTATTGTTTGGCATACTCCAGTACGGTGTACTTGTACGATGTACTGTATAATGTGCATCATTATGTTCACAACAGCGGAATTAGTTCGTTTATGCAAGGAATAAAATATTAGGTGGCACGTCCTGAAAGTAAGGATGCAACGTGACTGTAGCTCCGAGAGACATTTCTCGAAGAAAGGGTGGTACTTTAGCAGGCATGCATGCATGCAGGCGAGAGAGAAGCACAGAAAACAAGTGGTGACGAGGGTAAGTACAATCGGCGCTAGTGCGAGCGCCCTGTCTGATCATGAACGCGACAATTCCCGATAGAGCCCAACGTCAACTCGCGCCCCCTTCTGCTAACCCGCTACCTAAGAACATGAGAAGTCCGCCAATGGCCATTGTTTGCGTCGAAGTGACGAAACGGTCGAATTGTAGGAGTACGTTAAAAATGGCCGAATTGTGGCAGTACCTTAAAAATGGCCGAATTGTGGCAGTACCTTAAAAATGGCCAACATCCATAATGAACATAGGACTGTCGGGGGGAGGGGTGGGCGCCAACAGCGACTCACCCGTTTGTAGGCAAACCTTAACGGCTGATTCGCCATCACCATTTTATTGTTGACGAAATGATTGAAACGTGTAGAGAAGTCGCTGAATTGAACGATAACCAGTCAACTGAATTTCCGAAAATAATAATTCAATATTCGATGAAAATTTTAAGCCCTGAAAGCAAAAGAAAACTCATTTAGTCAGCTGGGGAGTGTCTCTCACAGATGAGGGGAAGGACGAAGAATTCCTTATTCGGAAAGCAAATCAATTCAGCGACGTTACATTCTGTCTGTATCAGAAATATCAACAGAATGCAATAAAATTCAATTTGGCCACCTTTGTTTGAAACTAGCAAAGGATATTGCTGATTTATTTGTTTGCTCCAGAAGTTAATCAGTCCATAATTGTCTACATATGCTGCGAGTCGTCCCCATACCTCGTCGTACGATTCACAATAATGCTTGGTTTCAAACCGCCAGATAAACGGCCTAGCTCCTAAATAGTTTTCATTGTGAAATTCAAGCCATTCTGCCGATAGCCCGGGCATAGTGCCGAGTGACTAACGGTGAAATGTGAGTGCAGTATGCCACTTTTGGCTGGAACGCTTCCTAGGGAGTGAGCCGGGTAGACCTCAAAAATGGTTTTTTGTTTCGCAAGCATAGGGAATCTAACCTTTCTACGTGTTGGTTTTGTGCCTGGAGTGTAACTTTTCGTGAGGTACCTGTAACGGCGCTTGTAGCATGGCTGGCGTGTTTCTGTTTGTTGATTACACTGAGTGAGATGCAAGTGTGTAGGTTTCCGTGACGAGAGTCAGTTGATATAAAAGTTTTCTCGCTGTAGAGCTGCGTCATGTTGTAGGATAACTTTCACTTATGAGTAAAACTGAAGTTTCGCCCACTGATGCAGTAAGAGAGAACTGCTTCTGCGTTACTAGTATACCTAGAGAAAGACAACTGCCATAGCCACAGCCACTGCCTCTGCGTCAGTGGACGAAACCTGGTTTTATTCATCCATTGTCCATTGTACAAGATGACGGACCTTTACACCCAGAAAACGTTACATTATCTGAAAGAGAGAGTGATACACGATGCTAGTCCATGCCTAATTCGTCATGAAGAACAACAGTCGCTCGACCGAGCATAAATTCTTGGCAACACCCATGATCGAACCTTGGTCCTCCATGAGGCAGGCGGATTCACTGTTTTCTCAGCCACAGATACGAACCACGATTACCATATTTCTTGTAAGTGTTGCATCATTAACGTAGATGGCGGAGAACAGAAGTACAAGAACAATATTTCGAAATATAACTAGAATTATCTGCATGTTTGATTAATAATCCACGCCATTTGTGTTCATGAAATTGTTTACTGTGGCTCCATGTGCATGGAAGTACGTGTTGGGTGGATAAAGGAAAAGGTGTCGATGGTTGATGAGACAGTACAAGTAATTGAACATTTGAGTTTTTGAAAGTGATGTTTTTATGCATCAAACTATCCAGAAGACGAAGCCACTTTCACGAGCCATACAGAGTCAGTCGGTAGAGTGGAAACAGGTATCATATGCCGCCAAAATATAAATAAGACAGGAGTTTCTACTGAAAGGTTATCTCGGACGTCAAGGGCCCTGCATTGTATCCTATTAACAGAAAGTTTAATTACGACGCATTCTTCACACCGAGGCATTTCCGAAGGATATAGCTCCCGTGATGATATACGCCGTAATATTCGCTTTCAGTACCGACAGCTATTTTCCTCCCGTCTCATTTGACAGATGTTACAGATTAGAATATTGATTTCAGTGTTAGTATCCGGTTTCGAGCGAGCACTGCGATGCCGGTCGAAAATTAACAGCTCGGCGCTGTTGTTAATAAGCGGTATAGCTTGAGACACGAACCACAGCTGCCGGGTAGCCAACCGCAGCGATACCGGAGTACGCTGGTTCGTCTAATGACTGTGCAGTCGAGTTCCCTGGTGCGGCAGCGGCAACGTTCGTCACGTTTTGCGTGGCTGCGTTATCGCGGCCTCTGTCTGTTGTAAATCATGAGTGGCTAGGTGCTCATATGGCCAGCGCCGCCACCACACGGTCGTAGCGTTGCATGTTAGCGCCTTATTAATATACAACAGCCTCTCACGTCACCGCGGCGACACTTTAACCGCGTCCAGTTTCGCAGTTATTTCGCGGCTTCTGCGCATGAAAGTGGCTGCTGCGTACCGTGTTGTCTCTTCCACGTGTAAATATCTGACGAAGAATGGGAAGTCCGTTGGGAGGTCAACCTGAAGACTAATCATCTGTTCTCAGTCGTTTTCCAGATGTAGCTATTTCGAATTGTCAGTCGTGGTAATGGTGAAGGCTTTAGTAAACTAACATATCGTTTCTTCTTGTGTTTCGTTGTTGAACCCACCATAACGGCTCACACAAGAGACGCTACCGCAATCTTCAATTCCTTTTGCGTAAAAACGTTTACACTTTTGCCGCCACTGTCAAAGATTCACTCTCCAGGCTGGTGGAGTAGTCCACCGCCAACAATGGGGAATAATATCTCACCACAACTGAACTGAGAAACGCCGCTGAAAATCACTGACCACTGATTGAAGATTTGCCCTCAAGCATCAGTGAGATTTCAGCAACCCTTGTTGATTCCATCGCGGGATAAACGACAACTGAGGTGCAAACAGAATCTGCGGCATCGAGGTACCACTGACTGATACCCGATTTTTAAATTTTCTGCCACCCAGCATATATCCTCTCTAAAAGGTTCTACATGACTGTTGATGAAGAGGGGACAACCCCTGCTGAAATATATTTCCTCAGTGGGTATTAAAATGCATGATCTGCGAAGTTTCTTATTATAACTTCAGAAAGAGTACGCTACGTGCGTGTCATAACATACACACTCGGACCGCCTTGTAGCAGGTAGTTACATATACTGGAGATTCATTGACTTGCGCCATATCGTGAGTAGGTGTCGGAATCCAATTAATAGGTCAGGGGTCCAGTACATTTAGGAGACGGCTACACGGGTAGCGGTGGGCCGTGTGGTGTTGACTGGGCGCCCTGTTACAAGACGAGGGTACACGTAGGTACCATCGGTATTGCACGGTCGTAGCTGTGTTGGGAAAGAAACAGCGCTCCAAGCGCTAGTACGAAGGATATTCGGAAAATAATGTCTGATTGGGAGCGAAACGGAAATCACATTGAAAATCCGATGAAGCTTTGCACCATTGTGTTGGGCAGTGTCTCTGGCTTGCCCGTCGATCTCGTCAGATCGCTCTTTCCAGTTCTGAGCGCTCAATGAGCACTTGAAGACGCTTAGAAAATAGTATCTCCCTCCAAGTATGAGATCGTGGTGAAAGATTTCGCGTGATGTCACGCAGCTCACTTAACGCAACCATCATACTTTTCCTTCTTCATGACAATTCTCGGCCGTACTCTGCAGGAGCAATGAAGATGCTTCTGCAGCGTTTTAGATCGGAAGTGTTTGATCACTTACAATACAGCCCTCAATTGGCTCTCCTGAGTTTATCCCCGCTCACTTGAACTGCTGGCCATGACAGCATTTTGGCACAGATAACGAGCTACAGACCATAGTAGAGAATTGGCGGAAAGCACAGGCGGCTGCCATCTATGACGAGGGTACTGGAAAATTCCTACAGCGCTTCGTCAAGTGTCAATTCTCGGAGTAGCCTTCGTAGAAAGCACTAATCGCTATAAGTATTGAAATCTTCAATCGACGTTTTTATCAAAGACCTGACGGTGTTCAGAAAGGCTAGGTTAAATTCAGCTGGTAGTGGTGTGCTTTCTTTCAGAAATGATTAATCTAGTAGTGAAATGTAAGTTGGATAGTTGCTACGAGTTAGTATGGTTAGAGATTGTTAATGGCAACCGGAATAAACTAATAACTGGTTCCTTTACGCCCCCCCCCCTCCCCGACTCATATGATACAGTTACTGAAAGCGTCAAGGAAAGCTTCAAGGAGCCTCATCTCGAGCCGCGCGGTCTGAGACGCCTTGTCACGCTCCACTCGGCGTCCCCCCGTCGTAAGTTCGAGTCCTCCCTTGGGCATGGATGTGTGTGTTGTCCTTAGTGTAAGTTAGTTTAAGTTAGATTAAGTAGTGCGTAAGCTTAGGGACCGATGACCTCAGCAGTTTGGTCCCATAAGACCTTACCACAAATTTCCAATTTTTCATTTTGAATAGGTACCCTACTTGTACAGTGACAGACAGTTGGTGGTGACTTAAATGTACCCTCGGTATGTTGGTGAAAATAAATCTTTAAAGTCGATGGTAGACATAAAATATCGTCCGAAATTGCAGTAAATGCTAAATAATTCGGAGCAAATAGGTAGGATAGTGGAATTACTGAACACAAGGTCGTTTTAACGGTATCGAATACCGCAACATCCAAATCCACCAAAAATAAACACAAAATACATCTATTTTTAAAAAGCAGATCGAAATTCAAATGCCGGCCAAAGTGGCCGTACGGTTAAAGGCGCTGCAGTCTGGAACCGCAAGATCGCTACGGTCGCAGGTTCGAATCCTGCCTCGGGCATGGATGTTTGTGATGTCCTTAGGTTAGTTAGGTTTAACTAGTTCTAAGTTCTAGGGGACTAATGACCTCAGCAGTTGAGTGCCATAGTGCTCAGAGCCATTTGAACCATTTTTGAAATTCAAATGATGTCTTCCTAGGAGACAATCTCCATTCCTTCAGATCTAACTTCAGTCTCCATTTCTTCCCAACTAACTACAGTCTATTCTTTCCAAGTAAGTGTAGGTCAGATGTGGTTTAAATTCAAATAGATTGATACCAAATCTGTATTACTAAGCCGGAAATATGGTTCATGCTTCATGGTTGATTTTCAGTATTTCAGATAGTTAATGACCGAATTTAGAAAATTAAAATGCTGTCATAATGTAATCGTTAAGAAGTATAATCGTATGCTGATGGGTAAAACAGTAAGGCAAGTATTACAGTTAGAAACTGTGTACCTATCCTGAGGCAGCGTAACTCTAGGCGCGCAAAGTCCCAGACTGTACCCATCCAGTAGTATTTGACAGTGAGAGCCCTTAACGACTTGAAACAAACTTTACACGCAATTTCAAACCCTTAGAAAAGTTTTTTTCGCTGACACCCATCACAAAATGATGAAAGGAAAAAAGTTTTTCGCTTCCTAAATTTTCGTTGTTCTAGCAATAAAACTGCTGCATCAAGCATGACATTTTAATGTATTTCCTCTTTACTTCTAGTTCTGTTCGCAACACATTTTGCAGATAGTATCCACATATACTGAATGTGGAAGCAAAATTATCGTTGTACGACTAATCGTTCAGGAGATATGACGCCATAAACATTAAGATGCCTGAAAATACTAGCTTTAGCTTAAAACGTAACGCAAATTACCCAGACTATATTCATCCATTATTTGATAAAGAGAACACTTAGCAACTTGCAAACTTTCGACATAATTTAGACTGTTTTCACACTTTTTCTCGCTTACATACTTAACGTCAAATATTTGACACATTAATTCATCTGTAATCACTCCTTTGAATTTATTTTATACAAGGGAGTTCGATTATTTAAAGAATTTGGGGGCTATTTGTAAATTAACAAGAGACAGAATAGATCCACTGTGGCGCGCAAAGCAGATCAGGGGACTGTTGCAGAAGAACTAAGAAAGCTTCCCAGATGTACACAAAACCTCCAAGATTTGCTACGCTTTTCATATGATCTGAGCTTAGCGTGGGTTTCAATGTGAGATACATTTAATAGTTTCTCCAACGAAACTCTGTTTCGATATCTGGCAGAAAATCCAGAGAGATTTTGATCGTACGTTAAAGTAGACCTGCGGGAAGGCAGAATACGGTACATACATTCATTGTGCGATAGTAATAGTAATGTAACCGACGACAGAACTACTAAACGGACTTACCGAACACGGTTTTTCGGAATTCCCTCAGCAAAGAACGTGCAGTAAATTTTCCAGATTTCGATTCAAGAATAGCTGCCAACATGAGTAGAAGTAGATGTCCCCAATGTAGAAAAGCAACTTACATCTAGACAAGTTTTAGTTTAAATTTGTTACTAAAAATCACGAAAGGTTCCCTACTGATTTACTTCAGATTTTTGCATGATACTGTAATAAACGTTCGGATGGACATAAGCTACGTATTTTCAAAATGTATATGGCATGTAAGTGTCTATACTCTATGTAAATAGAGTATATAGAAATTGCGGTGTCACCGCCAGACACCACACTTGCTAGGTGGTAGCCTTTAAATCGGCGGTGTCCGTTAGTATACGTCGGACCCGCGTGTGCCACTATCAGTGATTGCAGACCGAGCGCCGCCACACGACAGGTCAAGACTAGAGACTTTCTAGCACTCGCCCCAGTTGTACAGCCGACTTTGCTAGCGATGGTTCACTGACTACATACGCTCTCATTTGCAGAGATGACAGTTTAGCATAGCCTTCAGCTACGTCATTTGCTACGACCTAGCAAGGCGCCATATTCAGTTACTATTCTGAACAGATAATATTGTGAATCATGTACCGTCAAGAGCGACGTTCATCATTAATGGATTAAAGTTAAGTATGAAACTAATTACGTCCGCTTTCTGAATTCTAATTCCTTGTGATGTTCCAGACCTCACGTCAGTATAGTTCTTCCCTCCTCACGCCAGCCTGCGTGAGCTAAAACGCGTGCATTTCGGACTCCTCTAATAACACTGTGTTGGCTCTTCTGCCAACACAACAGAAATTACCATATATATTTAGTAGCTGCAAAGCATTGCCGGGTTCATTAGTCACTGTCCGCCTCCGTAGCGTAGCTGTAGCTTTACCGCCTACAACGCAGGGGGCCCGGGTTCGATTCCCGGCAGGGGACTGGGTGTTGTGTGTCCTTCATCATTTTCATCATCACTGACTCGCAAGTCGCCGATGTGGCGTCAACTAAAGAGGACTTGCAATACGGCGGCCGAACTCCCCCGAATGGGGCCTCCCGGCATCAATGCCATACGCCCATTTCATTTCCAGTAGTAACTTAATAACGGTTAGTCGTCTGGTCCAGATTGTATGCAAATTACATCCCTTTCGGAATATACTGATGTAATAGCTCCATGGTTAGCAATCATATACATCCGCTTGTTGGACGAAAGATCCGACCTAATGACCGAAAGTTGCAAGGTTACGGCAAGTTGCGAGAAAGAGAGAGGGAGAGGGGGACGGGTGATATAAGTACGTATGATAAACCCCTCGTCAAAAATATTTCTCTCTTTCATACCTCCTTTGTGTTACCACAGACGATGTGTCACCCATCTCATTTGTACTAAGATTGCAGTACACGCGAGGTGCCTATTTGCTTCCACCGCCCAGAGTGGAATGCATATGTTCTAATAAATGTTCTCCAACCTGCAATCTTCTATAGTTGTTGCCCACTGCTCAGAAAACAGGACGTAGGTCGTCAATCCGTAATCTTGAGGCTTTAAGATACCTCTTAGCGAGAAATTGTTACTTTAGAAATAATTAAATTTCCAATCAGTTTGTTTATACGGGATACCACTGGCTTTTTATTGGCAGAACACGTGAAACTGCACATTACATTCCACTTTAGAATCACAAATAATTTCTATTCTTCAACTAATTAGTATTGCGTATTTCCGTAATTGCTGCTCGCACATTTGCAAACTAGACATTGAAAATTAAGTCTCAACTGTTAAAGACTGCGACAGACAACATGACTGTCCTCCGAGATTGCCAAACCAGCTCTGGTTTACAAACCATAGATTGCTAATAAAGTCTTAACTGACACGACCGCAGCAGACAACGTGTCTGTCATCCGACACTGCCGAACCAGCTCTCTTTTACGAACTACCCATTGCAAATTAAGTCTTAACTGATACAATGACAGACAACATGTCCTCAGAGGCTGCCAAACCAATTATGATCTCACAGCCGAACCACTTCGCCTGCCATCCATTTTAGGCGCGATCCGAAGATCTCCGAAGTCCTTCGCCTGGCTTTTAATTAAGCGGTTGTTTATTGTTCTGCTGGTTATTAATACTTGTGAAATAATGGAATGATAGCACGCTATTGAGAGATACATTAAATTGAAATCCAAGTAAATACTCTGTTTCGTTATCTAATATTAATAACAGAAGGTTATCATTTTGGCACGCAACTACCGAACACAGCAGCCAGTCACGGAGAAAGACCACAATTTAGGCGGTCTTTTTCACGATACCCGTACCGATCAAACCATCTGTTATCGGTACCTCATGCCACATTACGCCACCTTGCCACTGTTGCCTTCTCAACTGCTGTAAGAAGAGCTTCTTGTAGGCGAATATGATGACCGTAAAGCCAGAAATATTGCAAGATAACACCAGTCCACAAGATAAGAAAGAGAAGCAATCCGCTTAATTGCAGACCTACATCACTGACGTCGATTTGCAGCAGAATTTTAGAACATATACTCTGCTCCAACGTTATGAAGTGCTTCGAAGAAAACTATCTATTGATATATAGCGCGAATTCAGAAAACGTCTTGTGAAGTACGACTGCCTCCTTGTTCACACGAAGTAATGAGTGGCATCGACAGGTCATTCGAATTGATTTCCATGTGTCTATATATCGCGAAAGCTTTTGATACCGTTCCTCACAAGCTACTTTTCATCAAATTACGTGCCTATGGAGTATCGTCTAGTATGTGTGACTGAATTTGTGAATACCTGTCAGAAAGGTCACAGTTTAGTAATTGACAGAAAGGCATCAGGTTACCCAATGAGGTGTTATAGGGCCTCTGCTGTTTCTAAAAAAAATGGTTCAATTGACTCTGAGCACTATGGGACTTAACATCTGAGGTCATCAGTCCCCTAGAACTTAGAACTACTTAAACCTAACTAACCTAAGGACGTGACACACATCCATGCCCGAGGCAGGATTCGAACCTGCGACCGTAGCGGTCGCGCGGTTCCAGACTGAAGCGCCTAGAACCGCTCGGCCACTGCGACCGGCTGCTGTTTCTAATCTATTTAAAAGACGTAGGAGACAATCTGGACAGTCTCCTTAGCATGTTTGCAGACGATAACTGTCGTTTAACTTCTAGTAAAGTCATCAGATCAAAGTCAGTTACAAAATGACTGCTAAAAGTGCAAATTGAGCTTAAATAACAAAAAGTGTGAGGTCATTCACATGAGTACTAAAAGGAGTTCGTAAAAGTTCGATACACTATAAATCACACAAATTTAAAGGCCGACAGTTCTCTAAATACCCAGGGATTTCAACTACGAACAACTTACATTTGAAGTATCTCAAAGAAAAATGTGGGGAAGGCGAACCAAAGACTGCGTTTTATTGACAGAAAACTTAGAAGGAGCAACAAATCTGCTTAAGAGACAGCTTGCATTACGCCTGTCCGTCCTCTTCTGGAGTACTGCTGCGCGGTATGAGATCCTTATCATATGTGATTGACGGAGGACACTGGAAAAGCTCAAAGAAGGGCAGCTCCTTCTGTGTTATCGCGAAAAAGGGAGATAACTTCATGGATATAATAAGCGAGTAGGGTGCAGTTATTAAAAGAAAGCATTTATCATTGCAGCGAAATCTTCTCTTGGAATTTCTATCAATAACTTTCTCCTCTGAGTACAAAAATATTTTGTTGACTCACGCTCCTTTGTAGGGAAAAACGATCATCGTAATAAAATATGAAAAATCGGAGCTCCCAGTTTGATGTGTAAGTTTTCGTCATTCGAACGTGCTGTTCCGTAGTGGAACTGTGGAGAACCATTCTCAAAGTTGTTCGATGAACCATGCGCCATGCTATTATGTGTGAACTACAGAGTATCATGTATATGTAGATACTAAAATACAAGGAGTTTTGTGTAAGACTTTATAATGAGGTACTACGCAGATGATGCTTTTTAATACCCGTTGACCGCTCCTCTCCAAGTGACGGTGGGCGATGATACTCAAACGTGGTCCGGTAAAGCAAGATTATGTTAACACAACGTGTGAAAAATGACCATCCCCAGAACAGTGTTTCTCGGTGTATAATTCGTCCAGCAAAGCACCGCGTCCACCCGCAAAGTAACTCTCATATTGTATTGCATTACAGTGACATAGGCAACATTATGGTGACTCAACACACGATACAAGCCACACTAATAAATTGCCGTGGCTTTTTTAACTCAAAAATGTCGCAGCTGTAAGACTCGTCTTTTCATCACTTTCCGCAAGCAGCGAGCTCTTGTCTCAGCAAATAATTTATATTAGGTGCTCTGTAAATCAATCGTTGTGAAATTGCAGATACAGCTGAAGACGGATCATGTATTTATATTATGCGCTCGCTAACACTTATTTGTTCTCATTGCAATACTCCAATTTTCTGAGCGCTGAGGTTGCTGAATCGCATCAGCTGGAGCACTAATTACGAAAACGTATATGTTATTAGGTTTCTGGACGCTCATGGTGTATAACGTCAACAGGGGGTAAAAACTATGGAGATCCAGGCAAGTTGGCGCTGTTCGTCCCAATGTGGAATATCGTCGCGGTCGTCTTCATACCCACAGATCAGACTCGTAGCGACGTTGTGGCAAGTGGTGCCAGAGCAATGAGTCCACTTACATTCGAGTCATTTGAGAAGTTTTTGTGGGACACGTAATGTTGTATTTGTTAACTGACAAAGGAAGCTCTTCTACCAACCCCCACTCCTCTGTGTACCAACCCTCTTTGTTGAAAAGTGCCAGTGGATAAGGGCCCAATTCGAATTTAAAATGCTCTCTCAGTTCACTGTCCGACTGTTAAGTGATGCTCATCCTTTGAAAAATGGTAAGTGGATCCACGTCAGCACGCCTGCTATGCACTTTAGGAGTTGCTGATTGTTGCCAAATTTAGCATTTCGTCTTTTCTTGTGAAAGTTATCTTCCCAGACAAGCTGCTGGTTATTTTTTTTGACCACATAAACGCTTATTTCATGATATGATGCCAACTTATTTCAGCACCTGCCACGATTCCACTGATTATAGGTAGCATTTTGTCTGTAGATGGAAATGGAGGATGGATACCAAAACAGTTATCAAGTTTTCCACGTCATCAGCGTCTAGTATGCTCTGTGTCGGTCTCATATCAGCTTGTTATCCTGCTGTTATAGAAGAAATGTCCCAAAGCTGTTCTAGTTCTTCGCAGATGTTTAGCATGCACACCATTCCTCCAGACCACCGAGAAAGCACATTGTTGATTGTACCAGGACCATATGTTATTTCTCCCCGGCTCTTCATTGATCTCATTAGAACCTGTTCGATAGTTTAATCTGTCCACAGACATGGCCAAAATTTATCAGATCTGTGAATCTTGACATTTCCTGTACTGAAAATAGTAAATTCCTTTGGGACCATACGGTGTTGTAGGTTACACATGTCTTATAAATATGGACGAGCACTTTAAATGTTAAAAAGAAAACACTTTGCTTATTGTATCTAGGTGAAGCTCCCAATCTCCTAACTTCTCCGCTTGAATGAATCTGTTCGTAAGTATAGTCATTCGATAATAGGGCACCCAGAGCGTAGAGGTCGTGCCTTCTCTGTCCATGTCCATGTTTGAAGTTCCAGTCTCGGAAACTACAGGACGTACAGAGCTGCAGTTGGAGTTAAATTGCAACATATTTAATGTACTTTAAAAATGGTAAGGACGACTAACATCGGAAAACGCATAGTTTATGAATTATAAGGCAACAATTTAAAACGTTCAAAAATTTGGCAGTTTCCACGTATTACTCAGGAAGCACAGGATTTTCCATGCTGAAAACTTGGGTTCGCAGTACCATAACAGTGCTACATCATGATTTGCGATTTTAGCCTTTTTATGTGAGTTTTGACTGGCCTTACAGATAGCATCTTATAAATTGTAGCCCTGCGTCAGAACTTTAAACACAGACAAACCAATCCCTGTATCTGGGTTGTTTCTGTTTCCGTATTTGTTGTCCACATATTAACTGTATGAGTGTTGACTAACAATTACTCTCACTTTTTGCATCGCAACAGGACTATATGTGGCAGTAAATACGAGCATGTATTTTCGCGTTATATGAGTATTTAAATCAACGGAAAATTGCAGTAGCTAACAACAGTGAACATCGTGTTGTAGTTGGCGTAATGTAGTGAAAACAATAGAGAGTTGTTCTGTAAGCGCCCTATGAACAAGAGTAATCAAATAAATAATCATCATAACTTTGCAGCTGCCAATATTTCAGTGATAAAAACAAAACCATTGTTATCTATTCGCTCGCTTTCATCAACCATGTTAATGTGGATAAAATAAAATACAATGAAATATTTACCCCTAAAATAATTGTATGGAATAGACAACATAGCATGTTTGCCAGACTGCATTAGCAAAATTTATAAACTTCTTGCACACTTCATTTTCTTGTAACTTCAGTTTTTTTAACACTCAGAATGACATGTTGTCAACGTGCAGAATAAATGGTTTGGCTATTCGACAAAAGCGTACTTCATTACCAAAGGAAAGCAGGCGTGAATGTAATGCATATGACGGACGGTTTGTTTTTCGGCGTGTACCTGTTTACGACGGATGCCTGCGTAACGTCCTCACGGCGACAGGTCTGTAGGTAGAGTTGGTCGGCTCGGTATTTTAGGATCAGTGTTTCCGACGCGTCTTTTTATCGCTGGTACTCACTCGTAGCAGGTGCTTGGGCAAGGTGCTGCGTCAGAGCCGGAAAAAAAATAGAACGTCTGTCAGGCATGCGGCTGGGTCTTCCACCGCCCTTCCTTTCAAAATAAGGATATGAGAAGATTGCGTTCTGGCACCATTAATATTTCACAAAGCGTTTTCTGAAAAAGAGCGAGTTTGGTGATCACGTGGTGCGTTGTAGAAAAACAAGGAAAAGTGCAGAGAAGTGAAAAGGAAATGGAAATAAACAGTGATGAGTAAAGGAGTGAAAAAGTCTGGACAGAATAAAGGTCGTGAACTGTAAGAGAGAAACAGTTAAGATGTAAGGATGGTCGGAGTTCAGACATAGAAGAAACCTATGTTTGTATACTTTGGTTCATTTGTTTCTTAAAGTAGCGCAATGGAAAAAAATACACACATTTTGGATAACGGTGTGCATTGTCATATCGATGAGAGGCTTCCCGTGTTGCACACTGTGTAAATAGATAAACAGACTAACCAAGGACGGCAAGTCCAGGAAAACGAAAAGTTGTAATACTCAAGCGGAACAGTAATGATGCACTGGAAGGAAGCGCGGCAGATAACAAATTACCAAAATTGAGGATGACTACATTTCCTGCCTGCCACACAACACTTGTGGTAGTGAGAAATGACCTATGGAAACACTGAAGTCAATGAAATCACTACCCTAAGGAAGTTAATGCAATAGGATTCATGAATGATGAGTTCTGAGAAGTTGGATTCGAATCCTGATCTCGTGCTAATCGCATGTCGTCTACTTAACCCATTAAGCCATCCGAACATGCCCCCAGATCAGACTCCAACTTTCTATATAAGCAGTTACACGTGAAAATGTACAGAAAGCATGAAAAGCTACAGGTACCGCGCATCATTTTAATCGATGCGAACAAGGAAATGAAAGAAACCTGTTGTTCCAGATGAAAAGCTGTAGAAGTAAATAAATGTCTTGCAGTTCTAGACTCTAGAAGTAGACAATTTAAGTAAGATAAATTCAGCCGTTTTATTCTCCTCTTTCCAAAAACATTCTTGTACGCCTATTTTTCGTAATAAACATTACATTAACTACAATTGTTGTTACAGTTTACAGAAATAGTTTTGCTTATACAAGCTGTATTCATAAGCTGTTATCGGTGGACAAAACTTTTTTTTTCGAACTAATTGAAGACAGCGTATTATGTGCTGATTCATGTACGGGTGAAAGGAAGAAGAATCAGTAGTGTTTTACAAGAGGCCTATTTCAGTACCAGTTGATTAGTTGATCATTCCGAGCTTTTTTCCTTGTCTTCAGGCTTTTTCAGGTATGAAGGTTTACTTCAGTTGCTGCTGTTGGGGTAGTTTGTTGCTCTGAATGAAGATCTTCAAGTCAGATGCTGAGATATTCATTTAGTTTCTCGTACATACAAAACTGTACTTGGTTAGAACGTGACTGTCAGTCTCGATGTATTACTTGGGAGAAGTATTGGATACAGCTTCTAAAATCTACTTTAACGACACTGATCATATGACCGTTCAGTACTGCCGTCCAATTATTTCTTCGGCAAAATGTAAAACGAGATAGGATGTGAGAAATTTATTTTAGTTTCAATTTCGACCTGTGCATGTAAATTGCTTGGGTAGCAAGCATTTACTATAAACGACTGAATGCAATAATTTCCATTTTTTTTCAAAATATACACAAAAACAGCTGGCGACGCCGTAACATTGGTAACGTGAATGGGTATTTAAATGAGAATTAATGTACGGAACAGAGCCACAGGTCACGTATTATTCGATTTATCTAGAGCAGTTTCTCGCGTCAGACGCGAGGATTCTCACCTCTATGGAAACCCCAGTACATAACCATAGCATCATACAAACTTAATCACTCGACTTAGTGGCAACACAAGTGAAAACCACCATTTGGCACCGTTGGCAACACAGATTGGTAATTGAATTTGCAAGGGTTATTGTAAGCTTGTTAGGTAAATGTTTCATCCCGAAGCACAACTGAGAAAGGTTCCTCATCTTAAAGTAAGGGCTATATCGGTGTACAAAGAAGGAACGTGTTACATGACAAAATCCATGGTCGAACTGTGTGTGTGTGAATCGTAATGTATGCGTATCTGTATGTGCCTAAGGTGTGAAAGAGCTTACTAAAATTATCCTATCTTCCCTTACGTTCCGCTTGAAACCGAAATGGAGCTGTTAGCTCCGGGATATGTTATTCATTGTTGCCCTCTTGAGAAACTCTGCATCCTTGTATCTATTGCATTGCTGTATATATGTGTAGGAATCTGATACGGTAGAGACGCGCATTGTTAAAGGTTAATCTACATCTATGCTATTACCAGTATTACATGCGCCATGTACATTAATTATCTTGAACAGAAAGTTTAAATCAATTTTTGTTCGTACATTTGGCGTCAAGTTTCGCATTGCTTATTGGAAAACAACGAATAATTATGGCAGTGGAAGGGCAATGGGGCGGCAGCAACAGAAGATGAAGAATTATGAATCGCGAAAAACCATTATTACTCAAAAACGCGTCTCTTCAGTTCTTTTCTGATGTGTTTGCCGATGTAACGTGATATAAACGACTGTTTATAACACATAGGCGTTATTGAAACGTATTGTCATTACGTGAAATGACTGCTGAACACAAGAAAATATTTTCAGTATATTTTCAATGAATAAACTACTATCAAATGTATACAACGATTTTCGGGAGGCCGGCCGCGGTCGTCTCGCGGTTCTAGGTGCTCAGTCCGGAACCGCCCGACTGCTACGGTCGCAGGTTCGAATCCTGCCTCGGGCATGGATGTGTGTGATGTCCTTAGGTTAGTTAGGTTTAAGTAGTTCTAAGTTCTAGGGGACTGATGACCACAGATGTTAAGTCCCATAGCGCTCACAGCCATTTGAACCATTTGAACCATTTTCGGGAGGGGTAATAGTTTCTTCTAAATCCTTTTATAAATATAACACGTCTGCATTTATTTAACCCCACCGTTAACCTAATTCAAGAAAGATAATACACTACGGAAAAGGATCCAAGACCAGATCGTGTGAGAGATCTTCGAAAATACTCTATTACGTTCTTAAAATTCTTGCAAGGAACTGACGTCATATAATGGTTTTCACTTTCTTTCATTTTACGTTATGATTTTCTTGTTCATCGCTTCCATGAAATAATCTTACGTAGATAATTGGCGTAAATAAACCCTACGAACAACTTCCGTTGTCTATTGTGTGTAGTTTTTTTTCTTACCTTAAATCGTAATTCACCGAAGCAAACGAGGCACTCCCCCTTACGGAAAACACAGTGACGTCTGCAGCACAAAAATCCCTTGTCCATGATTAATGGTTGCATATTTAACTTTCAAGAAAAGGCAAAATTATAGACTTTGCTCTTTGGCAGTAACACTTTGTGTTCCGTTCAATGCCTTATGTACACTAGTCGTGTTAGGAAAAGACTGAGATTAATTTCGGTAAAGAAACATCGAAGTTCTCTCCCCCTGTTATAGTTCACTGTGTTACAGTCGAGGTCATAAATATTGTGCTGGAATAGTAGGTGGCTGGACTGTACGAAGATTCTCTTTTCAAGGGGGTAACATACCTGAAGCTTTGGTGGCGCAAAAGTAACCGCTTTTGATATGCCGGTGAAATAAAAGAGTCTCTCCCTGTGATGTTTTTTTTAAGTTTATCAGAGTGCCCACAGTAAAGCGATTCGACATTGTTCTGTTAGAAAACATTGCGAGGAAGAGTGTGTGTGTGTGTGAGAGAGAGAGAGATTTTGGAAAGGGCGATGAAAAGGTGACATGTGATAACAGTATCAAATTGTAAAATAATAGGGTACCGTTCAATAACGGGAAAGATGGAACCCTACAATTCACTTGCGACCTATTTCGCTGCGAATGTGTCTGGAGGTTACATTTCTCTTTCAAAGGTAGGAGGTTCAGTTCGTGTTGATGGAGTACATGTTGCATGACAAACGTTTGTCATGTCAGGTAAGCACCGTATAGGGTGATGGGACTGCAGAACAGGAAAGCACACAGCTCCCACGCTTTGTTTGACGTTTAAAAAGACAGAAATTTTATTGATCTGAATGATATCATTGTCTTACATTTCACACTGTATGGTGACCTTATCATCTATAGTTGTCACCGTTTTTTTGAAACATTAGAGTGATAAGTTAGACTCAGGTCAAAAATTCATTGTTTTACTCTGTGCTAATTACCCTCAAGGTGATATATAAACTAAAAAACTAACATTCTAGTGCAGGAAAATGAAGTTTAATGTTAGACTGCCCACCATTTGAGACAGAGCAGTGACTGTGACACAGGAATCGTATTCAGGAGGAACGGAGTGTGAATCCCCATCCAGCCAGCTTACTTTGTTTTTCATGATTCTCTACGTTCGTTTGGGTGAATGCTGGCATGTTCCCCTGAGGAAGGCAGCAGCTGATTATTGAGTGATTTTTATCCATTTGAGTTTGCACTTTGTCTCTAATTAGCTTTGTATCGATTAAATGTTAAGCTTTAACTTACGGAAAACCGCTAATGTAAGCTTATGTATTTCTACATTGTTGAAAAGAATTAAATATAAATCAGAATTAAATTTAAATTTTCACCCATTGCGATGCTTAAGTTCCGAATTTGGCTCAAAGGTGGAAACGCGTGCCGGCCGAAGTGGCCGTGCGGTTAAAGGCGCTGCAGTCTGGAACCGCGAGCCCGCTACGGTCGCAGGTTCGAATCCTGCCTCGGGCATGGATGTTTGTGATGTCCTTAGGTTCGTTAGGTTTAACTAGTTCTAAGTTCTAGGGGACTAATGACCTCAGCAGTTGAGTCCCATAGTGCTCAGAGCCATTTGAACCATTTGGAAACGCGTGCCGCAATGCGACGTCACACTCGAGCTCGACGACGTTGCGACATGCGAAAAAACTGGCCATGGCTCAGAAATTCATGTGAGGTGTAAAGTGAGTTAATGATGTCACATTGAGATCAAATTTCACCACAATTCTGGCCAACGCCACCGTGGACGTATCACCCGACCGGAAAGTCGTCACGCCCCTTTTACGCTCATTTCGCCCGCTTCTTTTGACGCCTCTGTGGTAGGGGTCAGTTCCGCGACGCCCAGCATTGAAATCGCCCGGTTTCTGTTGAGTGTCCAAGAAAAACATTTCAGAGGCAACGTCGCTCCGAGTCGCACGGAAAGGTCTCAGAGGGTGGCATAAAGGGCGCCACTAAAACCACCCCTTTCCCTGGGGCGTTGATCCCCACACATTTCGCGGTCGGAGACGTCAGTTCGCAGTGCATTGAGCAATAGGGAGGTGTTCTTCACAACCGTTGCACTGCTGACACCCCCGGGTGTTTCAGTCAATGTCTATTGATATTGTGGGACTATTTCCCCATTAAACGTGTTCTGACCCCTTTGGAGTGCAGCACGACTGCGATTTTAGCTCTAGTGTCCATGCTGGAACCATTGGGGAACGTTCAAAACTAATCGACGAAATCACGGCGGGACGCGATTGACTCATGCGTGAATAAAACAGTAAATGGTCAGTCTGAGTCCCCCCCGACTCCCTCCAGCTCAGCAAATTCCTCGGTGGCACCCGCCCATCTTTATTGAGAATATCAAAATGGCGCTTGTAGACAGACAACCCCTTCGACAGTCTTCGTTTCGGGGTGGCCTACTACCAGGCGCAAGAGCAGCAGTGTAGCGGCGAAAGAGCAGCAGAATAGCCTGCCTGCTGACGTCTGGCATACTCATCAGGTGCTCTGTGTGTTCAGGTACATTTCAAACGTGCTCAAGAAAAGCAGTGGGTGGCAACGAGAGTGTTATCGAAGTAGGGGTGGCTTAGGAAGACCCTTTGCCGTTTTAATCACACATATGTCGATGTCGCACCCTTCCTCCTATAATCACGCCAAAGGACGTCTTGAAATAGCAGTGGTGAAAAGCATAAGCACCCTTTGCTGCTTCGGGTCACGATCAAGTTTCGTCGAATGGTGTCGAACGTCCACTAAGGGCTTCAGCCTGTACACGAGAGCTAAAATCGCGGTCGTGCTCCACTCCAAAGGCGTCGGATCACGTTTAATGTGCATGCAGTCCACAATGTCCTTAGAGAAGTATTGAAATGTCCAAGGATGTCAGCAGTGTCAAAGACTGTCAAAAAAATCTTCCAGTTGCTCATTGCAATGCGAACTGTCGGTTTAGTTTGCGAAATGTACGGGGATCAACTTACCAGGGAAAGGGCTGGTTTCATCAAGATCCTTTATGCTATCCTTTAGGCCTATAGTGCTGATTCTGAGCGGTGGTGTGACTGGATTATTTCCCTCAGCCGCTCATAAGAAAATCGCTGCACTGTGCGTCGCGGTTCTAACCTCCATCGCAGAGGCGTTAAAGAAGGGCTGAATTGCGGATGAGAGGGGTGTGACTACCTACCGATCTTGTGACACATCCACGGCAGCGTTGGGCAGAATTGTGGTGAGGCCTGGTGCCGATGTGACATCATTAATCCACGTTACATGTCACATGAATTTCTGAACTGTGTCCTTTTTTTCCATATATGTCGGCACCTTGCTGTTTGAAGCGTCATAGAACTTGAGTGTGATTTCGCAGGGCTCCACGCTTTTGCTTCATTACGTAGATAAGTTGTACAGGCTTTTGAGCCAAATTTCAAAGTTACGCATCACAGTGGGAGGCAATTACGGGGTTTAGAAATAGTGATTCCTTCATTGTGTTGCGCAGTTTACATAGTGTTTTCGGCAGTATTTCCTTTGCGCTCTTTGTGGCTGTACAGCTGCCTTATAGAGTCCGTGTCTCAAGTTGTTTGTAACTGCCATTCAACGCTCCATTCTGAATATACCTGCATATACCTAATAAATAACTTTTCGTCATATGGCGTTTAGTTTCTACCCAATGCGAGTTTCAAACAAATTGCACTACTACAGCATTACTTCTGTTCCCTTGTTCACGTTTCGAAGATAAATAGGATGTAAAAATCACATGTGTTGCTTGAAAGTCTCTCGAGCATACAGCCAGATGGATTGATCGTTGCAGAACGAATTTTCGACAGCGTAACGTGCCACCATCAGTTTACTTTTTCTGACTTCTCCTGGACCAGTGGATACGATATATACGCCAGTCGTCTCCTTCCTTCACGTACCCCGTGTGAGGACTGCGCCATGTGCCGGCCACGGTAGTGGGGGTAGCTCGCGTTCGGGAATCGAATGTCACTACTCAGTCTGTGCTTCACATTCACGGTGCTCGGTGTTCGCTTTCCGCTGCATTTGTAGAGTTTCCACTGTCGGAGCCCGCGCTTGACTAAGTTGAAAACCATTGTCCTTGTTGATGAAGTTGTCATGTAGCCGGATTTCGATGGCCTCCTTGTCAGTAGTAGTAACCTGATACTGATGGCGCAGGTCGAAAACTCATTTTACAACGATCAATCAATCTGGCGGCATGCCCAAGAGACTTTCAAGCAGGATGTTCGCCGGGAAACCCTACTGACACATGCATCTGTATTTCTGTTTTTCGCTCCCGTCGTACATACCGGATCCTACTACACAGCAGCAATAAATATGACCTACTTGGGGTTTTCTGCAATCGATAGTGACTCTATTAACGGCAGAATCATGGACACGCTGTGTTCTTTCGTTTCCTGGTCAACATTGAAGCCACGTTGTGCGTATTTCAATTATGAAGAATTCGTAGAACCTTTCTCATAATACTCGATCGTGTGAGTTTCTGTACACATCTCGACGCGCACAGCGATATTATAGCACCAGAAGTGTGTCGAGCCCATGCCGCATGTTTTGCATTTCTTTTTTTTCCAAACGATTTTGCAGTAGCTCTTCGATATTAAAAAAGTGAATTATTCCAAATACACCCAATTGGGACGCTCTCTGTCTCGTACCAGATCGCTTAGAATCTGGTTAAATTGATCCTAATTCTACAGTGGGCTGGAAATCGAGCGGCCCCCTTTATCTGTAGGGACGGAAATTGAAAACTGATTTTAAAAAAGCAGTTAATTCTCATTGCGAATAAAATCCGAAATTGCCAGTGTCTCTCGAAACGTATTAGATTCTGATTGCCTTCTGTGTTTGAATTTAATTTTGTTTTTGGCACGGTATCCGAAATGAAACGTGATATTTTTATATCTTACCTGTACTGATTATACAATGACGTTTCAGTTTTTCTTTGTTCGTAAGATTTTTTATCTAACTTAAATGCTTATTGCGTCCTTTTGTAAAGATATGAAGTAGGTAGGCCACTTAGTCGGCGAGCTTCTTGTATTTCAGAGAATTAAAAAGCAGACGTTGTCAACCTAGTTTTTTTCATTCCTTGATTATTTCTCGATTGCATCGAAGTTTAATCACATTTATTCAACCAGGAAAAATGAAATAAAGCCTCATCGACGTACACAAGTAAGTCAATGTGCTCAACATTTCAGTAAAAAGGCATTGCATGTTTTCGGTGGAGTTCTTCAATCTTTTGAGGACTTTTTCAGGAAGTGTAAACACCTCTGTAACAGGCTGCGTTTTAAGCTTGTTTTTGTTCTCAGAAACATGCTCTCCGATACGTTTGACACTGTACTGCACCACTAAATGATACAATAACCTACGTATGTTCAATTATCTGCATGGTTTTTCTCGCTTAATGGACCCTAAGGCAATGCGTATCTTCAGCAAAATAGACTGCCACTCCTTCGCTTCATAATGGTCAAGAAATACGCGGACACACACAATGAAGGGTGCTTCCCGCCACTCCTACCTCCCACCCCATCCGTTCATACCTGACCTCCTTCCTATTCGGCACACTGCCGCGTCCAGCGAACAGTCTAGACACCGGATGACAGCTGTACTGGGAAGGTCCGTTCAGTTGTCTAATCGTGGTGGTGGCTAATCGAATGTTTCGATGAATTATGGAACTCCATCAAGAAAGACGAACAAATGACGGAGGCAAAACTTGAAATCAATCTTTACTGCTTGTCTGAGCAAAATACCAGAAAGTACACAACTACTCCTATCTGCACACTCTGCTAAGTACGCTGAAGTAGAGTACGCAAGCACTCATGTAGCAGAGTTAGAACAATTCTCTTAGTCCGTGCCTGGGGCCTTACCTGTACGGGGTCTCTGTCGAACGGCTGTTACTCTCGAAGTGCACTTCGTACCTAACTCTCGGGCGCTCCACTGTCTTGTATAAAATGCGAGAGCCACGTCTTCCATTTCACATTTGCACGTAATGTGAGACCATATGTGGCCGTATATGGTGAGTCTTCACACAGCCAGCGCCTTACCGCGCCCAGCAGCATCGTCACGTGAGTTCCTCGTTGACATCCCGCAGGCGCCCCAGCAAAGGCCTTTGCTATAGTGTCTTCTTTTTATTCTCAAAAAAATCTTTCGCTCTCGCTTATGCCCTTTGCTTACTAGGCGTAGCATTATTCGAATACGCTACTTTCTCGCCCCCTTCCCTCATGCAGTATCCGGACTTCGAAAAATATTTCATAATCACTACATTCTAATGAGGCTGAGACTGTAGTAAGTCAAGGAAAAATCGGAAGCGACTTACTTGTCGCGTGCAACTGGAAGACGCAGAATAAAGGGAGAAGTAAGTCATTCGTTGGACAGTCAAATACTGTGGGCCATACATCTTTGGCAAAGTGTTTCTAATATGTACCTATTATAAACCCCTAACCAGGGTTGGTAGCGTAACAAATACTTCAACGAGAACAATGAAGTTCAGTCTGATGTTGGAAGAGGAGTAAAACTTATCAGATGGTGTGTAAGAGTGGAATACAAAATCAAGCGGTCGACGTACTCTCTAGGATGAAAGAATTCAAGGCAGCTGACACACAACCAGAGGGCGGCAGTAGTAAGCGCTGCCCTTAGCAAATACATTTTAGGCGCCCCACGCTCAGCGACTATAAACTTTTACACAAGTTTTATTGTGTTATCTAGAAGGAATATGCAATTGCTTTACACTGATAACCAAAAGAACTGCGTATTTGATTTACAGTGATAACCGAAAGAAGTACATAACCGCTGTACGTTTCAGTTTCCTGGAAGAAATGTATATTTACTTTATTTGCTTTACATTTATAATCATAAATGCAAATCTTTTACCGAAAACAGAGAGACACATTCACTTTACAATAAATTCACGCTTCATAACAAGGTTGCAAACCTAATACCCGAAAGAAAGGAACGTGTACTTCACAGTATTTCATACTACGTTCTATAGTTAGAATTCTGCTTTTAGCGTTTATCCGTTTTAACTACAACGGTTAGAGGCTGTGCTTAGTCCTCGTCCTTGAGATATCTAACACTTCTAACGTATGTTCTCCACAGCAGTCGTCACTCACATTGTCTTGAACTCAAAAGTAAAACAGTGTCTACGACACAGTATTTACAGAGACAACATACAATGACTGTAATTGTTATACCTGAACCATCTCACGCCAAAAAACAAAACGGTTCATCGAGAAGCTGCTGAAGGCACATCTCTCCTGATACTGGATTTTGCTCTACAATTTATTTAGGTTATATCCTGCAGTTGTTGGATCGTATAACAGCCTAACCGCATGTTGTATTGGCAGGTCCAGCTTAATTGCACTGGTATTCTGTCTTTCGTTATTGACTAAGCAACACTCGGTTTCCATGCTTAAGTTCGGCACAATGTCCCTACTGGTAACATTTTTCGTATTACATGCTCAGACTGTATCAGCATTTGATCAGTATCTACGACATTTACCTACAAATTTTAAGTTCCCCTGTCCTTGAAGCATGATAATAATGTGCATATCTTCGTGGCAGATCACGCTAATGCCTTTATCCACCAGGACAACAAACAGCCATTCATTATTCCTCATTGGCGTTCACAGACATTCGTTTAGTTCAATGAACTGTACGCAGTCTCTCGGAACTTCTCTGACTAATTGCAGCACCTTAGCTTCACACACTCGTAGTCGTACATGAATAAAAGTCTAAATTATTGCTTACGTATTCTGAGGTTTTGGTCTACTGTTTCGCACTGTAGATGTTCGTTATTCAATTTCGAATACTGCAATTTCGCATCGTCGATTAACGGTAGCTCCTTTTTTGGCGCAATGTGCATAAACAAATGCCTCGTTCCCTTCACTTCCAATTGCAGCGGCGTATTCTGTACACGCAAAACATATCATCTGCTACTAACGAAATATTTGACACAAAATTTAAGATGTTTCCAACAATGAGAACATCTAATCCAACAGATTTTACTAGTTGGTAACCATTACCTGACGTAAGGGCGACAGAGAACATTTTACCCTTCATGCCATCCTTCATCAGTTCTCCGTACTTTACATCTGAAAACTGCAAGTTGCATAAGTTGTTTCGTAACAGTGATCAAAATTACCATTCTCTGACTGTCGGTTCATTTGTTTCATTTCCTGCGTTAATATTTCTTCATTTCTTGCTATGGGGCTTACCGTTCAATTAAAATTAGTTCACACTGCTTTAACCGACGTCACTTGCTCATTCGAAAGCCGAAGGAGCTGTTTTGGTTCCCCTTACAGTACATGTAATTTCTGCTTATAGCGAAGTGGTGTCATATTCATCTAATACAGCAAACATGATTTTATTGACTTTGCCCACAAAATTCAAGATTATTCACTTCTTTACATGTAATTCATTCCATTATAGTTGTCTATTTAGACCTTGTGCCTTTGCTATCTTTCCTACATGCAAGTGTAACGCATTTTCCGCACTTCAAAATTCGGCTGCACTTTTCAACTTTGCCAATCTTTCTTTACAAAATTCTGTTGCTCAGCACGCGAGAATCTCAGTTTCTCCTGGCGCATGTTTAGCTAACTCACTATTCTCCAAGTAATGCTATTAAAGTTTACTTTTCCCATGTTGTCGTAATCCAGTCCAGGTAACAATTGAAATTCTGTTACCTGTATGTATGGCTGTTGTCCTTCGTGTTCCACTTCAACTAGCCGGAGAGTAACACAGACGACGCAGTAAAACGCCAATGTCCGGAATTGGAGAAATTTCTTCAGTTTGCTTTTCACGAGCCGTAGGGCAGTTATTTCATTTCAGACAGGTTACACTTTTGGTTCTCATCATACATTCTCATCAACCAACAAAATCTTATCTCCAGAACGGAATAGCTGTGGATTCTGTGTTTTCTCTTAACACTCCTTCTTTCTTATCTCACGTAGTGCATTCTCTTCTTTTGCACATCGGCGCATCTCTTGCATGTGCCCCTTCAGTTCTGCCACACCATTATCAAAATTATTCAACAGTCTGGTCGGATCCTGTTGTTGTATCCCCAGAATATTACACTCTCCTCCAAAGAAAAATTAATGTAAAGTATATCCCATGCACTCTGCGGTGTCATATTTTATACAAAACTCCGGATACAGAGCTCAGCTGTCCCAGTCTGTTTACACTGTATTTAGATAATGCCGCAGCATCATGATTAACGTGCGATGTAACCTCTCCAGTGTTCCATTTCTTTCAGGATGGTAGCTGGTAGGCTGTATTTTCTCAGTATGCAATAATTTTTCGCTCTCTTTTCATGATTTCACTTACAGATTTGCTTATCATCATATTCATCAGTACCGGCGATATTCCGTATCTTTCACCCAATACTCGAGGTACCGTATTGGTGTCTTGCCGTTCAATGGGTTGAGCTGTTATAAAGCTGCTTAACGCATCCTGAAACGAAACGGTATATTCTTTATCTCGGTCTATCTGATTCAAAAATCTACCAGATCAATATTACTAAACTAAACTAAACTCCCCCCCGAACAGGCATTGAAGGCCCAAACCCACTGACCGGCCGCCGTGTCATCCTCAGCCTATAGGCGTCACTGGATGCGGATATGGAGGGGCATGTGGTCAGCACACCGCTCTCCCAGTCGTACCGTATGTCAGTTTTCGAGACCGGAGCCGCTACTTCTCTATCAAGTAGCTTCTCAGTTTACCTCACAAGTGCTGAGTGCACCCCGCTTGCCAACAGCGCCCGGCACACCGGATGGTCACCCATCCAAGTGCTAGCCCAGCCCGACAGCACTTAACTTCGGTAATCTGACGGGAACCGGTAAATCAGTATTACACCTCTCAATTATGTGATCTCTAGAGGCATTTTTATGTCTTTTCTAGTGAATTCATTCTTCTGACACCTCTCCTATTTCAGCCTATACTCTTCTATACTGTTTTTCACACAGCTCCATGCTTTTTTGTGTGTACGTAGGTTCTTCCTATGCCTTGGTGGCCTCCCACTGGGGAATCATGATACTGTTTTAGTATCATGGGTTTTCCATCTTTACTGAAGTCGTCCACCGGTCTCGGCTCAGCAGTCCCATGTTGTGTGTCCTTGGCGGTCAGATCTGCCGCGTGCTTGCATGCACCTGCTGCCCTGCAGACACTGCCTGTCCGTGGGTCCCTGACCTGCGCCTCTGTTTCCTCATCTCCCACATCCAGACATAGACTACTGTCGCCCACTTGCTGTGTGCCAGCTGCCTTGACCCCTCAGAGTATGCTGGCCGATTGATTTTGTATGCCACTCTTCTTCCAACATTACACTAAATTTCATTTAAATCAATGAATGATTCGTTAGACTACGTACCCCTGTTAGGGGTTTATAATCAGTATACACAACAAAAACACGCTACCTAGACATATGGTCTAAAGTACACTCCTGGAAATTGAAATAAGAACACCGTGAATTCATTGTCCCAGGAATGGGAAACTTTATTGACACATTCCTGGGGTCAGATACATCACATGATCACACTGACAGAACCACAGGCACATAGACACAGACAACAGAGCATGCACAATGTCGGCACTAGTACAGTGTATATCCACCTTTCGCAGCAATGCAGGCTGCTATTCTCCCATGGAGACGATCGTAGAGATGCTGGATGTAGTCCTGTGGAACGGCTTGCCATGCCATTTCCACCTGGCGCCTCAGTTGGACCAGCGTTCGTGCTGGACGTGCAGACCGCGTGAGACGACGCTTCATCCAGTCCCAAACATGCTCAATGGGGGACAGATCCGGAGATCTTGCTGGCCAGGGTAGTTGACTTACACCTTCTGGAGCACGTTGGGTGGCACGGGATACATGCGGACGTGCATTGTCCTGTTGGAACAGCAAGTTCCCTTGCCGGTCTAGGAATGGTAGAACGATGGGTTCGATGACGGTTTGGATGTACCGTGCACTATTCAGTGTCCCCTCAACGATCACCAGTGGTGTACGGCCAGTGTAGGAGATCGCTCCCCACACCATGATGCCGGGTGTTGGCCCTGTGTGCCTCGGTCGTATGCAGTCCTGATTGTGGCACTCACCTGCACGGCGCCAAACACGCATACGACCATCATTGGCACCAAGGCAGAAGCGACTCTCATCGCTGAAGACGACACGTCTCCATTCGTCCCTCCATTCACGCCTGTCGCGACACCACTGGAGGCGGGCTGCACGATGTTGGGGCGTGAGCGGAAGACGGCCTAACGGTGTGCGGGACCGTAGCCCAGCTTCATGGAGACGGTTGCGAATGGTCCTCGCCGATACCCCAGGAGCAACAGTGTCCCTAATTTGCTGGGAAGTGGCGGTGCGGTCCCCTACGGCACTACGTAGGATCCCACGGTCTTGGCGTGCATCCGTGCGTCGCTGCGGTCCGGTCCCAGGTCGACGGGCACGTGCACCTTCCGCCGGCCACTGGCGACAACATCGATGTACCGTGGAGACCTCACGCCCCACGTGTTGAGCAATTCGGCGGTACGTCCACCCGGCCTCCCGCATGCCCACTATACGCCCTCGCTCAAAGTCCGTCAATTGCACATACGGTTCACGTCCACGCTGTCGCGGCATGCTACCAGTGTTAAAGACTGCGATGGAGCTCCGTATGCCACGGCAAACTGGCTGACACTGACGGCGGCGGTGCACAAATGCTGCGCTGCTAGCGCCATTCGACGGCCAACACCGCGGTTCCTGGTGTGTCCGCTGTGCCGTGCGTGTGATCATTGCTTGTACAGCCCTCTCGCAGTGTCCGGAGCAAGTATGGTGGGTCTGACACACCGGTGTCAATGTGTTCTTTTTTCCATTTCCAGGAGTGTATTTGGCTGTCCAACAAATGGCTTACAGCTCCCTCTCAATATTACTGTACCTTCTTTCTGCTTTATTTAGCGTCGTCAAGGTGTACGCGACCAGTAACACTCTTCCGATCTTTCCTTGACTTACGACACCCTCAGTAGAAGTTTAGCTGACGTCTGTGGTGATTATGAAGCTTTTCTTCAAGGTTTGGCTACTGCTCTATTAATCAGTTTCTCTTTCAGATGCTGAAAAGCATGTTCCTATTCGACATACCAGGTGTGACGTCCTTCCTTCTCTAGCAGTTCATGTAGCAGCATTGCGATTTTGCTGAAGTTATTTGTAAAACGCCCACAATATGCGACAAGGCCTTCAGTTGCTTCGTTCTTTTAAGCTGTGGATATACTTGTATCACTTAGACCTTTTGTGAGTCTTACCTCAAATTCGCTGCCGACAGGATACAACCCAAATAGCACACTTCCTTTCTAAAAATTCACATTTGTCGACCTTAATTGTAGATTGTGGAGTCTTACCCTTTCAAATATTTCCATTAGCCGCACGTAGTGTCCATTTAAGGAGGAGCCAAATATCACCTTATCATCAAAGTAGATAACAGTTTGTCGGCTTGTAGCCCTCTCAGAACAGAGTTCAGCAATTTCTGAAATGTGCTTGGAGCTGTTTTAAGGTCCATGGGCATTCGTTTGTATTCGAAGCGCCCGTACAGTGTACTGAAAGCCGTCTTTTCTCTATCCTCTTTGTCTAATAAAACCTGATGATAACCTTCTGCTAAATCAAGTTGAAAGAACTATTCTACCTTTCACAGAGCGGTAAATATTTCATCTATCCTCGTCAGTGGACAAACTGAATTTAGGAAGATTTTATTCAGCCACCTATTGTCAGTGGCTATACACCATTTTTGCTTTCCACTGGCATCCATATATATAGGAATCATTGTCAGTGGAATGTTCCATCCACTTTTACGAGGCACTGTGATTATATTCTCTATCATTTTTTGAATCTCTTGCTGCAGTACCTCTTTCTGTGCTTGAGGTATTATGTAATATCGTGAACAAATCACCCTACCACCTGCTTTAATTTCGTGCCTGATATTGTTTGTACAACTTGTCTTCCAGTAAATGAAAAAATCGCTCTACATGATGCATATCTCGATAATGGCTGGTTTCGCTTCCACATTTAAATGTCTAACAAGAGCATTGCTTTCAGCATATTCATTTGTCCCTTCAGTTATGGCTGGGTTTAACACACGTGGTACACTCTGAACGATTCCTGCATTGGTACTGCTTCCACTATCATCCGTGGGCAATTTGGCGGCACATTCTCAGTTTTAGTGTTCTGTATATGTGTTGTGCACTCTCCAGTTGCACTTAAAACAACATCTCAAAATGATAGCATCTTTCATTCCATTCGTCTCTATTCTTAATCTGCACACATCTCGAGCTCCTACTGTTACCTTCCTTTCAACATGCTCATGTCTCTCTAATTTTTCTCCCATAATCTTTCTCGTTTGTTTCTGATATAGGTCGAAAGTTCGCTTCCTGTCTCTACTAGCCGTCACGTTTCTATGTGCCTTTTGCTTTGCACCAAAGTCTATACCAAAAGAGCCTTCTCTTTCCTGTAAATGCACTGTGCAGAACTCAGCCTCTTCCTCCATCTTCATTTCTCTATTCACCTGTTCTTCCACATATTGAGTCTGTTCCAAAAGAGCCTTCTTCTTTCCACACATGCACTGTGCAGAGCTCGCAGTCTTGCTCTGCGTTCATTGTGATCCATTTGCTGTGGATCCACAGATTTTCGGTGGCGTAATTAATTACAACTCCATTTTTATTAAAGAAGTCTTTGCCCACCAGCCCATCAAATGGAAGATACCCATCCTCCTCGATTACATGGAAGCAATGCCTCAGTTACATTACACTGTTATAGTTCCCTCTGTTTTTGCAACCATATTAGCAGTTCCCCAAATTCTAATATCTTCTACTGGATTATACCTTCTGCTGTCCCTCAAGATACTTCTTCACCCCGCTACCCACGAGGAATCTCGTGTAAGTCTCCATGGTTTCCTGGCACTCCAGTTCTACAAATTATTTTCTGTTTTCACAGCTGGGTTTCAGTATCTTTCCAGGCAAGACCTAAGGCGACTGCTTTCTTATGCCCTTCCTTAGTTTCCCTGCTTTTTACTTTTCCTGTGTGCGTGGTTGGCACACTCCGTTCTGTGTCTCACGTACTGACTAGTTTATTTGCATTGATGCACATCATGGACTTCGGCTGTGCACATAGTCCTGTATGCCCTCGCATTTTACACTGCGAGCTCCTCAATTCCTGCTACACTTTCTTTTCGTTTTGTGGTGCCGCACTACGGCTTCGAGTGCTCATCTTACCTCAGGCTGAGGCTGTCGCTCTGTCCTCTCTCAGAATTACCTTCATAGGCTTTGCTAACTTAAACTGCTCACTGCGTCCATGCACTGTCATCTTTACCCTGTCATCATAAATCGCTTGGGTGAACACCGCTCTGTGTAGTTTCCAGATGAGTGTGAGGCTGCCTTGAAATTCTGCCTTTTGCATGGTACCACGTATGGCTTCTCTAAAGTGGTATTCCATCTCATTCAGTCATGGGCTTCACTGAATTTGCTTTCCCCACACTCTTACCAACTGACAAACATCTGACATGGATACTCGTAGTAATCTAATGTTCTTTTGCTGGTGTAATCTTCTAGTAGTACGACACACACGTCTCGCCAAGTTGCATTTAGCCACAGTCTAACCACTATCTTATAAATGTTTATAAATTTTAACACTGTCATACTGCTCAAAGTTTGAGCTCAAATGCAGTATGGCAATTGTTGAGAAACTCATTTACAATATTCTTAGTGCATTCAAATGATTGCATTATTGAGTGCTTCGGACGAACTAAAACATTTTGCCTACCAAGTAACTTTTGCGCACCAGTGCTATCGCATGGAATGCTATCTCTTGGCTCATGACATGCATGCAAAGCAGTTCCGTTTACCATATGAATTCTTGCTGCTGCACTGGGTGCTACTGTGTGCCATGTACTGTAAAGTGTTGACCACTTCTTGCACCACTGTCTGCTGCTGCTACTACTGGTGCTGCTGCACTGAGTTGTCTCCTGTTGCTGCTGCTGCTGCTGCTGCTGCATTACTCCTGGCTGATTTGACTCCAAGCACTGTCCATCTGCAGTTTCTTGTTCTGGCCCCTTCTTCTATCTTCTCCAGTCTCCATCCATCTGCTGAGCGAGCTGCAGCTTTTTCTACTTGCTTAGTCTCTTACTTTCTCTCGGTCCTCTGGCAAAACTATGTACTGACTGTTCAAGTAGTGCAAAGAATTCGCAAAACCATTCCTCTTTTCACTTGATATTGAGCTGAGTAAATTCTGTATTTCCAAGAAGCGGACCTGTTTGACTAGTTCATACTGTGCAGTTGCGCTGTTTTAACAGCAAACAACCCTTGCTTATTCTCAATCAATACCACACCTTGCACAATAAGGTATAACCAATGTCGTATTGTCGTATTCAGTGAGCGGTGTA
The DNA here is from genome assembly GCF_021461385.2 of Schistocerca piceifrons. Taxonomy (NCBI): domain Eukaryota; kingdom Metazoa; phylum Arthropoda; class Insecta; order Orthoptera; family Acrididae; genus Schistocerca; species Schistocerca piceifrons. The sequence goes on from NC_060138.1 coordinate 299,534,864, forward strand.
GATACAGAGTGACAGTTGTACTGGGAAGGTCCATTTAGTTAGCTGCTTGTGGAGGCTGGTGGAGACTGATCAAATGTTTTGATGTATTATTGAACTCATTTTGAAAAATACGAACAAATGTAGGAGGCAAATCTTGAAAACGGTCTTTACTGCTTGTTTGAGCAAAGTTCTTGAATGCGCATTACTACTCCTATTTGCACAATCTTTGCACTGGAGGCCAGTATGCAAGCTAAATATTGTTGCTGCAATGCAACAGGGTATGATACGTGTCCAGTCCAGTTGCTGTCGAGTGTATACACTTCACGTTTAGCTACTGGAGTGGACGTATGAAGAAGGTTGGGGGCAGGAATAGAGAACTGTACTTCTCAGATGTGCTGGAGGCCACTACATGAGAAATTACTCAAACGTGAAACATTTAGACTATTCGTTCGGCGGATGAAATGAAATTTCAGTATGTTATACAGTAACTGGGTTGCAATGTGTGTTGAAAAATGTGTACCTCAACTGAATGATGCTTCTCATTGTGTCGTTAAAGCCACAAAGCCTTTGTCAAGATATTAGATACATAGCGGTAGTCAATTACAAAAAGGGTTTGTTGAAATCTTCAGTTATCTCCTCCTGCTTTACTGAAAACATTTGGAGCTCATTACAGCTCTTTTAGCTACGAAAATCAGTTGTCGTCATTACTTACTGTTATCCACGATTCCATATATGTCTTACTTTTTCAGTCGATGCTCTGCTTTTACTGAGCACTGGAATATCCATTTTTCCACAGTCACTGCAGTATAACGATTTCTGTAAGATGCTGTGACTCGATGCTGAGGTCTTTGGTTTAAATCGATTAAGGAACATTAGGCACTGACTGAAATCTGAGCTAGTATTTGCTCTGCGCTGCAATTCTGTTGTTACTGAATGCTTAGAACGACTCGAGGACCATAAATTTATCCATACGAAGAGCATCAGGACGTAATACGAAAGGTACTTTCGAGATGATGACGTTAAATTCATTTTCGGTGCTGTAATCGGATTTATTTTGTTTAGCAAAAGACCGCGGCTGCAGAATTAAATTAGTACCTTTGCGGATATTTCTGTGTCGAGGGGGCGGCCTCTACCGTTATGCAGATTTTCCCATCTTCATCATTTTTCTATCCTTCTTTCTTATCTACAGAAATTACAGGGCTGTTTTCCTGAGAAACGATCGCAGTAAATATCTGAAACCTTTACAAATTATGTCTGGCGGCTGAATGTAAGCCGTTCTATAAGCCTGCATGAACGAAAAAAAAAATTGCATCTAATGTAGTATAAATATTTTTCTGACTGATAAAAATATTTTTGCTAATACTCTAGATTATCCATCACTAATGGTTTTGGTAAAATCGTTTTTTTTCGGAACAATAAAACTTCCATCCCAGACCTAACGCCGTATAGTATACACTCATTTAGTATACAAATCTTCCAGGCATCGTCCTTGTATGTTAATGTTCACCTGCCATAATTATAATTAAAATAGCTTGTAACGTACCAAACTCTACTATTTATGTGAAGATGCTGGTTGTTAATGGCTCAATAATGCAGTTTCGAGTTTCATTGGTTTTCCTAAATCATCCCAAGCGATTTTTTGATGATCCCTAACAAAAGGACATGGCCGTTTCTTTTCTTATACCCTACTCGTCATTAATAATTTTAAATTAAAATTATATACAGACCTTTTTTACTGGTTTGGCTTACTGATAACGACGGCAAATAACTTATGTCTTCTTTCTTTTCACCATTCCTTCTGTCCAGTAGTTTTTCATTCTTTCTCTTGTTTTTCTTGTCTTTTTTCTATCCATATTGCCCCTGTCTTTTTCGCTGTTTTCTCCTGGACGGCTTTGAAACTTTTTACTTTTGCTATTTTTCTATTTATTCCTCTGTTATTTCCATTTCCTGTAGGTCTGTTTTAGCTTCTGTGATCCACGTCACTGTTGTTGGGTTTCTGTCAAAAAAGTTAAAAATTAATTTTGTTGTTCTTTTTTCATCTAACTTTCGTAGATGCCCATAGAATAAAACTTTTATCTTTTTCATTGTGTCTAATATACGTTCCCTTCTTTAACAAACTTCTTTATTACTTCTTAATTTCCTTTTACCTTTGTCGGATTTTGGTCCCAAGACTTTCCTGATTATATTCCTTTCTTTCCTACCTGATTGTTTGGCTATACTCATCGAAAGGCGTCCTGGTCTAATGAGAATGTTGTAGTGTTTGATTAATGCATTTATAGAAACAGATTTCCAGTTATACAGGTTTTTTGTTAACTGAAAATCAATTTCCATTTTTCTTGCCCGTGCTAAGTTATCTTCTTCGTCCAAAGCATTTGGCTGTATTATTTCGCTTAGACATGTTTTTCAAAAGATATACGTAGGCCTGCTTTTGAAGCTGTCTCTTGTAGGAGATTTATCTGCAGTGTTGACATCTTATATAGATTCAATTAAGGTGCCAAAATCTTCTGCCAAAACCAGTCAGTCAAAAATCGGTAGTCAGATGAAGGCCCTTTCTTCCAATTACGATTTTTTCTTCCTCCTTTTTCTTCTGTTCTTTTATCTCCATTATTCAGTTATCTTCTCTAGTACACAACTGAACGGCCGTGGAGACACTGCAACTTCTAGTCTTATTCCACTTTTTATCTCAAAGGCCTCGTAGGTTTCTCCTAAAATTTAATATTGCATTTGTTAGTGTGTCTTTTATAAATGCCACTGATAATCTGTTGTCAGTTCCAAACTCTTTTAAGGTGTTGAATAATGTTTCTCTGTCAATCGAATCATAAGCTTATTTGAAGTCCACAAACGTTATATAAATGCTTTTGGTTCTCTCTCTTCTATATCTGATACAAAATTTCAGGTTTATAATTACTGTTAATAATAACAATAATAATAATTCCCCATATTAATATAGTGATATGTTCCATGATCATGTGGCGATGTTCTGGCGGTTCTATGTAATAATAAATAAATTTACAAAAAGGGAGGAATTATGAAGTATGCTTCAGGATATACATTGTGTCTCATTTATCTTGACCACCCTAAATAGCTGTTTGTACAGATGCAAATTACAAAATGTTTCAAGCAAATGTTCTTTAGCCGTCAGCGGGACATCAATCAGCATGACTGCCTTCGTTGTAGCTTTGTTTTTCGCATGGATATGAAAAGCAGTATGACTTTTTTAAATGGCACCCTGTATTTTTTATACGGTAATTCATTTCCTCTCCTAAATACCTATTCTAAAATGCATCACAGGGTACCATTCACTGAAACACAACGTTACCGCCGGCCAGTGTGGCCGAGCGGTTCTAGGCGCTTCAGTCTTGAACCGCGCTACCGCTACGGTCGCAGGTTCGAATCCTGCCTCGGACATGGGTGTGTGTGATGTCCGTAGGTTAGTTAGGTTTAAGGTGTTCTAAGTTCTAGGGGACTGAAGACCTCAGATGTTAAGTCCCATTGTGCTCAGAGCCATTTTAACCATTTTTTGAACAACGTTACCAATTACATAACACAAAATTGACGTTGACGCTCCCAGCGCCTAGTGCAGGTACTCTGGGTAATGGAACACATCTACGTGCTGATGTTGACAGAGGACAAATGTAAACGTAAGTAGAATGCACACCCGTCGTTCCGTCAACCATCGTCAGTTGAAGAGTTATGTGAGTAGAATGTACACCAACGAAGAGAAGGTCGAAATGCTACTCATCTGTGGGAAATGTAAGTGTGCAGAACAGTAATTGCAATACTGTTTTCTTATGTACCGGTACATTTAGTACAGTAGTTTAGTCCTTTTAAATACTGTTGTGTACAGTAGGTTTGCAGTAAAGGCTGTCCTTCCTGTAAACCGCATCGACATAACGTTTCTTTTATTGTTGTTGTTGGTGAAGGTAAACGAAATGCTACGCAGGCAGCGGAACTGTACAGAGAGCGATATCCTGACAAGAACCCACCTTCCCGACGGATGTTTTCTCGTCTTGTTGCAACGCTTCATGAAACGGGAAGTTTCAACTCACGACAACGCAATCGTCGTAGCACTCGCACAGACGAAGCTGCCGAAGTTACTGTTTTCGCTTCCGTTGCTATGAATCCACAAATGAGCACACGACAGCTTGGACACGAGATTGGCAATCCTAAAACCAGTGTACATCGTATTCTTACACGTCACCGGCTCCATTCTTACCATGTAGACCTACTTCAAGAATTGCATGCGGATGATCTCCAGACTCGTGTACAGTTCTGTCAGTGGGCACAGCAGCAAATCCTCGACAACCCCATCTTCTCCTCCAGTGTTCTATTTACGGATAAATGTTCCTTCTCAAACAAAGGGCAGGTAAATACAAGGAACATGTATTATTGGTCCAGCGACAATCCACGATGGCTTAGACAGGTGGAACATCAGCGTCAATGGAGAGTTAACGTCTGGTGTGGGAGGCTTGGTACTACTATTATTGGCCCTTATTTCATCAATGGTAGTCTAAACGGCACAGCGTGTGCCAACTTCCTCAGACGGACTTCTTCCTCGTCTTCTGGATGAAGTGTCGCTAAGAATCAGGTTGCTTATGTGGTAGCAACACGATGGATGTCCAGCACATAATGCCTTGCGTGCACGTCGTGTTCTGAACCGAAGGTATCCTGCCAGATGGAGTGGTCGAGGAGGAACAGTTACTTATCATGCTAGGTCTCCTGATTTAAATCCTCTGGACTTTTTTCTTTGGGGATGCATTAAAGAGAGGACATGCAGGAACCTATCGTGCTTGCTTGTAACTCTCTTCAACAAGCAACACTGGAAGCAGTAAATAATTCTTTCATCCAACGAGTGCACGAATGTACCGGTGTCCAAGGTTACCACTCAGAACACCCTTGAGTATTCTACTCCTGGGCAATGGTACAGGAGAGTCAAAAGTCAATTCTCTGTTGTTTTTACTTGGTTTTCATTTGTTTTCTGACAACTCCAGCAAGTGGACGAGTTTGTGATCCCGGGATCAGAGTCAATGTTGTGTTACGTAATCAATAACGTTGTGTTTCAGTGAATGGTACACTGTGATACATTTTAGAATAGGTCGTTAGGAGAGGAAATGAATTATCGAATAAAACATACAGCGTGCCATTTAAAAAAGTCATATCCCTGTCCTTATCTTTGTAAAAAACAAAGCTGCAACGAAGGCAATCATGCTGATTGATATCCCCCTGACGACTAAAGAACATTTGCTTGAAGCATTTTGTAATTTGCATCTGGACAAACAGTTATTTAGGGCGTTCAAGATAAATGGGACATCCAGTATATTATCGACAGGATGTCCCATGAGGAATGGTCAACATTCAGGGATATGAGAAGAACGATCATTCGAATCAAAGCAGTGTAGTTAACACGGGCTCTATAATCTACACCTTAAAAGGTATGAGCACTTGGTCAATACAACAGATACTTGTGTGCTTCACAGTAGCGAAGGTGAACAAATGCTCATAGCTTTTAAGGTGTGCATTTTAAAGCCTGTGTTTACTGGATATCTTTTTCTATTTTGATCCATATTACGTCCTCCGAAAATATGGAAAGCAAAGAGCTTAAAGTAGAAGACATGTGTTTAGGATTAGTGAAGACACTGAAGTGCTCTTAGCTCTTAAGTTATGCATCGTAGAACCCATGTTTACTAGACCTTTCTTACTTCGGATGATAGTTCTTGTCACATCCCTGACTACCGACCATATGGGTATTGGTGTACGTTATAGTTTACAGGAAGTAGACACACAAAAAATCGAAACTGAATTTTAGTATTAGCACTAAGTGTTCCCATAATGTTTAGTTTACATAGATCTTCACGACTACAAAGCGGATTTGAATATCGACTGGACTAAACCGCAGAAAAACACACATCCGATTCTCATATTTATATGGATTCAAAAACACTGGAAATGGGAAATGAAATAGTAAAATACGTCGTACTTCGCAAATTAACGTAATATGTGCAGTGAGTTTTGACTCTTTAAAGCTACATAGGGCAAAGTGTAATTCCAAAACGTTTCATTCATGTAAATGGAAGTTTGTTTTTGCTATGCTGGTACGTGTCGCGCAGTGATGCATTGTGAAGTGCGCCCCAAACCTGCATTATTGATGTACTTTCGGTTATACAGTCGAGTTGTTCTTTCCAGTTGCTGCACAGTATTTCGACAACAGAAACAATAGTCTTCTTCGGGTGCTGCGAGTTTTGCTTTTATGCCTGGTCTCCAACCAAACCGAATTGTTGTATCTCACAGCAACGTCTTTGGCACATTCAGCCACTCTCGTAAGACGATGCCCGTCTCAGGCAGGCAGTCCTACGGATTCAGCAGACAGGTGCGTTAGCCGTGTTTTGGACCAGTATTATGTACGAACGTGTCGCAATCTAGTGTCAATTGAGGTCAGCGCAGTGTATGGATAGGATTTTCCCTCTAATTGTGCAGCCATACAGTTGACATTTCAGAGATATATTCCTCTCTCTACACGATAATACGCCCATTTTGTGATCACTTTCTGCCTGGCTACAGAATTCGAATGGATGTAATAGCTTCTGGTATCTGCTGATACGAGCCCAATTCAGCAAGCCTGGTACCAGTCTAAACTGGTAGTGCGTCGTTGTAAGAACGTTCATCAAAACTGGACGATTTCTGGAGAGACCATCGTTGAAAAATGGGAGATACTTGATCGGCAACATCTGGATCACGTTGTGGTCAGAATGCCAAGGAGTATGCACGCAGTCACACTGCTCGGAATGAAGCAACCATAGCATTGGTTTGTACGCTTCAGCAGATTTCGGTTTCACAGATGTTTACCTTCGAACAGACTGCATTTATTTTCCTTTTGGCTATTATTTTGTAACTTTATTAGTGAAGTTACTTTTTTTAATTTCATAATCCTTACTCTTTCATACTTTTTCCCCTGGCATCCAAGTTCTTACACGTTCGCGGAAATGATAGCAGTGCAAAACTTTTTTTTAGTTTCCTGTAAATGTCTTGGAGTTAGGCGAGGGAAGTTGGTGAGGATCCGGTTCAGCGCTGAGTGCGCCCCTCTGGCGGTAACTTCTCTTCAGGAAGGCGTGCAGACGTTCCACTCGGAGCGCTTTAACCCCGGTGTCCGCCTTCGCCCTGGGCTGCGCCTTTGATCTGCAGTCTGCACGGCGCAGTTCACCGGAGTATTAAACGTCTTCGCTGACAGCGACACCGCCCCCGCATCCGGTCGCAAATTAAAGACAGTCACTAGCGCTCCATAGGCGCAATGTGTCATCCACCGTCAGGGAGCGCGCTCATTAATTATTGTCTTTCATTCACCCGCAATCGAGCACCATCGGTGTTGTATCCCCTCAACATCTTCAGCCCTGCCCGTCTACTGCTCTACGCTGAATCCACTTGAGTCTGTCAGATTGCTCCGGAGCAGGTTGTCGCTCATCGTTTACCGACGGGTACTGGGTCTTAACTGTTTAACTCGTTGTATAGCGCTGAGTAAGCGATTCGGATACTTTATCAAATTTCGCGGGACCACTCAGTGACAAATAACGTGAAACTCGAGGAGTGTTCAATGCGGTATTCCCAGAACATATTACAGATGCAGTAAACGTACTCTGTATAGATGCAGAATACGTAATGCTACCCACTGCTTCTCATAAATTATTTCAGGTAAATTCTAGGACTATGTTATTCTGCCTCCGTACCGTAGCGGTAGCGTTACCGCCTACCACACAGGGGGCCCGGGTTCGATTCCCGGCAGGGGACTGGGTGTTGTGTGTCCTTCATCATCATTTTCATCATCATTGACTCGCAAGTCGCCGATGTGGCGTCACCTATAAAGGACTTGCAATACGGCTGCCGAACTCCCCCGAATGGAGCCCTTCCGGCCAACAATGCCATACGATCATTTCATTTAGGAATATGTTTCCAACAACCCCCTCGTTTTCCTGTCTTCATTTTTGAATTTTTGACTGGCTAGACGAATGTTGTGTTCCGATTCTAATGGCATCGATTTGACACTGCTTCTAACTTTCCCGGTCCCAGTAAATGATAGTTATCTGAAGGAGTAAAATACTCCCATAGGGATAATTTACGCACATTACTTTCATAATTCCGTGGTTTCTTCTGTAACGCCAATAATCTTCTTCAAAGTTGAACGAGTAATAATAGTAAATGAAGTTCTTTGACATTCATCCTCTCAGACATGACTTACAACAGCTAACGCTTTCAGCATTTGCTACGAGATACAGTACCTTCCCCCTTTCAATAAAATATGTTTCACATAGCTCTGTTGTGTGTCATTTACGGAATACCGCGAAACACAAATAACTGACATAAAAACAAGAAAATTTATAAAACACACCGTACTGGAATATTATTCGCTTAAACTCCGACTACGGTATTAAGGCCAGTGTAGCTAGCAGTTAGTATTAGCGTTGCGTACTAAAGACAAAGGTCCGGGTTTGAATGCTGACTTTACATGCACGATATAACTCTATCATTAACTTTTATTACAGTACATGCTCCAATACAAATTGGAAGATACGTTCTGAAGACTGCTATGAATTGTGATGCTAGTACAGCGGAGGAATTTACTAGTTAATTAAGTACTCTGGAGAGTGGTCTTCCTTCCAAGGGCCAGTTATCATTTTTCCAGTCGCAGTACTGCATGACCTCAACCACGCGAATTCTAACGGTTATTACTGTCGCTCGTTGCGTCTTGTCTTGTCATGAGCATTCATTGATTTCAACGAGACTTCGGATTGCGGACGCAACACTATCATGTCACCTTCGTTCGCATCTTTCTTCCAGTAATCCCTACTTAAGCCAACACTGGGAATTCGTTATTTCCTTCCGTGTCCATAAAACTGCGTCGCAGTCATTACACGTCTAGAGATTCCAAACATTTCTACGGCGTGAGCCCACAGACCGAGCGTTCTTGACCCCCAACGCTACGATATCCGCAGAGTGGAAGAGAGGCAGTTGAACAGTACTCATCACTGCTGCCATTTAATTGTTTTCGCCTTCTTGTTGGATCGTCGCCGTTCTGATTAAAGCAGAGCTTCCCGGAAACAAATATGCGCACCCGTAAAACCGAACGGCACTAGGAGCTGTCGAACAAACACAATCTTATAATTGATTGCCCACATATATTTTTACTGGAAATCTGTATCTTTGCTGAACGTAAAATTGGTTTATCCCGCTGTCAGAGTAAGCTTCCCTGCAACAGCGTTATTCTGTGCACGACTGACCTACGTTTGGGTGTTCTAGAAAATTACGCGTTTCCCTGTACGTAGTAAAGTATTTCATGATTGCGAGGGCTGTTCAAAAAGTAAGGTGACTTTTCAAATTGCGCGGACAACGTACATTCGACTATCGATTTTTTAATGTTGTACTGGTACCCAGATCCCGAACATATGTTCACAGTTTCAAGTGTACAGCATACTTCGTTTGTTTTTGACAGGTAGAAAGGTTAGATGTACATTTGGGGGGCTCTGCGATTTTAGATTATTATAAAAAATGGAGCAAAGAATTTGCTTCAAATTTTGGGTGAAAAATGGAATCATGTGCTCTAAAACACTTGAAATGCTGATAGTGACATACGGTGAGTTGCTCTAAGTAAAAAAAAAAAAAAAAGTTTACAAGTGGTATAAGGTGTTCCAAGACGGTCAAGAAGACGCCAATGACGAACCTCGCCCTGGACGATTCAGACCATCAATAACAGATGATAAAGTCGAAGCTGTGAAGAAAATTGTTTTGGAAAATCGTAAGAATTACCATTAGAGAAGTTGCTGAGGATGTTGGCATATCGCTAGGCTTGTATCATGCAATTTTTTCAGATGCTTTGGGCATGAGACGTGTGTCAGTGAAGTTTGTTCCAAAACTTCTCAATTTTGATCAGAAGAACCGCCGCATGAGCATAGCTCAGGAGCTCTTGAATGTCGTCAGTGATCATCCTGATTAGCTCAGAAGGGTCATAACTGCTGACGAAACATGGGTTTACGGTTATGATGTCCAAACCAAAGCCCAATAGTCCCAATGGAAGCAACCTGGAGAGCCAAGACCGAAAAAAGCACGCCAAGTTCGATCAAATATCAAACTTAAGCTCACTGTTTTTTTCTAATTACCGTGGCATAGTGCATCATGAATTTTTGCCTCGAGGTCGTACGGTCAATAACGAGTATTACCTTGACGTTATGCGCCGTTTGCGAGTAGCAATATGCAAATTGCGGAAAAACAATTCATGGCTTTTGCATCACGAGAAGGTACCTGCTCATTCATCGTTGCGTGTGAGAGATTTTTTGGTCAATAACAACGCGACATTCATGCCTCAGCCACCATATTCACCGAATTTGGCACCCTACGACTTTTTCCTGTTCCCAAAACTGAAGATACCTATGAAAGGACAAAGATTTTCAACGATTGAGAAAATAAAAACTGCATCACTGGAAGTACTTACGGCTGTACCAAAAAGTGCTTGTGAGAAGTGCTTCCAGGATTGGAAGAAGCGTTAGCATAAGTGTATTGCATCTGAGGGCGATTACTATGTAGGGGACAACATGAATATTGATGAATAAAAAAATATGTTTTCACAAAAATATAAAGTCACCTTACCTTTGGAACACACCTTGTGTAGAGTTTAGGTCTTCATGGCCGGTATTTGTGTTATTGCTGATACGTGCTTTATCAGCGCCGGCCGCGGTAGCCGAGCGGTTCTAGGCGCTTCAGTCTGGAACCACGCAGCTGCTGTGGTCGCAGGTTCGAATCCTACCTCGGGCATGGATGTGTGTGATGTCCTTAGGTTTAAGTAGTTCTAAGTGTAGGGGACTGATGACCTCCAATGTTAAGTCCCATAGTGCCAGAGCCATTTTTTTGCTTTATCGGCGTTGTCCAAGGCATGATCCTCTGCCTGACCTTTCGTCTTCAAACGCTGGAGATATCATCAGAGCCCTTAACGACCCAGAAAGCTATTACAGACTCAGACAAGCTCAGCAAGCCGAACTCTTTACATGTATCCACGCAACGGTTGGTTCGTGACGTCATCAAACCGCTGCCTACGATCGCGGAGCCGCGCCGACGTATCTTATGGAACTTTTAGTTTTATTTAGCACTGAGGGCCACATATTGTCTCATTTCAATCCTCCTCCTTTTCTGTTAAAGTTGTTTTTGCGGTTTTGAATTTCTATGATTTCTTCGTACATCCTAGCGTGTAATTATTGGAGCTTGCTAAAACCACAGTGTCAGAAAAACGAATTTGGTGATGCTAAATGAAACGTACAGCGCTAACTCTTCTCCTCTACTAGCTCCTCAACATACGTCGATGAGACTTCGTGGCCTTAGGCAGCGGTCTAGGACGTCACGAACCAACTGCTGCGTGGATACGTACGTAGGTTTGCTGAGTTTGTCTGAGACTGTAACAGCTTTCTGAGTCATTAAAGCCTCTGCTGATGTTTCCAGCATTAAAAAACGAAACTTTGGTCACAGAATTATGCCTTGGACCACGGCCTAATGTCCATAAAACAAATACCATAATATTTCATAATTATTCGCCATGTGTAACGCACTATATGCATTCACAGACAGTAACTCAGCGACAGGCAAGAAGAAAGATGAAGATTAAGGGTAGGTGTGTAACGTTCGCTTAAATATTCTTACCGTTGCCCACGGCAATTTTACTTTTGCCTAGTGACAAAAAACTTCAGTGCTTTGCAATGTGTACTCGTTGCACAGTCCTATTACACATATCTCTATGAACTTTCAAACAATAAGTAGGTAATCTTCTTCAACTGACCCATTGCCAAACCAAATTCGTGGCAATCTGTATTGCCCAGATGAAATTTTTTTTTTTCCTGTCTGTAATTCAGACGTCTTCCGTCGCATTTTTTCAGTCGCTTTGTCCATAAGACTTGAGACAGTTATTGTTTACCTTTTAACAAGGAAATCAATAAGAAGAATGAATGCTTTTTGCAATAAAAACAAACACTGCTAGTAACATTTGTGACTGATATAACCAAAACTAGCCTTCTTTGGTGCAGTACCGGCGGCTTCTATACACAGCTGTGATTGACATTTTGTTTCTGGTTTGTTGTGGTGGGCCTCCGTTTCATCCACAGCAACAAATCGCCATACAGATTCTGTTGAATTCCTTAAAAAAATTCTGGAAAATAGTGTTGTCTTTCCTTTTGGTTAGTGTTCTACCCGTAGAAATACATTGTTCTCACATCACTGTTGTATTTAATTATTTAGGTAAAATATAACGTACTCTGTCGTTTGTTACTACACCTTTAGTAATTATAGCACAACACCATTTTCTACACTTTCTTGGAATTTTCATCTGTGGTTGCGATTTCTGGATGTAGCTGTGCAAAGCACGTTTCAATTCAGCACTCCATTGGTTAACAATTCAAGAAAGATGAATTCATGTTGGCGATCCGAAAAAGCACTGTTTTATGGCAGAAATGTCATATAGTTAATTCATTTGAACGACTCGCCCATTACGAATCATTTAACAAACCACATATGCGAAATTATACCGAAGACCCATCTGACTATAAGTTAGTTGTTGGGATGGGATAGACCGACCAGTAAATACAGATACCGGGATTTTAGTTCTGAATGACCAGTATTTTTCGGTATTTGTTTATTAATAACAGGATAAAAATACTGTTGTATCAGTTTTCCATAAAGATGGAGCTAAAAATTTACGTTTTTAAATATTTTTTGTAAGACAACGGGTAGTGTTTATTCGTAAAATATCCATGGTTTTGAAATACTGGTTTACTATAGAAAAGAGGAAAGGCGATCAGTGTCATTTTAATAACAACGCCGACAGTTATAAACGAGAAACACACACAAAAGAATCACAATAGCACTGCTAGGACAATGATGTACCGACTGCCGTGATGCATAGTTCATTATTAAAGGCGATGCGCGTGCACGTGCAGGATACAGGACAAGTGTTCGGTAATTTCACGCCGTCTGCTATCTAAAGATTTTATTTGAAATTTGAATCAACAGTTTTAAGTTTGTCAGTAGAAAGAATTGTATTCGAATTCTTATTCAAAAGTAAACAGATATATTTGACTGCAAAACGGTTTTTATTCGGAATAAAGAACATTAACGCTACATCTTTTGCACAAAAGCTTATTATCTATCTGCCATTTATATGAAATAATAAAAGAGAAAGGAAGATATGGCACCAGTAGTAAATTAAAAACTTAACAATGCATTCACAGTTTATAATAAAAATAGAAGATACTTGATTTGCTGCGTATGCCTACATAATAAGTACACTACTGGCCATTATAATTGCTACACCAAGAAGAAATGCAGATGATAAACGGGTATTCATTCGACAAATATATTATACTAGAACTGACATGTGGTTACATTTTCACGCAATTTGGGTGAATAGATCCTGAGAAATCATTACACAGAACAACCACCACTGGCCGTAATAACGGCCTTGATACGCCTGGGCATTGAGTCAAACAGAGCTTGGATGGCGTGTACAGGTACAGCTGCCCATGCAACTTCAACACGATACCACAGTTCATCAAGAGTAGTGACTGGCGTATTGTGACGAGCCAGTTGCTCGGCCACCATTGGCCAGACGTTTTCAATTGGTGAGAGATCTGGAGAATGTGCCGGCCAGGGCAGCAGTCGAACATTTTCTGTATCCAGAATGGCCCGTACAGGACCCGTAACATGCGGTCGTGCATTATCCTGCTGAAATGTAGGGTTTCGCAGGGATCGAATGAAGGGTAGAGCCACGGGTCGTAACACATCTGAAATGTAACGTTCACTGTTCAAAGTGCCGTCAATGCGAACAAGAATTGACCGAGACGTGTAAACCAATGGCACTCCATACCATCACGCCGGGTGATACGCCAGTGTGGCGATGACGAACAGACGCTTCCATTGTGCGTTCACCGCGATGTCGCCAAACACGGATGCGACCACATGATGCTGTTTTGCCATTCGTGCACCCAGGTTCGTCGTTGAGTACACCATCGCAGGTGCTCCTGTCTGTGATGCATCGTCAAGGGTAACCGCAGCCATGGTCTCAGAGCTGATAGTCCATGCTGCTGCAAATGTCGTCGAACTGTTCGTGGAGATGGTTGTTGTCTTGCAAACGCCCCCATCTGTTGACTCAGGGATCGAGACGTGGCCGCACGATCCATTACAGCCATGCGGATAAGATGCCTGTCATCTCGACTGCTAGTGATACGAGGCCGTTGGGATCCAGCACGGCGTTCCTTATTACCCGCCTAAACCCACCGATTCCATATTCCGCTAACAGTCATTGGATCTCGACCAACGCGAGCAGTAATGTCGCGATACGATAAACCGCAATCGCGATAGGCTACAATGTGATCTTTATCAACGTCGGAAACTTGATGGTACGCATTTGTCCTCCTTACACGAGGCATCACAACAACGTTTCACCAGGCAACGCCGGCCAACTGCTGTTTGTTTATGAGAAATTGGTTGGAAACTTTCCTCATATCAGCACGTTGTAAGTGTCGCCACCGGCGCCAGCCTTGTGTGAATGCTGCGAAAAGCTAATCATTTGCACATCACAGCATCTTCTTCCTGTCGGCTAAATTTCGCGTCTGTAGCACGTCATATTCGTGGTGTGGCAATTTTAATGACCAGTAGTGTATTTATTTGCGTGTTGCCCTTGGAAACAGGCAACTCAACACACAAAATAGTATTCTTCTATCTAAGTTTTCATTCTTTAACACTGGCTGTTGGTAATACCCAAATAGTGGTGTGGTTATTGAGTAGAGGTTTAAAAAATTAGAATCAGTCGGAAAATACTGGTGATTTTTTGTAATATTCAGCCCCTCATTACCTTTCGAGAAAAGCAGCGATCGGTTGACGGACTAACTTTTATTTATCTACTTTATTTGATTCCTTGCTAATTGAAGCATATCTTGCGCAAAAGTCTGATGAAGAGTTAGAATTTTTCAATCTTTGTTCGATGTCAACGTTTATTGATAGTGATAAAAAGCGAAAATCGGTTATTTCAGAAGCCAGTTATCTTGAGCGGTTCTACAAGTCGTCTTAAACTGGAAATGTAAAAATCTGGTAGAACCAAAAACCAGGTGTTTCAGCGATAATTGCCATCCCTAGTTATTAGTGCATTAGCGCTCACACCTCTGACGTTAATATTAATGTTTCTCTTTAATATTTATTACGCTCTATAGTTCTGTCTGCGATATGTTCCTCATATTTAAGATACAGCGTAGGATTTTGTCATTTTGGGCGTATATTCTACTCATATCATCAAGAGTTATGCACAGGTTCTTGAATTACACTTGCAAGTAGGTACAGATTTTTTTGTTGTAATTATTTCTCTCTTCACGATAATCAGTCTTCAGTCTTGAAACTTCCTGGAAGATTAAAACTGTGTGCCCGACCGAGTCTCGAACTCGGGACCTTTGCCTTTCGCGGGCTTGTTCTCTACCCACTGAGCTACCGAAGCACGACTCACGGCCGGTACTCACAACTTTACTTCTGCCAGTACCTCGTCTCCTACCTTCCAAACTTTACAGAAGCTCTGGGAGAGCTAAACTTTACAGAAGCTCTGGGAGAGCTTCTGTAAAGTTTGGAAGGTAGGAGACGAGGTACTGGCAGAAGTAAAGTTGTGAGTACCGGCCGTGAGTCGTGCTTCGGTAGCTCAGTTGGTAGAGCACCTGCCCGCGAAAGGCAAAGGTCCCGAGTTCGAGTCTCGGTCGGGTACACAGTTTTAGTCTGCCAGGAAGTTTCATATCAGCGCATAGCCGCTGCAGAGTGAAAATCTCATTCTGGAGATAATCAGTCTTCTCTGTTCTTATTCGTAGTACCGTCCAGAGTCTTGGAGGCTATGAAATTCATATCATCTTCCAGAGTTTCTGCTCTCTTTCCTTTAGTTAGGCAGTTGTCCTTTCTTTCATTAAGACTTTATACTTTCAACAACTCTCTGCAGTAGGTTATGTTTCGTTATCATCATTTTTCATTTTCAAACCGCGTGCACGTACTCGTACGTTCCTGCCTTTGTTTCTCCACACTCCAACCCGAGTTTGCGCTCAGAGTCTAACGACCGTGTCGTCAAATGGACGTTAAACCTACTCTTTCATGCTTTTCCCCTTTTATTATTTTAGGGACTATTTTCTTTTCTTACTTTACTGACAGTATCGTGTTAGTATTGATCACTTAAAAACGAATATTATGTATTGTATTTGAAATTGCACAATAACAGCTCTTTCTGTATAATGCTTATTTAGAAATTGGCCGGCCGTGGTGGCCGAGCGGTTCTAGGCGCTACAGCCTGGAACCGCGCGACCGCTATGGTCGCAGGTTCGAATCCTGCCTCGGGCATGGATGTGTGTGATGTCCTTAGGTTAGTTAGGTTTAAGTAGTTCTAAGTTCTAGGGGACTGATGACCTCAGCAGTTAAGTCCCATAGTGCTCAGAGCCATTTTTATTTAGAAATTGGATTTAGCACTTTCTCCCCATTCCTAAGCGTTCCATCTCTCTCCCCATTATACGTTGCTGGGCAATTGCTAAGGGACAGCGACATTACTGGATAGGAGTAATCATAGGTAACGATGGGCGACATGAAACGTGGTACATACGTAACAGAGCCGCCCATGAACCATGGACCTTGCCGCTGGTGGGGAGGCTCGCGTGCCTCAGCGGTACAGACAGCCGTACCGTAGGTGCAACCACAACGGAGGGGTATCTGTTGAGAGGCCAGACAAACGCGTGTTTCCTGAGGAGGGGCAGCAGCCTATTCAGTAGCTCCAAGGGCAAAAGTCTCGATGATTGATTGAACTGGCCTCGTAACACTAACCAAAACAGCCTTGATGTACTGATACTGCGAACGGATGAAAGGAAGGAGAAACTGTAGCCGCAATTTTTCACGAGGGCATGCAGCTCAATTGTATAGTTAAATGATGATGACATTTTCTGGGGTAAAATATTACGGAGGTAAAATAGTCCCCATTCGGATGTGCGGGCGGGGAATATTCAGGATGACGTCATTATAAGAAGAAACAAAAAGAGCGTTGTACGGATCGGAGCGTGGGATGTCAGATCCCTTAATCTGGCAGATAGGTGAGAAAATTTAAAAAGCGAAATAGATTAACGTTTGATACAGTGGGAATTGGTGAAGTTCGGTAGCAGGAGGAACGGGACTTCTGGTCAGGTGAATACAGGGTTGTAAATATAAAATCAAATATGGGTAATGCATGAGTAGGTTTAATAATGAATAAGAAAATAGCAACGCGGTAAGCTACTATGAACAGCATAGTGAGTTCATTATTGTAACCAAGGTAGACACGAAGTCCACGCCCACCACAGTAGTATAATTTTATATGACAACTAGCTCTGAAGATGAGGTGAAGATTAAGGAAATGTAAGAGGAGATAAAATAAATTATTCAGATAGTGAAGGGAGATGAAAATTCAATAGTCATGAGGGACTGGAATTTGCTAGTAGGAAAAAGAAGAGAAAGAAAAGTAGTAGGTGAATATGGACTCGGGAAAAGGAATGAAAGAGGAAGCCGCCTGGTAGAATTTTGTACAGAGTTTAGCTTCATCACAGTTAACTCTTGGGTTAAGAATCATGAAAGAATATTGTGTACGTGGAAGAGACATGGAGACACAGGAAGATTTCAAATTGATTATATAATGGTAAGACCGAGATTTCGGAACCAGGTTTTAAATTGTAAGATATTTCCAGGGACTCTGGCTTTAATTTACCGGCTATGAACTGCAGATTAAAACTGAAGAAACTGGAAAAAGGTAGTAATTGAAGGAGATGAGACCTGGGTAAACTGAAAGAACCATAGGTTGCAGAGAGTGTAAGAGGGAGCATTATGGAACGACTGACAAAAACGGGGGAAAGGAATACAGTAGAAGACGAATGGTTAGCTCTGAGAGGTGAACTAGTGAAGGCAGCAGAGGATCAAGTAGGTAAAAAGACGAAGGCTAGAGGATATCATTGTGTAACACAAGAGATATTAAATCACTGAAAGGAGAAAATATAAAAATGCAATAAGTGAAGCAAGCGAAAGGGAATACAAACGTTAAAAAAATGCGATCAACAGGAAGTGGAAAACGGTTAAGCACGAATGGCTAGAGGACAAATGTAAGAATGTGGAAGCATATATAGCTTGGGGTAAGATAGATGCTGCCTACACTAAATTTAAAGAGACCTTTGGAGAAAAGTGAACCACCTGTATGAATATCAAGAGCGCAGATGTGACGGACCTCTTCCATCTGGTGAACAAGGAGGATGAGACAGGCAGAATACCCTCAGACTTCAAGTAGGATGTAATATCGTAATTCCAATCCCAGAGAAAGCAGGCGCTGACCGGTGTGAAAATTACCGAACTATCAGTTTGATAAGTTACGATTTCAAAATACTTAAACGAATCCTTTACATACGAGTGGAAAAGTTGGTAGAAGCCGACCTAGGGGAAGCTCAGTTTGGCTTCCGGAGAAATGTAGGCACACAGGCGGCACTACTGACCTTAACGACTTCTCATAGAAGATTTGTTAAGGAAAGATAAACCTACGTTTATATCGTTTGTAGACTTAGAGAAAGCTTTTGACGATGTTGACTAGAATGCTCTCTTTCAAAATATAACGGTACCAAGGGGATAATACAAGAAGCGAAAGGATATTTACAATTTGTATAGAAACCAGATGGCGGTTGTAAGAGTCGTGGGGCACGAAAGGGACGCCCTGGTTTAGAAGGGAGTGAGACAGGGTTGTATCCTATCCCTGATGTTATACAATCTGCATATCGAGCAAGCAGCAAAGAGAAAAAAAATATAAATTTGGAGTAGGAATTAAAGTCCAGGGAGAAGAAACAAAAGCTTTGAGGTTTGGCGATGATATTGTAATTCTGTCAGACAGCAAAGGACTTCGTAGGGCAGTTGAACGGAATGTACAGTGTCTTGAAAGGAGGATATAAGATGAACATCAACAAAAGCAAAATGAGAATAATGGAATGTAGTCGAATTAAATCGGGTGATGCTGAGGGGATTAGATTAGGAAATGAGACACTTAAAGTAGTAAATGAGTTCTGCTATTTGGGAAGCAAAATAACTGTTGATGGTCGAATTAGGGAGGGTATAAAATGTAGGCTGGCTATGGCAAAGAAAGAGATTCTGAAGAAGAGAAATTTGCTAACATCGAATATAGATTTAAGTGTCAGGAAGTCGTTTCTGAAAGTATTTGTATGGAATGTAGCCATGTATGGAAGTGAAACATGGACGATAAATAGTTTAGACAAGAAGAGAATAGAAGCTTTCGAAATGTGGTGCTAAAGAAGAATGCTGAAGATTAGATGGGTAGATCACATAACTAATGAGGAGGTACTGAATAGAATTCAGGAGAAGAGGAATTTATGGCACAACTTGATTAGAAGAAGGGATCGGTTGGCAGAATATGTTCTGAGGCATCAAGGAATCAACACTTTAGTGTTGGGGGGGAAGACGTGGAGGATAAAAATTGTAGAGGGAAACTAAGAGATGAATACACTAAGAGATTCAGAAGGATGCCGGTTGCAATAGTTATTTGGAGATGAAGAGACTTGCATAGTATAGAGTAGCATGTGGAGCTGCATCAAACCAGCTTTGGACTCAAGACCACAACAACAGCAACAACATCATGTAACATGTAATAGAGGTGGAGTGGTATATTTATAACGAAAAATGGTATAAATTCCACCACATGTGAAAGCAGGATAACGTATATAAATAATGTTCATGCTTGACACGGGTCAGACTCCCAACAGAAAGATCGATGTCAGATTGTCGGTAAGGAATGAACGCTCTTCGTGCACTAATGAGCATTTTGAACCAGTTATTCTTGGTGGCTACCACATTGTTGAGGAGTCCTTGGAGGATATTCTCTCACTCATCCCTCGAGGTGGTTTTCAATTCTTTCACGGATCAGGGAGGGGTTGTCCGTTGAGAAATACCTCTGCCAATAACATCCCAGGCGAGCTCTGTAGCTCCAGGGAATACCCAAGCCATTCTATACGTTCAATACTTTCACTTTCCAGTATGTTCGAAACCCACAGTGCTCCTTTGTGGGCTGTCATTTTCGTCCACAAACAGAAAGTCGGGACCTACCGCGCAATCAAACGGACGAACATGATCCAGAATAATCTCCCTGGAATACCACTGTGTGGTAAGTGAACGTGCAGTGTTTGTCTATCGTCCATAATGCCTCCCCTCACCATAATGTCTAGGCCACACCGATGACGATCGTGAACATTTTGTGGTGTGTGACGTGTTCTCTTCACACTAACTGGTGGCTAAAGTCACTTATCGTAGTGAAACGGGCTTCGTCGGAGAAAATCACTCTGGACCATTGTTGCTGATCCCAACATGCTCCCTCCTACAGTGTATTGTTCCTTGACGATGGTGTGATTGAAGTGGGATGCACTTAATAGGCTTACAAGCACACAAACCAGTCTGATTTAATCGCTACGAAATAGTTCTGGCAGAAACACGTGCACCGCCGGTAGAGGTTACAAGGTCTACAGCGAATTGCCTAGGGGTGAGATGTCTGTTCCTTTTCGTCACTAGGGCTACGTATCGATCTTCTTGAGGTGTAGTGGTCCATCTACGACCACCACCATGTTTTCGAACAGCATTTCAACCTTCGGCGGCCTTTTCTAATCGCGAGATGACACTTTCGGATATACCCATTGCTGTGGTCACAGTGGTCACAATTTGGCCGCTTTCGAGCCGCTCCTGCTGTTCGTCTACGAACCTAAGCACCAAACAATGTCATGCAGACATGTTGCCATACCAAACGGAATGCCACACTAATCGGTTCCACAACCACCTTCGTCAAACACCATAATTAACTGTCGAATACATACAGAGCGCTCTTGCACAGTCTTCTCTGCAGTTGGAACCTGTATTTCCTTATCATTAGTCGGGCGTTCCGCAGCGGTTGTAGGATGTTTTGTAGCAGTTGGTAGTTGTTCCTTAGCAATTTTCAAGCTTTGGACTTTGTTTATAGTTTCCACAGTACTGTTACTGTAGACAGTCTTATTTCTTTGTCCTTTCTACTTCCTTTTCTAAGTCTTGGTACTTCTTTGTATCTCGATGCTTTGAAATTTCGCTCTTACCTGTAGTTGCTATGGGTTAAGTTCTCTATATGAGCTACACGCGCACTTAAGATCGAAGATTTTCTTTCTTTTTTTGAATTTTTTTATGAAGATGAATCCTAATTAAAAACGGTACTTCCTCCTCCGAGTAAATTTTTGTGTCTTAAGTGCAGTGATATCTGTCCCCTTCTTTATCCTCACTCATTAATTATACATTGGCAGCCTTACCGATTGAACCACGGTTGAAACGTGTATTTGCGCCTCCCCGGTTAGACGCTGCCAAAGCTGGGTCGCATGAGTACTCACGGCGGAGAGGACAGACTGTAGACCACAGACTGCTGGCTGCCGCGTGCATCGTGCGTATTGTGGTCTTGTCCTCCGGGACGTGTTCTTTTATTCTGTTTTGGTTGCGGACTGAATTCTGCTGGGTAAAATACTTCTAATTTGCAGAAACAAAGAGCTGACGAAATGCACGCTTCAGGCGGACGTCAGCGCTGCTGGCATCATTCGTTTCCCTCTTCTCTTATGCGCTGCAGCAGAGCAGCCCAAATAATGTCCCGTTTAAACTGCGGTGGAACAACGTAGCATACCGCGTAACGGCATGTAAATTTCAGCTGTTGCTTTTCCTCTTTTTCTCCCGTTGATACCGAACGAGCCGTGATTAATTCCGGTTAGCTTCTACGTATTGTTTACGACTAGAAAAGTCACAAAAACTAAGAGGGTATTGCATTACTTGAAATAGGATGTCACGATATGAAACAAAACTACGTGTCGTGTTTGGTGGATTGCTTTCATGACTGCAGATTTCATTTAGTCTGTCTAAAGGAATTCTGATACCCATTGAAGTAGCAGTTCTTCAATCACAATCGCATTACATGTACATATACACCCACATATAGACAGGTTCTCCGCAAGCTACCGTA
Source organism: Schistocerca piceifrons (assembly GCF_021461385.2). Classification (NCBI taxonomy): domain Eukaryota; kingdom Metazoa; phylum Arthropoda; class Insecta; order Orthoptera; family Acrididae; genus Schistocerca; species Schistocerca piceifrons. The sequence continues at coordinate 299,556,903 of NC_060138.1, forward strand.
TGGTGCGTGGCGGAGGGTACCCTGTAACACTGCTAGTCATATCCTTTCCTGATCCACTTGCAAATACAGCGTGGGAAAACGACTGTCTATATGCCTATGAGCCCTAATTACTCGTATGTTATCCTCGTGGTCCCTACGCACAACGTATGTTGGTGGCAGCAGAATCGTTCGGCAGTCGGCCTCAAATGCTGCTTCTCTAAATTTTCTCAACAGCGTTTCTCGAAAAGCACGTCGCCATCCTTCCAGGAATTCTCTTTTGAGTCCCCGTAACACGTGTCGTTCAAAGCTACCGGTAACAAATCTAGCAGCCCGCTTCTCAATTGATTACATGTCTCCCGTTAATCAGTCTGATACGGATCCCAAACAATCGAGCAGTACTCAAGAATAGGTCGCACTAGCGTCCTGTATGCTGCCTCCTTTACGGGTGAACCACTGTTTCCCAGAATTCTCGTAACAAGGAGAAGTCGACCATACGCCTTCCTACCACAGTTCTCACAAGCTCGTTCCATCTCATATCGCTTTTCAGCGTTACGCCCACATATTTAAACGACTTGACTGTGTCAGGCAGGTCTCAAGTGATACTATATCCAAACATGATGGGTTTGTTCTCCTTACTCATCTGCGTTAACTTACATTTTTCAACATTTATGGCTAGCTGCCATTCATCGCACCGACAGGAAATTTTGCCTAAGTCGTCTTGTATCTGCCTACAGTCACTCAACTTCGACACATTAAACAACCGCAGATTGCTGCCCATCCCGTCCGCCAAATCATTTATGTATATAGAGAACAACAGCGGTCCTATCATACTTCCGTCGGGCTTTCCTGACGATGCTCTTCTCTCGAACACTCGCCGTCGAGTACAACATACTGGGTTCTATTAAGAAGTCTTCGAGCCACTCACATATCTGTGAACTTACTTCATATGCTGGTACCTTCGTTAACGGCCTGCAATGGGGCATCGTGTCAGATGCTTTCCGGAAATCTAGAAATATGAAATCTGCCTCTTGTCCTTCATCCATTGTTCGCGGTATATCATGTGAGAAAAAGGCAAGCTCAGTTTCGCACGAATGATGCTTTCTAAAACCAAGCTGATTCATGGACGTAAGCTTCTTAGTCTCAGGAAAGTTTATTATATTCGAACTGAGAATGTGTTCAAGGATTCTACAGCAGACAGAATAAGGGATATTGGTCTGTAATTTTGCGGGTCTGTTCTTTTACCCTTCTTATGTACTGGAGTCACCTGAACCTTTTTCCAGTCGTTTGGGACTCTGTACTGGGCGAGAGATTCGCGATAAATTCAAGTCAAGTAAGGGGCTAATGCCGTGGAGTACTCGTTGTAAAATCGAACTGGGATTCCATCCGGACCTGGTGATTTATTTGCTTTCAAATCTTTAAGTTTTTTGTCTACGCCAGGGATGCTTATTACTATGTCGTCCACACGAGAATCTGTCTGATGGTCAAATGGAATGTTTGTACGATTTTACCGTGTGAACGATTTCTTTAACGTGAAATTTAAAACTTTGGCTTTCGTTTTGCTATCTTCAACTGCCACAACAGAGTAGTCAACAAGGGACTGAATGGAAGCCTTAGACCCGCTTAGTAATTTTACATAAGACCAGAATTTCCTCGGTTTCTCTGCCAGATCTTCTGCTAAGGTATGACGGTGGTCGTAGTTGTATTCTTCGCGCATAGATATTTTTACAGACGCACGAATCTCTATTACCCTTCGCTTGTCGTTGTTTGAGCGTTCCCTTTTGAACCGAGAGTGCAGCAGCCTGCTTACTCAGCATCCACCGATTTCCGTTATTAAGCCATGTTGGGTCTTTACGTATAATACATCATTGTAAACAACTCCGCAGCGAATCTTAGCCCTGCTGTGTGTCCTGATGTTTGCTTCTGACGAGGAATTTGATATCCGTTTCAGACGGACGTTCACGCGAAGACGACAAATATATTTCTAAGAAAATATTTAATCTTTGTCACAAACCTGTACGTGGTAGTAACAGAGTAGTAGAGTGTTATTACAGTAATTGGTTCAAATGGCTCTGAGCACTATGGGACTTAACTACTGAGGTCATCAGTCCCCTAGAACTTAGAACTACTTAAACCTAACTGACCTAAGGACATCACACACATCCATGCCCGAGGCAGGATTCGAACCTGCGACCGTAGCGCTCGCGCGGTTCCAGACTGAAGCACCTAGAACCGCCCGGCCACACCGGCCGGCTATTACAGTAATTATTGTTATTACGACTCATTGCACCAGCCTTGATGTGGATGCACACGCTGTCGAGTTAGAAAGGAATGTAATTTACACAATTTATTTAGAAAAAAACACTTGGATATTTTTTCCAGCTGCTTCGGACATATTTTATTGCTTTTCTTGTTGGAAGAGCTAGATTCCCCTGCAGTCGTCTTCCAGTTGACGGAGAAACACAATTGAGATCATTAATTATTTAGCCAATTGAAAGTACAGTGTAACGTCGCAAAAAATAGTCGTTTTTTTCTTTCCCTATTTTTTATGTGTGATCAGTTGCTCTTCATTTTGTTCATGACGGTTTCTTAGTTCCTCAGATTCTTTCAGATAGTGAATTGCAATTACCTCTAGACTTAATGTATAGAAACCTTTGCAAATTCAGTCAAAATTATTGTTGTTTTAATATTTATTTTGTGAATCATTCATTTTTATTTTTTGAGAAGGCCATACCGTGCCGTTAATTTTTATATCATAATCATTTGTGGTTTGGTCTTTGTCATTTCGTCAATGGATTATTTTCGGCGTACTGATTTAAACTTCTAGCAGCGCATCGATGTCTTTTACCTGTGGTCGATGTTCTCTGCACTTGGCCATCTATTTCAAGTCAGCCTAATGGCTGAATCTGTTATTGATCTCACAAATATGTGAAACTTGCTGTGGATGAAATGAAATGAAATGATCATATGGCATTTATTGGCCGGGATATCTCCTTCCGGGTTCGGCCGCCGTATTGCAAGTCTTTTTAGTTGACGCCACTTCGGCGACTTGCGTGTCAGTGATGATGAAAATGATGATGAAGGACGCACAACACCCAGTCCCCTGCCGGGAATCGAACTCGGGCCCCCAGATAATCTGACGCCTTCGATATGCGAGCGTTTCATCCTGATGAGGTACGTACACCGGTTTGCCTTCCCTTTTGATGTTTTCCACTCAGGACAGTCAGTTACTACGCAAGGTGTTTTGATTCATTTACTGGTGTAACGGTTCTAACAGTAGAATCATGGGGACGTTCAGTTTCAGGCGACCTCGTGTAATTTATGTTTCAAGAACTTTTTTATCATAATTTCAATGATGCCTCAAGGTGAAGGAACCGGCTTAATGACAAATGCAAACCACATCTGATTAGACCGTTCCAAATTCTCACTATTGTATACAGATCAACAGTAGATCATGAAAACCTTGCTCTGAGTGAATCTGCTATTGATCTTAGAAATATATACGGAAAATTATTCTACAGCACTTTGCCGTCCTTAATCAAATAGAACTTCGTACAACGCATGTATCTACTTTCATTTACATAAAGGGGTTTAGTTTCAATGTGATGGATTTATGCGAGTGGTAAATGTCATCTCGATTGCAAAGTCGTAGTTAAAGAAGGAAATTATTCAGAAACAAAAAGGTTTAGTCCAGAGTATTCAGTTAGAATGTTCATCTGTTTACTGCTGCTGAAAAACAGATGTAGGCGTAAAAACCCAGAAAATTATCCTGCGTGTATGCTCGTTTCATAATTCGCTTGAAATCGTTCTAATGGTGCATTACGTCTGCATCGTATATTAACATAGTACACTCTCACTTGTTTAAGCTGTCGTTAGGTGGATAAAAGGTCCAATACTGGATTCCCTGTAACATGAACAGCTTTTGTGATCTCTCTGACGAGGAGGATGGAGGAATCGGAGGGTGTAGTGGCTACTTTGAGTCTGTGTCCGCCAAAATACTCTAATGTTGACAGTGTCTCGTTTAATTTAGATTCCAGTATAGCGTCAAGGGTTGTTGTATGTAGGTACCCCAACTACCACATGTACTTTGTTTGTATCTGAGTAGCCGGCCGGAGTGGCCGTGCGGTTCTAGGCGCTACAGTGTGGGGCCGAGCGACCGCTACGGTCGCAAGTTCGAATCCTGCCTCGGGCTTGGATGTGTGTGATGTCCTAAGGTTAGTTAGGTTTAAATAGTTCTAAGTTCTAGGCGGCTGATGACCTCAGAAGTTAAGTCGCATATTGCTGAGAGCCATTTAAACCATTTGTATCTGAGTAGTAAACCATACATGGATTATCACAAGATTACAGTGGTTACCTGCGAGACATTTTGATCACGTAATCTCTCAAACATTTGATGAAGGATGAATCTTTCTGGTTACTCTGTCTGGTTTGAGCTACTGTCTCACGGTAACTACAGATATTGGAATTACTGAATACTGCTTGTGTGTTAGTAACGTGAGATACGAAATTTCTGACTGCATCCTCTATATTAGCACAAATCATGTTTCAATCTACCGATACCTGATAAAATAACTCTGTCTAGTTGCCATAAGTTACCCGCGCCACATAAGAGCTTTCTGTTCATGGCGGAAAAAATCTAGACGGGTAGGCTACCATAACATTTAAGCGACGCTGGATCCGTTGTGTATGTTTTGTATTTTAATTATTTCTGTGCGGTGTGTATGATATTGTGATAGGGAAAGAACGCGGCAGTTGTCTGAACGGTGTAAGGAGCACTGGCTGAGGATGAAATTCTTGCAGCTTAGTTGATCACATGCCACTGATAAAACGATAGACGACGCAGTCGCAAGTTGAAGGTTTAATTCGGTGCATTGGGAGTTCCAGTCCCGCTCCGTTCACAGCTGACACACCGGCTGTCCTTATATCTGAACAGTTGTCTTTAGTGCAGGTGAGGTAGCACCTACATCGAGAGAGCTGTGAGAATTACCCTAACCCAATGGACCTTTACGTATTTCTGTTCATTTATATGACAATCATCGTGTTAATACGTACAAAATTTTTACGAGATAGTTGTGAGAGAACCAGTTTGCAAGATACTTATGGGATGGCCAGGATCATTGCGTTATGAAGTATTCATATATTGACACTCTAGTAACTAAGTTCTATTTTTCCCTTCTGGTACTTTTGAAGATTTTTTTCTGTCTTTTGTAAACGCATTTCCGCTGCCACCGTACTTAACTTACACAGTTAAAAAAAGTTTTATTCGGAACACATATGCTTGAGGGACGGCATAGGATGTCACACATGGATCGAATTCGCATGACGGCGTAACTTCCGTTGATTTGCTATGCTCGTAAGTTAGATCTCTACAATAGCTTCGGCAAAACCAAGAAGATTATTCTAACCTCGTTGGACAAAACAACTACCTAGTAAGGTTTCAAGTACATAAAATTACACATATTTTAATTTTTCTAACCTTTGCAGTTGTTCGAAACGTTTGTTATCGTTTTATTTGTGCCGCACATTCTACTACCCTCCTGGAGGTTTCGGAGAAAAACAGGTTATGCACACTTGAAAACAACACATCCAGTCAAGTTTTTATTTATTTTGTGCAGATGAAAGTATGAGTGATGTCTGTGCATAAGTGCTTTGAGAATAAACTCGTAGCATTCCACGTTGTAACGATATGCTGCCCTGTTTTACTTTATTAATACCTGCAAGCGGCGCACACTATTAGAGAACACTGAAGATGCCTATAAGGAAATGCTGTCGTGATGTGGGACGACCAGCGATGAGGCGCAGAAAGCCGGCAGTGAATTTGGCTCTGCGGGAACGCCGGTGGCTTGCCATCGACCGTCAGTGCCAGACTAATATTCCTCGGCCTTATTAGCGGCCTCAGAAATTCGAAGCCATAATTCGCCCGCATCCGCCCGTGAGTACTTAGCTGGAGCGCCACACATAGTTCCCATGTTTGACAATTGCTGCCATGGCGGGAGAATGCGTAGGCGTGGATCTTTAGTGACAGCGTCTATCGTGTCCCGGGGGGCGACGTTGTAGATCATCGCAAGTTCTCTTCTCCGTATTTCCGAGTATGCAACTAGCTGGTGATAACTATATATGGCCACCTCACGCCAAGATCTACTTGCCATCTCGCTCCACAGCCTCACTAGGGAAAAAACGATAGGTATCTGAATGTGAAAAGTCATGTGCTGTGATATAAAACAATAGTTCCTAACGTGGTCTCTTTTCGCACGAATAGATCGAGTATCGTTCTCTTAACGAAGGCACGAGTTCTCCAACTTCACCTACTTGATCGTTAAATTTGCCATGTCTGTCTTGTGCTATCATAAAAGAAAGGTTTTTAAACGAAGAAGTGTTTTTGAACGTGCCGTTCAGTGAGATCTGCTAGAAACAAGCTACCTGTCAGCAGAATAATTTGAGAACTTCAAAAGGAATTTTACTGTATTGAAATTCGGAATAGTTTCCAACAGCAGCGCAAATTTAAGGGGAGTTAGAACAGAAAAAATTTCTTTCACATTATAAAATTTGTAATTTATAAAATTTGTAATTTTCCATGTAAAATGATTTTATATATATATATATATATATATATATATATATATATACATGGAAAGTATTATGTTTTATTTATAATCTACATCCAAATTTTTACGTGCGTTACTTCAAGATCTAATGAAATCGGTAATTTTTTTATATAGTAGGCTGTTCACTGCTGTGTTACAAAGTTTGACAGTGTTGCTCATGTCCGGAAGGGGATGGGCACCAGTTGAGGAAGTTGAAACAAAGTTTGAGAGACAAGAAACTTTCTGATGGTAAAACCATAAGAGGCAGGCTGACAGACAAAATGATTGATGAACTACAGCAGTATTATGGGATGGCCATTAGCAATAATACTGAGGACTTGTTGAAAATGAAGCAGGTAGTATGGGCTACCTTCTTCCACAGACTGTCAACTGATGGAAAACCAGTAAATCACCTTCGCTCACCTGGATCTGATTCATGGTGCAATTACTGCAATGCCCAGTACTCAAACAGTTGATACAATCATAAACATTCCATCCCAGTAGCAGTCATGGATATCATAAAACCTATTTGCAGAGACGTGGCAAATCCTGAATTACTGAGGAAGTGTGTGCATGGTCAGACACCAAATCCCAGTGAGTCGTTCAATAATCTTGTATGGACTCGCTTACCAAAAAATGTTTTTGTTGGAATGAAGTCACTAAAGTGGGAGGGTCAGTGATGCTGTTATTGCTTTTAACGATGGAAACATTGGTAGGTTGACAGTGCTACAGCATATGGGAATTAATCTTGGAGCAAACTGCATCAGAGAACGTGAAGGGATGGACAAGGTTCGCATTGATACAGCAGAGTATGCAGCACAGTTGGCCACTAAAGAGTCCAGAAAGAAGAAAAAAACTTGGAAAAAGATCAAGAGGATCATTTACAGTATTGTGCAGGATGCTTCTGAGTAACTAAAAATAAAAAAAATTAAGCACATATTGAGTTACAGTCTTTTGAAACTTTAGAAGCCGTCACTGAAAATTTACATCTTATGTTGCATTTTTTTCTAAATCTCAGAAACCACTTCGACTATAGTATTCAAATTTTCAGGGAGTAATAACGTACATATCCGGAGTATACTGAACTAAAAGAACAACATAATGTTATGTATAATTAAAATTGTTACGATAACGTACAAAAAAATACACAAAATTTTTACTGTGTAATTAAAAAAATTGTATTTCCGAAAGCACTGGCTGAAATGCAATTATTGTAGTTCAGTAGCCTCAGAACATACAGTCAAATGTCTTGTAAAAGTTTCGTGTCAAAGGCTACAGTGGTTCCTGAAATACAGGGAAGCCAATTCACTAAATTTACCATTGTCGAGATAGGGCGTTCCAACTCCCCTTAAGTATCAGAACTTGTCTGATGATTGTTCCCACCTTTCATATTTAGGCGCCAAATATGTTTTGCCACTTCATTCGACACTTGGCACTCACAAGGGAACCTCCCCATCGCCCCCCCCCCTCAGATTTAGTTATAAGTTGGCACAGATCAATCTATAAAACAGGAAGAAGTTGTGTGGAACTATGAGAAAAATAAGCAAAACATACAAACTGAGTAGTCTATGCGCAAGATAGGCAACATCAAGGAGAGTGTAAGTTAAGCAGCGCCGTGGTCCCGTGGTTAGCGTGAGCAGCTGCGGAACGAGAGGACCTTGGTTCAAGTCTTCCCTCGAGTGAAAAGTTTGCTTTTTTTATTTCCGCAACGTTATGATCTGTCCATTCGTTCATTGACGTCTCTGTTCACTGTAATAAGCTTAGTGTCTGTGTTTTGCGACCGCACCGCAAAACCGTGCGATTAGTAGACGAAAGGACGTGCCTCTCCAATGGGAACCGAAAACATTTGATCGCAAGGTCACAGGTCAACCGATTCCTCCACAGGTAAACACGTCTGATATATTCTATACGACATTGATGGCGGCATGTGCGTCACATGACAGGAATATGTTGTCGACCCACCTAACTGGTACACTTGGCGAATGGGTAAAAAGATTCTTGTACCTTGCTTGATTTAGGTTTTCTTCTGAATGTGATAATCACTCCCAAAAAGTGATGAAAACATAAGAGTTTGTCAGATAATAACTGTCTGAAAATAAAAAATTAAAGTTTTACACTCGAGGGAGGACTTGAACCAAGGACCTTTCGCTCCGCAGCTGCTCACGCTAACCACGGGACCACGGCGCTCCTGAGCCCAGGTGGTCCTTCATGTTACCTATCTTGTCATGGACTACTCAGTTTGTATATTTTGCTTATTTTTTTCATAGTTCCTCACAACTTCTTCCTGTTTTCTCGATTGATCTGTGTTCAGTTTTTCAAGGCCTATCCACTGTGCCAACTTATAACTGAAACTGAGGGGGGTGCGATGGGGAGGTTCCCTTGTCAGAAATGCAAGATCATCGATACTGTCGTCCAATTTGACGTTCGACATGTCGTTCACTGACAGGTAATATGGCAAGACTTTCTTCGGAACTGCTAAGATTCTTCTACAAAATCCTTATCATACAGATATCAGCACGGAATGAGTATTCAACCGACGATGAAGGTCTTGCTTTCTGCCTGTCATTTCAGGTTCAGAAATGGCTCTGAGCACTATGGGACTCAACTGCTGTGGTCATAAGTCCCCTAGAACTTAGAACTACTTAAACCTAACTAACCTAAGGACAGCACACAACACCCAGCCATCACGAGGCAGAGAAAATCCCTGACCCCGCCGGGAATCGAACCCGGAAACCCGGGCGTGGGAAGCGAGAACGCTACCGCACGACCACGAGATGCGGGCTGTCATTTCAGGTTACGTCCTTCCGTTCACAAGCAACGTTGCTCCCATGTACATCAATAGCTTACAAACATATTCAGCTCATTACTCAGATACAGCGGTTCTGAACATGTCACTCCATGTTTTACTGTTTCAAAAAAATACAAGAAAACTGCTTTGCGCTGTTGAGAAGAACGTCAGTAGTGTCTCACCCTGTGGCAGGCGAGGTTTTCGACTCTTTCGTAGCACTCACAAGGCGAGGCCACGACGTTGGAATCACAGATTTACTTCAAACTTTGTACACTCGTAGAAGGCCATTAAAACGTCAAAATGTGCAAGTACGAAGGTGCACTACTCTGGTAATTCCGAGAAAATAGCAAGAGAAATTTTATGCGTCCATTATGTGACTGATTTATCTGCGGGAATGTGCTGGTCGTAAGAAATAGGCGGTAGTGGTAGGTTCCTATGGGACCAAACTGCTGAGGTCATCGGTCCCTAGGCTTACACACTACTTAATCCAACTTAAACTAACTTACGCTAAGGACAAAACACACACCCATGCCCGAGGGGGGACTCGAACCTCCGACGGGGGCAGCCACGCGACCCGTGGCAAGACGCCCCGACAGCGCGGCTACTCCGCGCGGCGTTTTAAGAAGTGATTGTAGTAAAGCGGCTAGCGTTCGTGCTTTGCACATTGATCGTGGACGAGGCGACGTGTCGATTCCCGCTACCACCTCCTTTTTAATCTACATTTTTTCATCACTGGACTCATTATTTAATTTACGAGGGTCACTCCAAAAGAAATGCACAATTTTTTTTTTAACTCCATCTTTTATTCTACATGTCTGAAAGTTTTACAGTGTGTAGATATACATCCTTTACGAACAATAGTTTCATTTCTCCACTTAATTTCCATCCCTCTCAACTGCCTTCGCCATCTCGGAACCAGCGCCTGTATACCCGCACGGTAAAATTCTGGACCAACCTGTTGTAGCCACTGTTTGGCAGCGTGCACAACGGAGTCATAATCTTCAAACCTTGTTCCACGAAGATAGTCTCTGAGTTTCCCAAAGAGATGATAGTCACATGGAGCCAGGTCAGGACTGTAAGGCGGGTGTTTCAGTGTTGTCCATCCGAGTTTTGTGATCGCTTCCATGGTGTTTTGACTGACATGTGGCCGTGCATTGTCGAGCAACAGCAAAACATCCTGCTTTTGCCGATGTGGTCGAACACGACTCAGTCGAGGTTGAAGTTTCTTCAGTGTCGTCACATATGCATCAGAATTTATGGTGGTTCCACTTGGCATGATGTCCACAAGCAAGAGTCCTTTTCCAGCAGAAGGTGTGGTTTTGAATTTTTTATTTCTTGTGTGAATTTGTATGATGCTACTCCATTGATTGCTTCTTCGTTTCTGGTGAAAAGTGATGGAGCCATGTTTCATCACCTGTCACAATTCTTCCAAGAAATTCATTTCCACCATTCTCGTACTGTTCAAAAAGTTCGCTGCATACCGTTTTTCTTGTTTCTTTGTGAGCCACTGTCTACATCCGTGGGAACCCACCTGGCACAAACCTTTTTTTTTAACGCCAAAACTTCCAATATTCTGCAAACACTTCCTTCCCCTATCCCAACGTAGCGTGACAATTCGTTCACTGTGATGCGTCTGTCAACAGTCACCAATTCGTTAACTCTCTGCACATTGTCTGGAGTGTGTGCAGTACGAGGCCTGCCGCTGCGAGGAAAATTGCCGTGCCCGCTTTCGTCACGTAACCTGCTTGCCCACCGACTAACTGTACTGCGATCGACAGCGGCATCTCCATACACCTTTTTCAACCTCTTGTGGATGTTTCCCACTGTCTCGTTTTCACAGCACAGGAATTCTGTGACAGCACGTTGCTTCTGACGAACGTCAAGTTAGCAGCCATCTTGAAGACATGCTGTGACGGTGCCACTCAGGGGAACAGGTTGAACTAAGTTTGAAAACAAGCGGGAACGATGTGTCTATACACTGTAAAACTTTCACGCATGCAGGATGAAAAGTGTATTTTTACAATAACAGTGTGCATTTCTTTTGGAGTGGCTCTCGTATTTGGCATTTGACAGGTAATATAATGAAAAAAAATTGCATTTTCATGAAGTTGTAGTGAATTACATATGTTATTTGACTATTTACTATTTTTAATTAAATTTTCAAGTACGAGGGACGAGCTTGGAAAGCCAAAATCAAGTCTCGATAAACAATGATATGAATGACGTTTTTCAGAATCAGTCACAATGTGCCACACTTCAAGTGTAATGTACAATTACTTGTAGGATGTGCTCTCGTCACCACCCGTTGCGGGATGGTATTTGTCATTCAGGCATGGAAAACATAAATTGAAACTTCACGCAAATAGTTCTTGCAATTATACGTGGTTTTTTTATTATATTATCCCTCGAACGCCGTATAAATTAAATAATATGACCAGTGATGGAAAAAGTTGATTAACAATTAAGTCTGAGCGGGGATCGAACCGTCGCCTCATAGACGTTCGTCTTACAAAGCTCGAATGCCAATCCCTTGCCTACCATGAACTCTAACGTCGGAACCTCCACACAGATACATAATCCCCATAATAGACACGTAAATCTTCCCTTGCGATTTTCTCTAAATTGTCATAGTAGTACACCTTACTACTTGCACATTATGTTGTTTTAATGGCATGCTATAGGCGTACAAAGTTTGAAGTAAATCCGTGATCCCAACGTCGGTCGTGGCCTCCCCGTATCAGAAACAGTAATTCGTGGTCCGTCATGAGCCAGCTATCTCATGTTCCATTTAAAGAAAAGAATGGTGCAACTTAGACAACAGGCTTAGTTTTTTTTTGGGGGGGGGGGGGGAGGGAGTGAACACATCGTCATTTTGTTTAAATCTGGATTTGTTTTTCGCCGGCGTCATTTTCAATGCGAAATGGCAAGAACTGTTTAATTACCTAAGTCAGCGATGCAGCCATTAGCAAATTTATTGACCAATGTACAGCCATTTTGTCATGCTACACTGAATCTTTTCGAGAAAAAGATGGCTTGGATTTACATATTGATGAACGGTTTTCTCTTATTACGACCATAAAAAGTTGCAATACGAACGTTAACTAAAAAGTTTTATGTCAAATGTGATTGAAGTTAACCAAAGTTTAGGAGTCATTGTATACTAAAAGTAATGGATCAAGTTTGTTTAGTCAGCATGTATGTTTGAATTTAAAATGCGTTTAACATCTACGAAACGTATTATTCAGTTCCCTACATAATTGAAGTCGGTACGGAGTATCATGGCTCCAGAAGCAGATCATGATGTCTATGATTGTTCTTAGCGAGATAAGATTTTGGGCAGGAGAATTTCGAACAGTTAACACACGCCTGTTAGCGTTATGAACAAACTCTGTGCGGTTTAATTAGATGTAGAATTGAATATTTCATTCTCTGAATTGTTTGCAGCTGGAAATTTTTATTCGTAAGACACGCCCTAGTGATTAGACCTCCACAGAGATTTCTTTGTTCCAAATAAAGATGTTCCATGCAACACACTGCTTCTTTTGAAGCACCCGATTCTCGGATGTGTGGTTCTAAGTTCTCGCCTTATGAAAACATCTGCTGTCACTTTGCTTCCTAAACTGGAACTCATCCTTGAAAGAGACAAGTCTGCTTCAAGTCGAATACCAATACAAGATGGCATGTCTTTTGCGGAATGCTCCCTTGGGTGACTGATCGCCTGGCATGTTGTTACAAATCACTTCCGCGCATAATACAGCACGGCATCACCTACGTATCGCCGCAGCCTGTGTAGCACTTCAGATGGCATCGTTATCCAGTACACTTGTGGGGGCATGAAAGTTAACATAGGTTAACAACTCAAGAAGTCCTTTGCTTACCTTGAGGAGGCCTAACCTATGGTCAGATACGGTCGCAGAAACAGTGAACAACGTAAGGACCACCATTAAACACCTGGCTTCCAATGGCTGTATCTGACTCACTTCCAATCGGCCAGTACACCTCCATCGCATTTCGTTGCGTAAATTATACCAAGATACAACAACTTCCCCTCACTACCATCAGTTACAATAAAACGTCCGTGTGAGGCTAAGAGTAACAGTTACAAAATGAGAAAATCGCTTTCGAATTATAGCCGAAAGGCTGTAAGTAAAATTAATAATTGATAATTCTGATTACTCGTTGTGAAAAATCAGTGAAGCAGGCCAAAAATGTAAATGTCAATGTCAATTGCTGCTAAACGATATGTTCACCTTTCTTCTACCGATATTACAGCTCTGTTACTAGTTAGTTATCCCAACATTCGTGTACGGAATTTAAAAATTCATGTGTTTATAGGTTGATAGGTTGACGTAAATGCGTCACATGAACGAAGCGAAACTTTCACTGTCCAACTCAGAATTGTGTTACTAAAAAAAAAAAATAAAAAAAAATAAAAAAATTATGTTAATTTGTAACTTCTGTGACTCAGATAACACGTGCACGGCAGCGCAAACATGTCATGACATGTTAAGCGCTTACATGTACATGTCTCCACTGCATTAAAAGCACGTGATAAACAAGAAAGATCATTTTTGCTGTAATTTTAATCAGTGTTGCAAACAGATTCAGTAACTCAGTTTGACTATATTTCACGGGTTATTTCATTAAACCAACTACGCTTGGAATGTAATTAAGAATAAGCACAGGGCCGTATGGAAGGCAGTAACAAGTTATTGACGATGACGGACACTAACTACAATATTAAAGTTGCAGTAACACAATTGTCTTTCTGCAATTTAACCAAGACACCCAGTAGGACTCTCTGTTAAATGCTAAACAGTCTAAGCGGTGCTTCTTACAAGTTATGATCCACCGGACTCCCTGTACATATCACTGACTGGGAGTACTTGACGTACTTTTGCCAGACAGCACCTCGGTGCTGTTGCCCGCGAAGACGCCTTATATCGCGAATATTCACCAATTCGCAATTATTTGAGCGTGCCTCAGACCCACCGACGTGCGCTACACATCTCCAGCCCACTTTTTCGGTTTCAAGAAGTCAAAAGAGTTAGAATACATCTGGCATTGCCCCTGGGACCTGGGAAGATTACCTACTTTTAGCAGCATTTCATTACAATTCTTTGCCGTAGAATGTCCAAGTGTATACAACTGTACTTACATTTTCACATTTAGGCATTCGAAACACATCAGAAATTATAACAGGAAATGAGGTTTATTGTATATATATAAAATTTTTATATAAAACATTTTTTACATACACAAATTCTTAGCAGAAAAATCAAAAAATAATTTTTTTGGACTGTGGTGATTCATCACACCACCATTCGACCATGTTGATTAGCCCCTTGCTCATAAACACTACTCATCGCCACAGACAGACATGACTTGTGGACTGGACTGGGCTCAAATTCAGAACCATTCCCTTCAAGGAAGAGAACCAATTTACGATCCAAAGTGGCAGCACGTGTGTTCTAACATGACGACAAGTTAGAACCCGTCATGTTCCATAACTTATCCGAGGAAAGGATGCACCGGAAAATCTTGTTTCTTTATGTGAAGAAGAGCCATTCATGCCTTTACACATGGAGCTGTAAACACTGGCCGGCCGTTGTGACCGAGAGGTTCTAGGCGCTTCAGTCCGGAACCGCGCTGCTGCTTCGGTCGCAGGTTTGTATTCCGCCTCGGGCATGGATGTGTGTGATGTCCTTAGGTTAGTTAGGTTTAACTAGTCTAAGTCTAGGGGACTGATGACCTCATATGTTAAGTTCCACAGTGCTTAGAGCCATTTGAACCATTTTTGTAAACACTGAGGGCTGTAGACGCAGCACTCGTCTTATGTCCGTCCTCCTACTGAGTGAGGACTTCTCCTACAGGACGACAACACAGCCGAAAAAATTGTGGGTTACTTCGAAATTAGTTATACAGAATTAGTCATTTTTTCACTATCGGCTCAGTGATGTTTTGAATCTTGTAGATCTTGAACGAATTCAACACGTTTGCAACGAAAAGCTGGCGCGAAACAAAAAAAAGTGTCATTAAGCTAGTTAGCGTGTACTGTACTGGGTTCCCGTAGTCCAAAAACATATTATCGACACTTCCTACATCCATAAAATGTCTTCTCGGTGCCGGTCACGCTGGCTATACGCCTCTGTGCGTTGCCCGCGGAGCCGTTGAGCCCGCCGGCGCATCTCGGTCACGCTCGCCGTTTGCGTCTGGCCGGGAACGTCGGTACAGGCGAGTCGCCGTGTAGAGGTGTCGCCGAGAGCCGCGCCCGGTTTACGGTGGACCCAACCTCCATTACCCGCGGAGCTCGCGAACCGCGCTTTCTTCCCGGTACCGCCGTAAACTGTTTACGGCTAACTGCTGCCATACCGGACATCAAAGAAATACTGCCAGCGCTCCGCTAATGTCACCCGTGTTGCCCTGCCGACAGTTTCTGCTGCTCTGAAGCACTGCGAGAGGAGTAATGAATCAAGGTCATTGTCTCTCCGTCGAAAATGAGCGCTAGTGGATTACTTACTTCATGCTATTACTCAGAGACTACGTACGAAACGGACAGATAGTAACACGTTGCATGTTCGTGCTGCCACGAAGCGATTTGTGCGGGGAGTAATCGTCGAACTGTATAACCTCGGCGTATAACGACATCCCCCTGCTGCATTTGGTGTGGTTCGTCTACCCTAGTAGTAACTACAGGGCCTTTCAAAAAGGAGTTCCTATTTATTGGTAGAAACATGCTACAAAGACAGGAACATATTGCGAAAAGTGTAGCGGCAGACGCCGAGCCGAAAGGAGCGCAGCAGAACAGCAGAAGCAGCACTTGTGTAAATTAATTTAGTTTTTGTTTTTTGTTCACGTGCTTCTTCAAAGAAGTGAACTGTACGTGTGTATTTTACTGTGTAGACTAGTGGTTAGAAAATTGATAGTAATTTTTATTGTTGCGTAAGTCTTGTAAATATCCTTGTGTAGGGCGGCTTCCTAGTGTAAATTTTTCGTGTAGAGAAATTTATTCCGTTTAATAGGTTGCGGTCCCAGGGTGCAGTGAGAAAACTGCACAAAATCTTTTAGAGGTACTTTATTCTACTTTGGTATATTTTCAAACTCAGTAGCGCCATTTGAGACCTCATATCTATTTTATACACAGTACGATATGGCTAGGGGTGCTTGTAGTGAGCGGACACAGAGTTGGCTGCTGTCCGTAAACATCTGGAAGCTGTGTTGCTACCATCGACAAGCTTCTAGCTAATTCTCGAAGTTGCGGTGACGTCGGGGTGCCAGTGACGAGACCTGCGACACCTTTGGTGTCACTGGAATCCACTGGTGGCCCGGACGTCACTGCGGCTTCAAATACGCAACATCTGACCGGTCCGTCCTCACTCCAGAGTGGGTGGCAGACAGTGGTGAGTTCGCGTGTCACTGGGCGAAGGCGAAAGAGGGAGCAGGCCGTGCGGCTGGCTCCCTACGTCTTAGCAACAGGTACGAGGTGCTTCCCGGTATGTCTCATCCGTGATGTGGAGGAGGCCCTCCCGGCGGCTATCGAGCCAACTGCGTGCAACCGGCTGCATGTAGTGCCACATGACGGCACGAATGACGCCTGCCGCTTGGGTTCTGCGGCCATACTCGGCTCCTTTCGGCGGCTGGCTGATTTGCTGAAGGCAACTAGCAACGCACGCGAGGTGCAGGCTAAGCTGTCTATTTGTAGCATCGTACCCAGGGTTGATCGCGGTCCTCTGGTTTGGAGCAGAGTGGAAGGTCCAAATCAGAGACTCAGACGGCTCTGCGACGGTATCGGATGCGAATTTCTCGACCTCCGCTATCAGATGCAGAATTGTAGTGTTCCCCTTAATAGGTCAGGCGTGCACTACACGCAGAAAGCGGCTACTAGGATAGCGGAGTACGTGTGGCGTGCACATGTGGTTTTTTTAGGTTAAGGGAGCAAACACGTTTTGCCTGTTAAATCCGCCATAGCGATCTCGGAGAATCTTGATCTTCGCAGATCAGAAATAGAAAAGATTAATATGATTTTAGTAAACTACAACAGCATCCAAGGAAAGGTCCCAGAATTTGTATCGCTTACTGAAGGTTACAATGCACAGATAGTATTGGGACCAGAAAACTAGTTGAAGCCAGGCGTCAATGACAACGAAATTCTAAGTTCATACTGGAATGTTTATCGTAAAGATAGGTTAGTCGCCAATGGTGGCGGCGTGTTTATTGCAGTAAAAAATTCGATAAAATCTGGCGAGGTTATCACTGATTCCGAATGTGAATTAATCTGGGTGAAACTGAGTAACAAAGAGCAGTCAAAAATGGTGATCGGATGCTTTTATAGACCACCTGGGCCAGGATCTGTAGTTGTAGAGCGCTTCAGACAGCGCTTGCAGAATATCATTTGCAATTTTCCTGATCATGCCGTTGTAATAGGGGTGACTTCAATTTTCCAGGTATAGATTGGGAGTGTTATGCCATCAAAACTGGTGCCAGAGACAGGGAATCATGTGGCATTGTTCTGGATGTTTTGTCCGAAAATTACCGTGAGCAGGTAGGGAACCAACTCATGAGGGTAACATCTTAGACCTCCTGGCAACAAACATACCTGAACTTATCGAATCAGTTAACGGAGAGGAAGGTATCAGTGATCATAACTCTGTGGCAGCATCTATGACGACGAGTCCTACAGGGAATGTTAAGAAAGGTAGGAAGATACATTTGCTCAGCAAGGGTGACAGGATACAAATTTTAGAATATCTCAGCCGTCAGCATCAATTATCGGTGATGAGGACAAAGATTCAAATGCATAGTTCAATATGCCCTAGACAAGTATGTTCCGAGTAAGGTTTTAAGGGATGGGAAAGTTCCACCATGGTTTAATACCCGCGTTAGAAAAGCTCTACGTAAACAAAGAGCACTTAATCTCAGGTTCAAGAGAAGTAAAGACCTATCCGAAAAACTAAAGCTGAACGAAGCGAAAATGAACGTAAGGGCAATGAGAGAAGCGTTCAGTGATTTCGAAAGTAAGACGTTGTCAACCGACCTGAGTAAAAACCCTAAGAGATTTTGGTCGTATGTAAAATCAGTAAGTGGATCAAAATCGTCTATTCATTCTCTCAGCGACCACACCGGCACAGAAACGGAAGATAACAGAGAGAAGGCCGAAATACTGAATTCGGCCTTCCGAAGTTGTTTCACCCGGAAGATCGTAACATTGTTCCTCCTTTCAACCGTCGTGCGAATGTCGAAATGGCAGATGCTGAGACAGCCGATCGCGGAATTCAAAAGCAGCTACAAACGCTTAGTAGTGGAAACGCTTCAGGACCAGATGAGATACCCATAAGATTCTACAAAGATTATGCGAAAGAACTTGCTCCCCTTCTAGCAGTAATTTGTCGTACATCGCTTGAGCAACGAAAGGTACCTAACGACTGGAAAAAAGCGCAGATCATTCCCGTTTTTAAAAAAGGTCGTAAGACAAATCCACACAATTGTAGACCTATATCGTTAACGTCAATCTGTTGTGGGGTTATGGAACATGTTTTATGCTCAAGAATTATGACGTTCTTGGAAAGTGAGCAACTCTTCTGTAAAAATCAACATGGATTCCGCAAACAGAGATCCAGCTCGGTCTGTTACTCCATGAGATCCACAGCGCAGTGGACAACGGCGCTCAGGTTGATGCCGTGTTCCTTGATTTCAGTAAGGCATTTGATACCGTCGTCCCGCATTGCCGTGTAATGAAAAAAAAAAATACGAGGGAGTATCGGAACAGACCTGCTATTGGATTCAAGACTTTCTTACAGATAGAGCTCAACACGTCGCTCTTAATGGAACTAAATCCGCAGATGATGCAATTGTTTATACCAAAGTAGCAACGCCAGAAGATAGTAAGAATTTGCAGAACGACCTGCAGAGAACTCATGAATGGTGCAGATTCTGGCAGTTTGACCCTGAACGTAAATGAATGTAACATATTGCGCATACATAGAAAAAGAAATCCACTACTGTACAGCTACACTATTGATGACAAACAGCTGGAGACAGCGTCTGCCACAAAATATCTAGGCGTAACTATTCAGAGAGACCTAAGCGGAATGACCATATAAAACAGATAGTGGGAAAAGCAGACACAAGACTCAGATTCATCGAAAGAATCTTAAGAAAACGTAACTGATCCACGAAAGATATGGCTTATAAGGCGCTTGTCAACCCGATTCTTGAGTATTGTTCATCTATCTGGGATCCCTATCAGGTAGAACTGATGGTGGAAATAAAGAAGATCCAAAGAAGAGCGGCGCGTTTCGTCACGGGATCGTTTAGCTGGCGAGAGAGCGCTAGGAGATGCTAACAAACGCCACTGGTAGACGTTACAAGAGAGATGTTGCGCATCACGGAGAGATTTACTGCTGCAATTTCGGGACAGCACTTTTCTGGAGGACTCAGACAACATATTACTTCCCCCTCCCCCTCCTCCCTCCCATACATCTCGCGTATTGACACCACGAGGATAAAATTCGAGAAATTAGAGCCAGTACAGATGCTTACCGACAATCATTCTTCGCACGCATTGTTCACGAGTGGAACAGGGTTGGATGGATCAGATAGTGGTACTGAAAATACCATCCGCCACACACCATTAAGTGGCTTGCGGAGTATGATGTAGATGTAGATGAAACCATAAATTTTGTCGCTATGTTAACACACATACACTGTTCGTATAATCAGCCGCACAAATAACTTCTAGAATCTAGACAAACGATATCTAGAACTGCACGCTGCGAGAGGAATAACATCTTATATGGTTGGCCACCACAAGTGCCTTATCCACTTTCTCACCCGCCTGTGCAAATATTTTATCTGCATCCGCGGATGTTAATATTTCGTAAACAAGTGTGACCCATTTGGTGCTACGGAACTCTGACGGTACTGTTGCCCATGTCCTGAATTTTCGTCTACTGAAGACGGACCTCGTAATTTACATTCCATAGAAGCTGATCATCATCTTATTTTGAAACAACGTAACTTTTCATATTCGTAGTACGTTCTTTAAGTTAAAAATTTGTCGTGATTATTTCAGTGAATATTGCGAAATTTTCCGCGAA
Organism: Schistocerca piceifrons; assembly: GCF_021461385.2. Taxonomy (NCBI): domain Eukaryota; kingdom Metazoa; phylum Arthropoda; class Insecta; order Orthoptera; family Acrididae; genus Schistocerca; species Schistocerca piceifrons. The sequence continues at coordinate 299,577,347 of NC_060138.1, forward strand.
ACATTTTCGCAACATGAGTTGTTACGAATTGTCACATATTACATATGGTGAAAGTCAGTCTTACAGTTCTTTTATCAAACTGCGTTAATCCATCACAATGTTAAATCACGTTAACGTCTGTGCTTCTCAAATACTATCCGCGGTATTACTGCACTTGGCCGCCCGTGGCCGTTATCGGAAACACGCGATAACGTTACAGAATACAAAAATCATATCCATTTCTTTCGACTCTCGTAAACATTATGGAGGTCCTAACAGCTTCACGAGCATATTGTCTGGTAGTTAGAACAACAGAGCACTTTCGGATAGGCTTCACGTGCACAGGTAAACTAACTCACGGGCCGAACGAAGCGTTCTCACTCCCAGGTACGATAATAATGTGATCGAATAATAATAGGCGTTGCATTTTGTACAGCCGGCCCGTGTGGCCGAGCGGTTGTAGGCGCTTCAGTCTGGAACCGCGCGACCGCTACGGTCGCAGGTTCGAATCCAACCTCGGGCATGGATGTGTGTGATGTCCTTAGGTTAATTAGGTTTAAGTAGTTTTAAGTTCTAGGGGACTGATGTCCTCAGATGTCAAGTCCCATAGTGCTCAGAGCCATTTGAACCATTTTTTGAGCATTTTGTACTTGAGTATATTTAATAGGAACGTTGCTAAATTCTCATATTTTACGCAAAAGTTATTAATGTTTTATATCTGTATTTAGGCTCATTAATTTTACGAACTACGTGAGTAACTTAGAGACATTCTTTCGTGTATCCGTACAAGAAATAGTTGCATGCGGTCGTATGTGAAGATATACAGGAGGCCAAGAATGAACAGTTGTCTCTAGGTCCCTTGTTCCGTTCCTTCATTGATGTTGTTTGTTACTGAGAAATTGTCGTACGTTGTTGTGCTAGTGTGGTGGGGCTCCATACTGTTGCAATGCCTAATTATTAGTACCGTCTTGAACTTCTGGAAAAGACATGTGTACAGGATTTCTTATCACTGTGTTGTCCGCATAGAAGAATGGGCCATTACACCTTTTAATAATATATAGCACACAACGCTCTCTCTTTAGGCGAATCTCTTTCATGCTCAACGAATCCACTGGTGTACTTGATGCACTTGTTATGCAGGTTATGTTCGCCACTAAAAAGGAGAATTGCTTCATCACTGAATATTAACCGTAGGTAAACGACCCGCTCTTTTTCCAGTCACGTAGGTGGCTCTCTTATTCCGGCCGTAGGTACTTTACGCTATCCACCCGTGCGAAAACGGGGGGGGGGGGGGGGGGGCTAGTTCAGTATAAAAAAACAATTCACTCACTACTTTCTGTTATTCACTCATACTGTACTGGTTTTCATAAAGTTTGGAAAAATTATGAAAATAACGCCAACTCATTGTTGTGGCCTTTTCATGGTCGTACCTAGAAGCACCATTGGAAATGAATGCCATCCTATTTCGAAAGTAGCTTCGTGCAACATTTTTTTTAAGACTATGGCGACGAGAACGTAAACAGCGAGACGCCTCTGTCAAAGAGTACTTTACCAACTGACTATCCTTCCATTTACTTGAGACTTGCAAGATTTGGAAATCAATATTCGGAAATCCGTTCCCTAAAGTAGTGCGGTGCACTTCTCAAAAACACTCGGAAGAATCGACTTTGAAAATTCCCTAATCCTGTTAAGTAGAAAAATTTTGAGCTAGTTATCAAAGGTGCCCGTGATTTCCTGCGTATCGTGAGGTTACTGTTTTAATTGTCGCCCGACATAATTTTTTACTTTTATTGAATATTATTTTTATTATCAATTTTCAATGTTAATTAACAAATATATAAAAGGGATTTTTAACGAAAATTACGTATTTTGTTTTAAATTAATAATCGCATGAAAGTGCGGATATTCTGTATCTCTAGAAATAAAAAAAGTGCTGTACTCGTTATTTATGATGTTTCATAATTTTTTACAAAAGTGTAATTTCATTATGAATACTCGTATTTTTGTGCGCTTAGTAAATATAAATAAAAATATTATTTTATTAAACGTTATGATCGTGCATTTGTTACAATATAAATATAGAATTCAAATAAAGGGAAAGAAGTGGTTGCTTCGATGAATGGGCACTGATGGTAAAATCCTTTAGGTAAAAAGAAAATGAAAGAAAACAACTTCTCAAGGTCTTGTGAGATTATCACAAAAATACTCCCTGTGAACGACTTTCCTCCAGTCAGCCAACGATCTCCTAGGTTGTAATTCCAGTAGTTGATGCCTCAGTACTTTCGCCGAAGTTGGCTATCCCAGCTGTTTCCTCTCTCTCTCTCTCTCTCTCTCTCTCTCTCTGTTATGTGTAGACATCACAAGCAGTTGCGTTCTGTGGTTCTGTGTAGCACTACCGCATAATCACATATTCGAATTCCTTAGCAGTTTCTTTGTCACCCCGCATTATTATTGTTTTAAATTATTTTCAAATGGTTCAAATCACTTTGAGCACTATGAGCGGTCGTCAGTCCCTTAGGACGTAGAACTACTTAAACCTAACTAATCTAAGGACATCACACACATCTCTGCCCGAGGCAGGATTCGAACCTGTGACCGTAGCGGTCGCGCGGTTCCAGACTGGAGCGCCTAGAACCGCTCGGCCACACTGCCCGGCATATCATTTTCCTAAGTGATCACTAATCATCGAAAATTGTAGACTGAAATAAACTAAATGTTCTTATTAATCAAAGCTGAATTGTTGGATGGAAATCCACTTGTCTAAGCTCATCCAGACTACATAAACTGCATAATTTCCCCGAAGATATGCTTTTCTGCGATGAAATGGTATACTCTGTTCTCGTTGCATCCTACAGTATTAGTTGGTATGCTGCCTGGAGTTTCCATTTATTTGCTGTATCCAGGAGGCACGCGATAATCTGAGATGTGAGGTATTCGAGCACCTGAGTCTTCTAATCATCTAGTACCATATACGCTCCATACTAGTGTGATTTTAAATTTGAGAATAATTGTTTACGTTGGCACTTCATTTCGTCGTTGTACCGTCCGTATTTTGTATTTAACACACTGTGAAACGTTTGGTGATGGAAACAGCGCAGTACGAATACTTGCGACCGAATATGAACATCGCTCACTACCCATGGCTTTTAAAAATTTTAAACATTTTTACTGTCTGAGGTTCAGCAACCATGCGTTAACTTAATTACAGAATGTATGTATAGCCACCACGGTTGCATAAAACTGTTGTGAAATTCACCATGCTTTCGACACCACTAAGGCGGTCTTCATCAGAATCTTTGTATTTTGTAACAGCCTTTGATACCTCGGCAGGTAGAATCTTGAAATTTTAAACATTTTTATTGACTCAGATCCAGCAACCGTGTGTTAATTACAGAATGTATGTATAGCCTCCTCGGTTGCATACATTCTGTAATTGCATACATTCTGTAATTAAGTTAACGCACGGTTGCTGGACCTCAGCCAGTAAAAATATTTAAAATTTCAACATTCCTACCTGTCTAGATATCAAAGGCTGTTACAAAATGCATACAAGATTCTGATGAAGACCGCCTTAGTGCTGTCGAAACCATGGTCAATTTGACAACAATTTTATGCAACCTAGTTAGCTGTAATAAAATGTGGCTTTTTACTTCAGTCTGCAATTTCCTTGCGTACGTGCTGCATCGATGACATTTGCTGTCGACACTACACTGTAGTCACACTCGTCAGAGTCACTTGCACACGACAGGTATAGGTAACACACTCGGATCAGAAGCCCCACAAGTGACATCATTTTGACTCCTTTCGTTTCACAATTACGAATTACTAAACTTGATATGTAATAAACGTGTTAGATTCATTGCCCATCGAGGCGAATCAGTCATATTAATGCGTGGTGTTTGTTTCTTCGGACATGTCCGAAAGAAGACACCACACGGAATCCGCAGCTGTGATACACGATATGTAAATTGAAGGGGAGAGGGAGGGGGATGAAAGGGAAGGGAAGGAACTATTGATGTCAGCTGCGTCGGGACTTCATGCGAAATCAGAGGCGACAAGTGGAATGTGTACTGGACTGGGATTCGAACCCGGGATCTCCTCCTTATTAGGCAGGTGTGTTAACCTCTGCGCCATCAAGAACACCGTGCTTGTCGCAAATGTGCAGACTAACTTGGCACGCCTTCTGACCAACACTCATTCCCACCTAGCGCCACCTATATGTAGTCCCCATCCAGTCTCTCCATGCTCGCTACTTTGAGATTCCCGCACAAGGTCGAACCTAATTGTGTTGCACAGTGAAGATGTTGAATCCGTTGCCCATCGAGACGAATCAGTTATATTAATGCGTGGTGTCTGTTCTTTCGGGCAGTACTTCGACTTCCTGCGAGAATCTCAATGTCGAGACAGTATGTGCATTTGCGATAAACGTTGTGTCCAGATGGCGCACTGGTTAACGCAAATGCCTAGTAGGCAGGAGATCCCTGGTTCGAATTCCGGTCCGGCACACGTTTAATTCGTCGCCAGTGATTCTGTATAAATTGCCGATGCAGCGGACATCAATAATTCCTTTCCTTTCCTTCCCTTTCTCCCCCCTCCACCTTCAGTTTACACAATATGTATGACAACTGCGGCCGTGGCGTCTGTTCTTACAGACATGTCCGCAACACCACGCATTCATATAAAAGACTTTATACCCTGATACTGACATGTCTTTGCCAGCTGCGCGGTAAAATAGCGCTGCAGCGTCACACATTCATCCATCGGCCTCCAAAACGTACAAATTTGCATTTTCCACCGGTACCTGTATGAATATCAATATATCAATTTGTGACCAATTTGCATAACTCCTTCGTAGTGAGTGTATTAAATCAATCGTACTTTATTGCCTATAAAAGCTGACAACAAAATCAAACGAACTGATGACCCTATTAATTCCAAGATTAACCAGCCACCTTAATGTCATCAAATGTTTTATTGAAATTAACATTTGACAACGATATGGATAAATATACTGGTGAATGAACGTGAATTTTTATTTTGACAATGACTGTTTTTTTCTACAATAGTGGCTACTCATATACCAGTACCAAGAGCTTGAGAAAGGTCGCGGATAACCACGCTCTTTACTGCCCAACAATTTTAAATCCATCCATTAACAGCGATAAAAGGTAGCTTATTCGTTCGCAGGGACGTGTTTATGTGAATTGTGAATTTTGACTGACGAGATAGTTTATGCTTCCGCAATTTTCTTTTGTTTTTTGCTTTTGTTGTAGCTTTCTCTGCATATTAATAAACCTTATAACCCACAAATCCCTCACAAGTGACGGAATGTATTTATACTTACTGACATATGGTTACAGACTTGCCGTTCATAGATATGTCTAGTCACTGTTGTTTTAAAATAAAATACATGTCAGCGGGATTACTTGTTGACAGTGATGACACTACAGATTACAACATAAAACTAGGTGGTGTCAGCCATATGTTGCTGTGAGAAACTTAGGGAAAGCTACTGGCTGGCCGAAGGATGTGCCGTGGATTGCTCAGTTCGTAAGTTCATTGCCCACCGAAGACAAGTCCAACATCTGTATCCACATGACTAATCTGCAATTTACAATTAAGTGCCTGGCAAAGGGTTTATCGAAGCACAATCAAGCTATTTCTGTTGCGTTGTACTCTAGATCAGCGCACGGGAAAAACGAACACCCAAAATCTTACAGTGCGAACTCTGATTTCTCGTATTTTATTACGGCGATCATTTCAACACAACATTTTTAGCATTCGGAGGAGAAAGATGGTGATTGAAATTTTATGAAAAGATCCTTCGTTACGAAAAACACCTTTGTTCTAATGATTGTCACCTTAATTCGCGTATAATATCCATGGCATCCTCCTCCCTATTTCACAGTAATACAAAACAAGCTACCCTTCTTCGAACTTTTTCGCTGTACTCCACCAAACCTATCTGATGTGGATCCTGTACCGCGCAGCAATACTCAAGTTTAAATTATTCGTAATTGTAATAGTTAAACATTTAGTTGAATTCACAACCTTTAGTTTCGTTTTTTATCGAAATTTAACTGAATCCTTTTTGTATTCATGTGGACGACTTCACACTTCTCATTATTAAAGTGATTAGCTAATTTTCGCACCATACAGATGTCTTGTCTAAATCGTTTTGGAATCGGTTTTGATCATCTGATGTCTTTACAAGATGGTAAAAGACAGCATCATTTTCAAACTACGTTAGAGGACTGCTCAGATTGCCACCTATGTAGTTGATGTAGATCAGGAACATAAGAGGTACTATAACACTTCCTTGGGGAACGCCAGATATCACTTCTGTTTTACTACATGACTTTGCCTGTTACGAAATGTGATCTTTGTGACAGGAAATGAAGAATCCAGTCCCACAACAGAGACGATATTCCGTAGTCATGAAATTCGATTAGAAGTCTCTTGTGACGAACGGTGACAAAAGTTATTGGAAATCTAAAAATGTAGACTCATTTTCAGATGCTCTGTCCATATCCTGTCATTACTCCGCGTGAACAAAGAACTAGTTCCGTTTCACAAGAACGGTATTTTCTGGACTCGTGTTGGCTATTAGTCAATAAAAAGCTCTTTTCGAGGTAATTACTAATCTTAGAACACAGTATATGTTCCAAAATCCTACGGCACCTCCACGTTGGAGATGTGGATTGTAATTCAGCGGATTACTCCTACTTCCTTTCTTGAGTATTGGTGTGGCCTATGCATCTTTCCAATCTTCAGGTACGGACCTTTTGTCGAGCGAGTGGTTGTATATGATTTTTAAGTATGTAACGTTGTATCAGTATACTCTGGAGGAACCTAACTAGTATACAACCTCGATCGGACACCTTGCCTTTATTAAGTGATTTAAGCTGCTTCATTAAACCGTGAGTAATAACATCTGAAGGTACTCATGTCGGCAGTTGTTTAACGTTCGAATTTTGGAATAATTAATTAGTCTTCTTTGGTGAAGGGATTCCGGAAAACCCTCTTCAGTAAGTCTGCTCTAGTGGCACTGCCGTTGGTAACATTACCATTACTGTTGTGGAGTGAAGGCATTGGTTGTGTCTTGCCATTGGTATACTTTACATACGAGCAGAATCTCCGTTGCTTTTTTACTGGATTTAGAGACAGTTCGTTGTGTAAAGCATCTCGCATTGAAGTCTGCACCGAGTTTCGAGCTTCAGTAAAACATCGCCAGTCTTGAAGATTTTGTGTTCCTTTAAATTTGGCATGTTTTTCTCGTTGCTTCACAATAGTGTTCTGACCTGTGTTATGTACGTTAGAGGATCAGTACCATATCTCGTTAATTTATTTGGTATATATCTCTCAATTGCCGTCAATACCGTTTCTTTGAATTTAAACCACATCTGGTCTACTTGACACATAGTTTCCACTTATGTCGGGAGGAACCACCAGTATATCACAGATGAAGGACACAACTGTCTATACGACATATTTTAACTGCTTTTTATATAACGACCTGAGGGTTGATCTGGGGCCCCCACAGGATCTGCCCTCTATTTTTACTGATAATGGGGCGAGTGTTGTTCGTGTTTTAAGATTTTGTGTGGCGTCCGCAATTGTTCCCAAAATATTTGCTGTGGGATTTTAATGTATCTCAAAGTCGCTGGGTCACTTATTATTTATAAGTAGTCATCCAGCCGCAATTATGACTCTTAACCGTGTTTTTATAGTTATTTTATCCAGAGTTTTATCTACTATTCTGCCATGTCTCGTTGGGATTTTATTACGGGCTTTTCTGAAGCTCCCTTAATAGGGGTTGCCTTGCGATTCTTGTGGGGGGGTGGGGGGTGGGGGGGAGTGAATTTTGGTTTTCCGTTTTACGGTACTTTTTCATAGATTTTCACCAAGCTCGTCGTTATATCATTAACGGAAGGGCGCTGATGTCCTCACTGTTTAGCGCCCTCAGCCATAAACCATCATCATTATCTACTCCTACGTAGTCATATTGGAAGGAGTGGGTACCCTTGTAGGATGTAGTGAAGCGGATTTTTATCTGCTTTTTTGAATATACATATTTTTCATTTATTTTTCTTGGGTTTCGACGTCACGGTATTCAGTCTTGCTACAACGACCTTCTGTTACTAATTCATGTATCCGTCAAGATGCTCCCTCTTTGCTCATATTTGCTGCTAAGAAGTCGAGTATGTTTTCGTGACCATTTACACTTATCCAGGCTCCTGAACAGACTGTTCAAAATCATTTCCGAAGATACCATTCAGTATGATTTCAGACGACGTTTTGTGCCCGGAAAATACCCGCTCCGGCGCGCATCCAAATAGTTTTATTCATTATGTTGCGTTCCTGCGTGAAGTGTCGTAAATTCGTCATATTTGTCAGTTGACGACGGTTCATTAACTCTTTTTAAATCGGGAATGAAACACATTTACCTGCTATTTGAGAATTGTTTTTCTAAAATACAAATAGACAATAAGGCTTAGGTGCAATGTCAGCTTTCTCTCCGTACTTGTAAAGGAGCGTCGAAGAAGCATTTCTCAGATGAGGTCAGCAGTTCCTCTTGAAACTACACTATGTGGAGCTGCGTGTCGCTTCTTATCTTTATGAGGACACGTAGACGTCAGGGGACAGAGCGTGTTTACCTCTGTCGTAGCGTACAAGCCCGTGACCTCATAATGAATGTCCTGTTCTAGATACAACAGTTGCTCTTAGGCCGTTTGTGTAAACCATCTTACTGTTTTCACTTGTTCCGTTAGTTGTATTACCATATGATTGCGGTTGGGAGATAAGAAATCATTATTTACCTAATATTATTTTAAAAACAGAGAAATGATTGTAGTTTGTTAAGAAGAAAAGGATATACATTCATTTTCGTAGTCGTCATTATTATAAGTGACGTTCCAGTATCACTGATTAAAACATTTATTGATTATTATGACAGCTGTTTCGGAAGCTTTACATTTTCAAATACCTACGTGTACAAAGTTTTAGAATTACAAGTGCTATAGTTCTACAGGAAATTTGGACTTGGTTTTTATAAGTGTAGAATTTCGTGAGTTATTGAAATATTACAGAAACTACAGTCATAATTTTCATTATCACGAATTACACAAACATCTAAGTTGTAATTAATTTTTAGATTTCTGAGTTATGTAAGTGAGAGGGAGAATTACGCCTACGTTGTCCTGACGTATGCGTATGTATTTGAAGATGTAAATCATCCGAAACGGCTGTCTTAATAATCAATAAATGTTTTAAGCAGTGATACTGGAATCTTACTTAAAATGTCCTTTCAAAGCATATGTTTCAGTGCAGGCCCAATCATCAAGAAATTATTTAAGAATTCCCGTATGGTATAGAAGGAATTGTAACGGAGAAACGTCTTTACGCTACATTTAAAAGTACTTCTGCTGTCTGTCAAGCATTTTATTTCAATTAGCAAAATATCAAAGTGTTTCATTTTGTAGCTAACTATTGCACTTCTTTCAGTGCCAAAGTTAAATTCACTATAGGGAAGAGCAGATGTGTTCCTTCCTAATATTGTACCAGTAAACATCCTACCCCGACTCTTTAAAAAATCTAACTTCCATCTATAAAACAGCTTCGGATGCCTGATTACTGTAAAAATGAGTTAATATGTTAAATATCTGGCGCTACCCATACAAATGAGAAAATGTGTAGAAACGGTTTTAAGTTGGAAGTCGGTAAGTGATCTTGTTTTCAAACACTGAATGAGCATAGTCTGGGTAATTAGCGTTTCGTGAGTTACCCTGTCTCATGATGTAAATGCCGTTCCTAACTGTAGTACCTCAGTACCTCACTGACTGTGTTAAACCTTTAATGAGTAGATAATGACAGCATTTAAAATTTTTAAATTGTAGCAATAATAATATGAAATATTGAAAATAAATTTTTGTGGCCCCTGGGGACCATTAGATAGGCATCTTGCAACTGGAACTGTGCTCGATTTAGCCGTTAGTAATACAGACTGATGAGTATCATTATTACTCCCAAACTGCAGTGGATTGACGGGAACAAATTTCTTGACTGAGTCTGTAGGGTCAAGATTGCGGCTAATATTCCCAATTTTTCGAACAGATGCCGACAAGATGTACGTGTATGAGTTCCACATATAATTCTAACTTTCCTTTAACCCTTCCATTGTTTCGCCATTGTTTTCGTTAAGTGTTTGCGGACGGTATTACCCGATCGCGACATTACTTCGCTTGTCCTCTCGTGGCCGTTATCGGAAACACGCAGTAACGTTACAGTGAACAAGTACAGTGGTATTCACCTTTTGAATCTGCAGTTCTTGTTTTTCTTTCCATGTTCACAGTTAAATTACAGGATATAGGTTTCCGTCTTTTATTCAAAAACACTGTTTTTTCCTTTTTATCAAATCATATTGCGGCACCTCTGTGCCGTCGTCATTCATTGAAAACATGATTTTACATTATAATGTTTTGCAGGGCCACCTGTAAGATGTCCTGCATTGATACCTTGTCATTTTTTGTTGTGACTGATCCTTCTTCTTATGCATACTGAGGGCATTGCACACACATTTTAATGTACATTGTGTAGTTTCGTTTTTATAAACCCCTTTTCACTTTGCAAACCGCGGTTAGCACCGTGTTGTTGTGTTTCCTAACACCGTCGGCGTCTACAAGAAAAAAAAGGAAATTACACAAAGTGCATTAATATGTGTGTGCAGTTCCCTCAGAACGCAAAAGGAGGAGGAACATTTGCAACAAAACATGACAAAAATGGTTCAAATGGCTCTGAGCACTATGGGACTTAACATCGATGGTCATCAGTCCCCTAGAACTTAAAACTACTTAAACCTAACTAACATAAGGACAGCACACAACACCCAGCCATCACGAGGCAGAGAAAATCCCTGACCCCGCCGGGAATCGAACCCGGGAACCCGGGCGTGGGAAGCGAGAACGCTACCGCACGACCACGAGATGCGGGCAAAAACATGACAGTGCAGGACACTATACAGATGGTCCTGCAAAACAATATAATGTACAATCACGTTTTCAACAAGCAAAGCACATTGATGATGACACAGAAGTTCCGAAATAATGTTTGTATAAAAAGAAAAAAAAAAGGTTTTACATAAAAGGTGGAACCTATATCCTATAAAGTACAGTTGTTACCAAGGAAAATGCATTCCATTGTGAATGATTTCAAGACAGTTGTGCATACACCATCATATGGTTCAGTGTGTCGTCGTAAAATGTCGTGATAAAAACCCACGGTAAGCCGATCGAAGCGCCTTCACTCCCAGGTGCAACAATATTGTGGTCGACTAAGACAGGTAGCTAAGCTACCGGCACTGTTCCGTTCTTGCCACCGAATCAGATGTTACCCTATAGAACTCGTAACTTTAGTGAGCGAAAGTATGTAAAGTGAATTATTGATTTCTATGTTTCCAAATATGGGAATTATTTTTATGACAGAGTTAACCGAACTCAATTTTTTAGCAGATCTAAGGAGGTTCCCAAATTCTAAGTTTTCATCAGTATGCACACCTAAGAACTTGGTACTTTCTACCCTGTTTACAATTTTTTGTTGGTAAGCTACATCAAAATAGGTGGAGTAATTTAGACAGTACAAAGCTGCATCAACAATGTGCTTTTTAAGTTCAAAACTAGTCTTTTTGTTCAAAACCAAAAAACTAACAAAATCATCAGTTATTGTTTTCTTTGTCATTGCTTCTTTGATCGGCTTGGAAATAATGGTTGTATGCAAAAAGAACTAATTTCCCATCCTGATTTACCAATGATAGAATCGTGTGGGACTCCCGTTGTAATTTCTCCCCATGCGGATGATGTGTCGTTTCTCTTTTTATCACCCGAGCAGCGCAGAGTAACTTTCTGGAGCATCTTTCTTCAACAACTAATCCAGGCATGAGCTGGACTATTTGGTCCATAAAATCTTAACTACTGTAAAAGAATATTATAATTGAAACAATGAAATACCTTTGGTAAGTCACTCTAGATGCCAATTAGTGATATTTCAAATTTAAAAATTTTATCATGTGCTTAGTGACGTTGTAGTGACAACCCTCAGAACATTACCTTCTGAAAATTTTTGGAGAATAGTGTAAGGAGACTAGTGGGTTATGGAGTCAACTTTCTTATATTTTAATCTGGCTGAGGAATATACTGAACTAGTTACGCATTGCACACATGACTGAGAACACAATAAATTAATGGGCTACGCTTTTTAGTATCTTCTTGAGGAGATTTCGTTAACTACAAACGAACGTTCACTGATGAGGTCCATAGTGATTTTTCTTTATTTCAGATGGAAGCATATGGCTAAGTTTCATTTCATTAAATCTGCTGTGTATTGATTCTTCAGGGTACTATTTTGGTTTAACTTATGGACTTCTTGAACAGATTTTTTTCATCTGTGTATAAAAAGAAATTATTAGTAGTATGTACTATATATTTAGGTGACAAAAGTCATGCGATAGCGTTATGCACATATATAGATGGCGGTAGTATTGCGTACACAAGGTATGAAAGGGCAGGGCATTGGCGGAGCTGTCACCTGTACTCAGGTGATTCACGTGAAAACGTTTCTGATATGATTATGACCGCACGACGGGAATTAACAGACTCTGAACGCGGAATGGCAGTTGCAGTGGACAATCCATGTGGGAAATCTGTAGAGAATTCAATATTCCGCGATCCACAGTGTCACAGAGTGTGTCGAGAATATCAGATTTCAGGGATTCTCTCTCACCATGGTCAACGCAGTGGCCGATGGCCTTCACTTAACGGTCGAGAGCAGGGGCGTTTGTATAGAGTTGTCAATGCTAACAGACAAGCAATACTACGTGAAATAACCGCAGAAATCAGCTTCAGATGTACGACGCACGTATCCGTTAGAACAGCGGGGAGAAAGTTGACGTTAATGCGCTATAGCAGCAGACGACCGACGTAAGTGCCTTTCCTATCAGCCCAACAGCGCCTCTCCTGGGATCGTGATCATATCGGTTGGATCCTATATGACTTTAAAATGTGGCCTAGTCAGATGATTTCCGAAACCAGTTGGTAGGAGCTGATGGTAGGGTTCGAGTGTAGCGCAGACCCCACGAAGCCATGGACTCAAGTTATCAACAAGGCACTGTGCAAGCTGGTGATGGCTCCATGATAGTGTAGACTGTGTTTACATGGAATTACTGGGTCGTCTGGTCCTATTGAACCGATCATTGACTGGAAATGGTTATGTTCGGCTGCTTGGAGACCATTTCATGCTCCCAAATAATGTTGGAACTATTATGGACGACAATGCGCCACGTCAACAGGTCACAGTTGCTCGCGATTGGTTTGAAGAAAGTTGCGGACAATTCGAGTGAATGGTTTAGCCACCCACATCGCCCGACATGAATCCCATAGAACATTTATGAACATAAGCTAGTGGTCAGTTCATGCACAAAGTCCTGCACCGGCAACACATTCGCAGTTATGGTCGCCTATAGAGGCAGCATGTCTCAGTATTTCTGCAGAGGACTTCCAGCGACTTGTTGAGTCCATGTCACGTGAAGTTACTTCACTGCGCCGGGCAGCAGGAGCTCCGACACGGTATTAGTAGGTATCCCATAAGTTTAGTCACCTCAGTGTAATATGAAGGTATTTCTGGGGGCTTCTTACTTGTTCTTGTTAACTGATTCTTCCTTTGCTTCTTCGCAGAACAACTTTGACTCCCTTGATGGCGATAGTCATTTAAAGTTTGATGATGCCCTTGTAAGCTGAAAACCGGTTAGCTAAATAAATTAAACCTATAGAAAATAGACAGTATTGTGACATTCATCTATTTTTACTTGTTGTGACTATTTTGTACATTTTCCTTGTTTCGATGCGGAAATACTTTTAATACCTATACTGATCCGAAGTTTCCATTACGACTTCGTAGATTGTATTTAATATGTCGAATGTAGAGCTGGCATCAGGCCAGCCGGCATTTTGAAAGTTTCCTGAAGACCTTCAGTTGTTTTGCCTTTAATCGCCGTCATTGTTTTCCTTGAGTGTTTCTGTGCCGTATATGTAGCTAAGCTACAGGCGCTGTTCGTTTTTGCCGTAGGATCAGGTGTATTCGCTACTTATAAAAACATCTGTTTTTGAAACGGAAGAAAATATAGGTCGTAAGACTGTCGTTTTACAATGTGAAAGAAACGTGTTATCTGTTTGAACGTTAACGTTGTTCGCGTCGAATATTCTCTTAATGTCTTGACATATTTTTAAATATTCTCTAATATCGGTTGATGATAGTTACTGATTATCGCACGGAAGTTACTGGTTAGGATTCGGGTTCAGATACCTGTCTAGTAGTCACCGTCAGTCTGATGTTTTGTGGTTTACCTAAAGTAGAGTAAAATGCTGGAATGATTTCTTGGAATGTGTCTACTGTCTATATCCTCCCCCCCCCCCCCATTCCCAGCTGCACCCACCTCTAATGATCTCGTGGTCGGCGGGCTATAACGTCTAAAATTCTTTCTTTCGTGAGAAGAGTAAAGTAACAGCCGTCTATTGTGAGGGTGGGGGTGGAATACGACACAAATGTCATTTTGCCACGTTGTGTATTCATGACGAAAAAACTGGAATAGTCGTTGTCGCGAGCTTAATATCTCCATCCGATAATACAGTTAACATAAAGAGTGACGGACACTGTCAAAGGCACTTTTAGAGGAGTTTAATATGCACTTTTTTATCTTTATTTTACCTGGGTAACATCTGAGTTATCCAAGATGCGTGGCTTTTTGAGAAGATCGCGAACGCTTTCTAGCAACCAGTAATAATTTTTTTTCATCCTTAACATGTTATTGCTATCATTCACCCGTAATTATACTTTTTCCTTTTTCCGATACAGTATCCATTTATTTTACGGTATTAGAAGAATCTCGGCGTTCATAATGTAAGTTCCCTTCTCCTTTCAAGCTAGTGACCGCGTTCCTGAGTGGTGCGGGGCAGTGAAGCATCGTGAAAAATGTAACTTCCGGGTTGCGTTGCAGAGCATTCATTTTTCCAGTAAACAAACAAGCTGTCTTCTCATCTCGCGAAGTGGAGAGCGTGCCAAGCTGCCAGCAGCTACTTCAGGTTCGTCTCGCTGGAGCAACGATCCCCACACATTGTTAGGTCCGACCTATTTTCGCTTCATTTCGGACGGAATTCAGCTGTGCCTTACAGGGAAAGATTCGACCTGCCTTATGGAATCATAGTGGGATTCTTTTTTCGCTTGCTGTCAATTCTGTAAAAATTTCGTATTCAGAATTTTTCTGCCACTATGAACTGGAAATTCCTCAGTAAAAAAGGTAATTTTTCGCATAGTGCGTCTGCTTGAAATTTTCGTACGTTATCTGATATCAGAAGTACCCGGACAACTTTTAATGGACATTAATATGGAGTGTGTGTACCCGTCGACTTTATGAGGCCATACAACAGAAGTATCATCAACGTACCGCCAGAAGACAGTAGGCTTTAAAACAGCAGACTCAAGTGCTTCTGGCGGTACGAAGATGATACTTTTGTTGTATGGCCTCATGGTAGACAGGAACTGGAGAAATTCCTTCATCACTTAAACTCATTACATGAGAACATCAAATTCACGATGGAGAATGAAAAAGATGGCACTTTACCATTTCTAGACGGGCTAGTACGCTGTAAAAATGAAGGGGCCATTAGGACGTTCTGTGTACAGGAAACCGACTCACACAGATCTGTATCTCCAGGCGTCAATCTGCCATCATCCAGCACAAACAGCCGGTGTTCTCAGTACCTTAATACATCGAGCGCATGTAATATCGGACGATGAAAACCTCCACGCAGAATTAGAACACTTGGAAAGGGTTTTGAAAGAGAATGGCTACACTTCACGCCAAATAAGGAAGGCCATGCGCAACGGTCATAACAAGAAGTAACGCTTTGAGGACACTGATGACGACTATAAATCAACTGCGTTCCTTCCATATGCCGGGAATGTGTCATCGAAAATAGGCAGATTACTATAGAAAAATAAAATCAAGGTTATCTTTCGTCCACCGGCAAAGAACCGAGCCCTGGTGGGATCAGTTAAAGACGATTTACAACTGAAGAAAGCAGGCTCTGCATATATTGGCCAGAAGACAAGAACTGTCCATGAACACCGCGCGGGATTAGCCGAGCGGTCTCAGGCGCTGCAGTCATAGACTGTGCGGCTGGTCCCGGCGGAGGTTCGAGTACTCCCTCGGGCGTGTGTGTGTGTGTGTGTGTGTGTGTGTGTGTGTGTGTGTGTGTGTGTGTCTGGTCGTCCTGAGGATAATTTAGGTTAAGTAGTGTGTAAACTTAGCGACTGATGAACTTAGCAGTTAATAAGTTCAAAAGTTCAATAAGATTTCACACACATTTGAACACTTTTTTGTCCATGAACGATGTACAGAACATGAAAGATACACCCGTCTGCGGCAACCGCCAAAACCGGCGTAGCAGAGTACTGTATTTCTTTGGGACATTCAATGGAATACAATGGTTCAAAAGTTTTAGCTCCGCTTTCCGGATTTTGGGAGTCTGTAATCAAAGAATCAGTGGAAATATGTCTTGCCGATAATCTTATAAACCGTGACAACGGCTTTCAGCTGGATAAAAATTGGAATCCTGTTACTAAAATCATACAATCACAGCGGAATCGACGGCGCCATTCGATACTCAGTGACTAGATGATCTTTAACTTTCACTACCGAGGGCACCACGTACAACTCGGCTATGCCACGCATGTCAACACCTGACGCATGCACTGTAGGATGTCAGTACATTTCGCATGCGCGAGATTCGGCATAAATACCGCGACTGCACCGGGGCTCTTCAGTAGTTGTGTACTCACCTGATGATGGCCGGACATCTCTGGGCCAAAATATCGTGGCAGAATGTCGACGGGATCCGGTTGCATACCCGGAAATTATTAGAAGAAGAAGTACACCGGGAAAATTTCAGAAGACTTACAAGTTGTTGGCAACATCCATCGGTAATGCTGGAATTCAATATGGTGTTGGGCCACCCTTAGCCTCGATGACAGCTTCCACTCTCGCAGGCATACTTTCAATCAGTTGCTGGAAAGTTTCTTGTGGAATGGCAGCCCATTCTTCACGGAGTGCTGCACTGAGGGGACGTATCGATGTCGGTCGGTGAGGCCTAGCACCAACTCGGCGTTCCAAACCATCCCATAGGTGTTCTGTAGGATTCAGGTCAGGACTCTGTGCAGGCCAGTCCATTACAGAGATGTTATTGTCGTATAACCACTCCGCCACAGGCCGTGCATTATGAATAGGTGTTCGATCGTGATGAAAGATGCAGTCGCCATCCCTGAATTGCTCTTCAACAGTGGGAAGCAAGAAGGTGCTTAAAACATCAATCTAGGCTTGTGCTGTGATAGT
This sequence comes from Schistocerca piceifrons, assembly GCF_021461385.2. Taxonomy (NCBI): domain Eukaryota; kingdom Metazoa; phylum Arthropoda; class Insecta; order Orthoptera; family Acrididae; genus Schistocerca; species Schistocerca piceifrons. Next base: position 299,594,763 of record NC_060138.1, read on the forward strand.
GCCACGCAAAACAACAAGGGGTGCAAGCCCCCTCCACGAAAAACACGGCCACACCAGAACACCATCGCCTCGGAATTTTACTGTTGAAACTGCACACGCTGGCAGATGACGTTCACCGGGCATTCGCCAAACCCACACCCTGCCATCGGATCGCCACTTTGTGTACCGTGATTCGTTACTCCACACAACTTTAACCACTGTCACATCGTCCAATGTATGCGCTCGTTACACCAAGCGAGGCGTCGTTTGGTTGGCATTTACCGGCGTGATGTGTGGCTTATTAGCAGCTGCTATACCGTGAAATCCAAGTTATCTCACGTTCTGTCTGTCATAGTACTTGCAGTGGATCCTAATGCAGTTTGGAATTCCTGTGTGATGGTCTGTATAGATGTCTGCCTATTACACATTACGATCCTCTTCAACTGTCGGCGGTCTCTGTCAGCCAACAGACGAGGTCGGCCTGTATGCTTTTGTTCTTTACGTGTCCCTTCACGTTTCCACTTCACTATCACATCGGAAACAGTGGACCTAGGGATGTTTAGGAGTGTAGAAATCAGACGTATGAGACAAGTGATATGCAATCACCTGACCACTTTCGAAGTCCGTGAGTTCCGCGGAGCGTCCCATTCTGCTCTCACACGATGCGTAATGGCTACTGAGGTCGCTGATATGGAGAACCTGGATGTAGGTGATAGCACAATGCACCTAATATGAAAAATGTATGTTTCTGGGGTGTTCGGATACTTTTGATCACATAGTGTGTCTGGTCTTGGTTTAGTTGTGGTTGTATCTTCGAGATTCGACATTACTGACAGTCGGCTCAGTTAGCTGCAGAAGGGTTGAAATGATGGTGATGGATTTGTTGCTCAGACGGCGTCCAGTGGCTAGTCCACGTTCGAAGTCACTGAGCTCTCCTGACTGGTCGGTTCTGCTGGTATTGCTTTTCTGCTGACATAAGACGGAGATTTCATCCCGTGGTTTTTTCGGAAGTATTGCTGCTGTTCCTTCAAGATTTGTAACATGCAAAAGAAACTCCTCTTTTGTTGTGGGATCACCTCGGTGCCCCCTCCCTCTCATGTTTTAAGCAGGGCACCGACAGAAAGAGGTCAGCGCATGCTGACGAGCAGGCTGGCCTCTCCTCACTGCTCTGGGCGCGGAAGTCGGTGAGAGCAGTTCGGCGTCCGAACTGTGCGACCGGCGCGACTGCTTGTGCAGCGCTCATCGCTGCCTCGGTCATGTGCTGCAGCGTGAGGCGCGAGACCTGGCAGAGCACTGCAGACGGGAAACAAGCAGCGTCGGCAGGTGGCATCTGGTGACGGCGGCTGGTGTGACCTGCCGCGACGCGTCAGCGTTGCAATCGGCATTGGTACAGTTGCCGCTACCGTTTCCTTCCGCGGTGGTGACGTCTACTATCGGGGCGGCGCATTTTTTCCATGTGTGGGAGAATCTTGCCGCTCGTCTGGAGTAGCTGTTCTGGCGCACCAGAGTTCATCTGTTGACCCGTGTGGCACGGAAGGTTGCAGTCTCGGTTGCGGCCGGTGTCCTGGCAACAGCAGCGATATTGGCCAGGCTTTCCACCGATTGGGCGCCAAGGCGCGGACGTCAGGTAGAGTGCCTAACTGACTTCTTCGCAGAAAGGGCACGCAGGTGCTCTTTCGCCGTTTGAAACACCTCGCAGCCGCGGTAGCTCGCAAAGTAGTTGCCGTTGCAGTTCTTGCACCCTGAAGGGTGCGTCTTGGGAATGGGGCTGGAGAGCTCACGTGGTTTCCCGCACACTGATACATGCCTCAGGGAAAGAACAGTGGCAACACGCGCTTGTCCACTTTGGCAGCGGAAGCACTGCGATGGTCCTCCTTCATACTTCAGCGTCTCGGTGATAACCGACCTCTCGGCCACCCTCGTCACTGAATATAGCTTCTCCGTATTGTCCTGTGCAATGACAAGCAAAGACGGAAGTGTGTCTGGATCTTGAGCGATTTAATGCGCGACAAAGAGTGCACATTAAGCCCATAACCTACTACCTATCTCTTCTTTGACGTATCCAAGGCCCCCACAGTGTGGGAAACCGTTAAACACGATCTTCAGCAGCTTTTCAGGGATTGTGGTGCCCGTGAAGAATGCCAACGACAGCTGTGCGGCGTCGCTTGTGTCTTTCCTGTATTATTCGCATTTCGACAGCTGCACCCGAACCAGATCTTCCCCCGCGGACTTGACGGTATAGACAACTGTCATCCATCGATCAAGTCGCAGCAGGAAACCTGTATAGTCGTCCTTAACTTCTGTGATGACGGGTGGTGGTTTACGACCTATCCGCTTGGTGTTGGGCGCTAGGCGGCGATGGGTTGCTGTGTGTGTGTGCTGGGGCAGAAGTCTTCTCCTGTTCGTCCAACAGTGGGAACCGTTATCGATAGAAGTCGAAGTTTTGGAGACAGTTCGCGCGGTTTTGGCCGCTCGATTTTTCTTCGGTTTGACCTCCTGCCAGGCACCATCTTTGGCGCTCTCTTTTGTTTCAATTTTCGCAGTGGTTATGCCACACCTAGACGCCAGTGACGTCCAGGCGCGACCCACCATGCTGGTGCGTGCGACCGCCTTCCTCTTGCCGCCTGTGGTGGAGACAGCTAAGGCTCTCGTCTTTGGCAAGCGTTTGCCCTTCAGTTGTGCTGGAGCAGTGGTTCTGGAGCGGCTTCACTGCTCGCTGTCGAGGCGGATAAGCACTGTCTGTGCTTCTCTCTCCTCTTCCACACCTCTTTCCGTATGATGGAATAGCGGTTCGGCGCTGTAGGATGCGTCTCTGCGCCGGAATCGTCATTTGCCTTGTCCATACTCATGTCATTTGTCGCATGTCATGTATAAGTGCGAAAAAAGATGACTTCACACTTATCAGTCAACTGAAGGGAATAAGCACAAAAAAGTATGATTCCGACATGAACCCCTTTGTACTAGTGGAAAAATATATCATCAGATTTCACGCGCAGTGGATATAAATCCGTAATCTGTTTCATTTGTTTGGCTTTATTACGTTGAGAGGGACGGATTAAACTGGAGGTATTAATCCAACACTAAACTACCGACATTGTCGTTAATAATTAACTTGGTGGATCTGACTAACCTGAATATATACTCTTACATGCTACTCACTGTTTGAAAGCAACATTCAGAGTAGAGTCTTTCTTGATCACCTACCGTTAATCACAATATTTTTGTGGTACACTTTAGAGGAATTTGAAAAGAAAAGGGGGTTCGGCTCTTAAGAGAAGTGTGGCAGATGTAATAAACATACTAACGACCATACAATTTCATTCGCTTCACTTATGTCGAAGTATCGGCCCACTGTGACTTTCAGAATACAATAATGTTGCTATATTTTCCGATATTTCGTACAACAGTCAGACTTACACAGCAAGTGAAGATTCTTCTGTGGTTTTAATATGTATAGCCGTTTTCCCCTCCGAATTTTACTCCTTCAGTTGCGTTATATTTAACTTTATAGATTTGTATTTTTTCGAATTTTCTCTTCGCCGTAGATAGTCGTCCAAGCTCAACAAAAACTGAATCATATGTTCATTAAATAATCTAACTCCCGTGTATAATGTAGCTTCAAACGTCTGATTACTTTACAAACGAGCCAGTGTGTAAAATGTTAGACGTAGAGCATGTAAAACAGTAGCAGTGAAAGATAAAAAACCCTAACTATGTTTCTTTTTAGTGTTGTTCATGCAAGAGGATAAAAAAATCAAAACTGGTAAACCAAAAAAGTGATACCATTTTTACATGTTCATTTAAGATCTTTTTGGTAAGTTGCACATAATGTTCAACCGTTTAGCTCTTGTTGTCAAACACTGGACGAACGTAGGGAAGCGATGCGGGAGACCCGCACCGCCGTACTAGGCTGCGGTCCTAATGGATGTGGTTTGCCGTTGCCTTCCTCCGACTGTAATGATGATGATGAAGACGACACACCAACATCCACTCATCTCGGTGCAAGTGGAAATCCATGATCCCGCCAGGAAACGAACCCGAGACCCCGTGTTCGGGAAACGAGAACGCTACCGCGAGACCACGAACCGCGGACTGGTCGAATATAATCTGGATAATTCGCGCGTCATGGGCTACGCTCCTTCATTATATACATATTTTGTAACCGTATTACTTGTCTCACTGTGTTAAATCTTTAAAATAATATTATGTCTCTTAATGACTAGATTATGATATGATTTAAAAATTTTAAATTCGGTGAATAATTATATGAAATACTGAACATCACAGTTTTGTTTCTTTTGGAAGCCATTAGGCAGGCAACCTGCAACTGGGATCGAGTGATCGTTTCGTCGGGTTAGCAGTATAGATGATATCACAAGGCAGGTAGTTCTGTTATTGCAGTTATATTGGTCCGGTTTTATAACAGTGGCGAAATGGTAGCTAAATGCCTTGTACTTCCCAAGCAACGCTGTATATAATGTTTATGGCTGTAATCTCTGTATAGGATTGCTTCCTGACGTGATTGACATAGAGGAAAGTCTACATTGGCCTATCGTGCCCCTGCTAGTTACCATTTTTATTCATGATTTCTATAGTAAAAATTGTAGATTTGTTCAGACTGCTTACTCGTCCTCAGATACGTACATATGCGTAATTTACAGTAGCATTTTTATATCTGCACTGACTATAACTCAAGCGTTAAGAAAAAATGTGTCAATAACACTTAAACTTAATTAAGAAAACGTAAGGACCATAATTACACATACATACTGTTCTTTGCCAAGGCAAAGGTAATAAGTGACGGCTGGGGGTCGTTTTCCTTCGTGGGTACACTAAGAATACAGTGTGGATATATTGGCCCATTTGTAACGTGATATTCTGAACGAAGACAATAAAATCTGTGTTGCTATGTGGTAATTTGGACGGGTTTTTCAACGTCAGTAGCGAGGATAAGCTTAAAGGTACACATGCAAAATCTGTTGTAGCGAATGTACTTGAGTGCAGTTTCGACATTAAGTATGAGACACTCGATAGGCTATAAAGAAAACACGAGATTTTTTTCCCTTGTGCCACAGAGAATGCGCAGTTACGCTGTCACTGTAAATATCATTGTTTTCCATGTACATTACTGGCCATTAAAATTGCTACACCAAGAAGAAATGCAGATGATACACGGGTATTCATTGGACAAATATATTATACTAGAACTGACATGTGACTACATTTTCACGCAAGTTGGGTGCATAGATCCTGAGAAATCAGTACCCAGAACAACCACCTCTGGCCGTAATAGCAGCCTTAATACGCCTGGGCATTGAGTTAAACAGAGCTTGGATGGCGTGTACAGGTACAGCTGCCCATGCAGCTTCAACACGATACCACAGTTCATCAAGAGTAGTGACTGGCGTATTGTGACGAGCCAGTTGCTCGGCAACCATTGACCCGACGTTTTCAATTGGTGAGAGATCTGGAGAATGTGCCGTCCAGGGCAGCAGTCGAACATTTTCTGTATCCAGAAAGGCCCGTACAGGACCTGCAACATGCGGTCGTGCATTATCCTGCTGAAATGTAGGGTTTCACAGGGATCGAATGAAGTGTAACACCTCTGAAATGTAACGTTCAATGTTCAAAGTGGCGTCAATGCGAACAAGAGGTGACCGAGACGTGTAACCAATGGCACCTCATACCACCACGCCGGGTGATACGCTAGTATGGCGATGACGAATACACGCTTCAAATGTGCGTTCACCGCGATGTCGCCGAACACGGATGCGACCATCATGATGCTGTAAACAGAACCTGGATTCATCCGAAAAAATGACGTTTTGCCATTCGTGCACCCAGGTTCGTTGTTGAGTACACCATTGCAGGCGCTCCTGTCTGTGATGCAGCGTCAAGGGTAACCGCAGCCATGGTCTCCGAGCTGATAGTCCATGCTGCTGCAAGCTTCGTCGAACTGTTAGTGCAGATGGTCGTTGTCTTGCAAACGTCCCCATCTGTTGACTCAGGGATCGAGACGTGGCTGCACGGTCCGTTACAGTCATGCGGATAAGATGCCTGTCATCTCGACTGCTAGTGATACGAGGCCATTGGATCCAGGACAGCGTTCCGTATTACCCTCCTGAACCCACTGATTCCATATTCTGCTAACAGTCATTGGATCTCGACAACTCGAGCAGCAATGTCGCGATACGATAAACGACAATCGCGATAGGCTACAATCCGACCTTTATCAAAGCCGAAAACGTGATGGTACGCTTTTCTCCTTCTTACACGGGGCATCACAAAAACGTTTCACCAGGCAACGCCGGTCAACTGCTGTTTGTGTGTGAGAAATCGGTTGGAAACTTTCCTCATGTCAGCACGTTGTAGGTGGTCTGTAGCAAGTCATCTTCGTGGTGTAGCAATTCTAATGGCCAGTAGTGTGTAACAAAAGACAGTGAAGGGGTACCGCAAAAAAATGCTATGCGGATATAAACATCGCAATTGTTTTAATTCGGTGCAATGTATGAAAAACATAGACTAAAGTAAAGGGAAACCAGGAGGTGAACAAGATACAGTAAAATATGGAGGGAGATCTGTCCTGAAAGAACAGTCTCTCCATAAATGTTTGAATGAAGGCAGGTGTACTGTTACTTGATAATAAATAATCGAAGGATGAACAGAGATAGCAAATCATTTGCACGGAGTTCAAATTACGTTTTTTATCATTATGATATTATATTGTCTTATTATTGTTCAGTGCTGCTTTTGATGTACTAGTGACTGATTGATTATCAGAGAAAACCAAGCCCTGGGGCAATATGGCGCTGTCGTCTAGGATCTAAAAGACTAATACATCAGGCTTCTCTCCTTTACGGCAAAAACGTGGTGCCTGTAATGTGGGACAAATGTCAGAATTAATTTGCTATGTAATGCTGTTAGCACAGATAAACGAATTGCCATGGGTGGTGGGAGAGCGGACTGCCACCTCGTTTTTGTGTGGCTTTTAGCTAATAGTTGCAGATTATGATTGGCACCTCTTGACGAGACACTTTTAACTAATTAACATCTCGTTGTGCCTGATATCGAAACTACATTTTCCTCCGCTTGTAATTTAGAGCTAAATTGAAATTACAATCTTTCGTTCACAGAAAGATAGACGCAAGCTATCTATTTTCATGTTCTCTGCTCATTAACTGGGTGGCGACATATACGCTCAGACACACGCACATATGTTTGTTTGGAGATCTGCACGTCCTCCAGGGTATTTATATTACAGGTTCGAGTTTTTGTCCACCTACAAAAGAATTCTGGTGATGACATACATATTCAATTTTCTTCTTTCCCACTGCAGTGTGTTCATCCGCACGTTGGTTGCCATAAAAAATATAGCAGACACTTTAGCGAGAAATGTGATTTTCTTTGTCCGATTTCTGACGGCCTCAGCCACGGCGCTTTGCGCGCGTAATCGTAAGGCAAGTTTTGTTTTTCGTTTTTTTTTTTTTACTTGCGGCGACGCACTCAGAGAATTTCTGAACGCGCCCTTTAGGAGCTTTGCGGTTTCATTTATCGTGATGCGACTTTGATTGCGCAGAGCATTTTGTCTTTTTTCCATTTCTGTTTGATGTTCATTTCTTCCTTTTACTGCGGTGTCAAATCGGAGATCGAAATGGCGACAGTGAGTTTCTGTATTTCGTTGCTATGTAGCATTTTACCTTTGTGCGTTCCATCTATTTCTCTCTCTTGTTTCCAGACAGGATGTGCCTTAAGGACTGCTAGACCAATTACGATTTGTTAATCTCTGAACTGCTTGTGGTTAAATAGATTCTCAAGTTAAATAATGGGCTGCTTCTCATATAAGCTGCAGAGCAGTTTTGCGCCACCTTATGAAAGTAGAAAAACCAGTGTGTTCGAAAGAGCACTTCTTTGCCTGTTTCTGATATCAGTATCTGCTGCTAGATAACATTCAGTACCTTGTAGCTTCAGCTCATTGATTGTGACATACTTGGATGCTCCTTAGCACGCTGCACATTAAAAAAATGCGGATAAATAAGTTTCTGACGAGTACTTTTCTTAACACCAGTTTAAATTTGTAGAGAGAAGTCACGGATTGTCTGCAGATCATAGAACGAGTAGTACAGATTTTTCAGCTTCTGTGAATGAGTCGTATGCTCGACACTCTGCAGTACGGTGGTTTCAGCGCTTTCTGTAATCACTGTGCAAAATAGTGGCGCTAAACGCTTCGGAAATGTTATTCGAATTTTCAGTTAACTAATCTGATATGTAACTGCTGATTCGTTATTCGTTTGTGAATGTTTTGCAAGTCGTGGACTAGCACCCACTACTTCCTCGAACCCATACCTATGTAAGCCTCTCGATGAGTGTAGAATCCTAATAGTAACAGTTTGTAGTAGTTGTGTAGTTACTAACGGTAACTTTTTCACATATACTCATTTATTTTTGGAGCGGATATTTTAAGTTTTCTGCTAAAGCTTGACGTAGCTTCTATAAATAACTTTGGAATTTTACTTTCTATGTCCATTAGTTTCGCTAGAGATGAAGACAAAAGCTGTGTTGATCAGAGATAGGAGAGAAAACTGTCTGCCTTCTCTTAGCAAGTTGCAAAGCGGTGTGAATATGAAGCTATTTAGGGTTCCTACGGAAAGGATTATCGAAGTGGGACTTGAATCCTTCATCTGTGGAATATGAGTCCTTTTTCTTTCTCAAAGGTCTTACCTCGTTTTGTGCGGCCCCCCTACAAGTTCAATGTTGTGCAACATTCGACGTATTTTTACTGTGTGTTATTACGTTGTTTCTGATGGTTCAAATGGCTCTAAGCACTATGGGACTTAACATCTGAGGTCATCAGTCCCCTAGACTTAGAAACTAGTTAAACCTGACCAACCTAAGGACATCACACACATCCATGCCTGAGGCAGCATTCAAACCTGCGGCTGTAGTAGCAGCGCGGTTTCGGACTGAAGCGCCTAGAACCACTCGGCCACAGCGGCCGGCGTTGTTTCTGAGATTACTTAATTTTGTTTGCGATAAATGTTACGGTAGAGTTTTGTGATGACAGGATACCTATCTGATACCTCATGATATACTGATTTGCATATAGTATCACTTCACACCTTCAACGTTAAAAGAAATGCCGTCTTGTTTTGCAGTCATTGCAAGAGACAATGCTGCTACTTGCATGTTTTTTCGTTCAAGATAGTGAACTAAGTTAGAGTCTGTGTTTCAATGCTTAAAGCCTGTTCTAACACCAAAGGCGAGGCTGTCGTTTCAAGAAAAAAAAAAAAAAAAAGTTCAAATGTGTGTGAAATCTTAGGGACTTAACTGCGAAGGTCATCAGTCCCTAAGCTTACACACTACTTAACCTAAATTATCCTAAGGACAAACACACACACCCATGCCCGAGGGAGGACTCAAACCTCCGCCGGGACCAGCCGCACAGTCCACGACTGCTGCGCCTTAGACGGCTCGGGCTGTCGTTTCTGTGGCTTCGCTATTTTCCCACCTAGCACCACGAATCCCCCCCCCCCTTTCTCTCTCTCTCTCTCTCTCTCTCTCTCTCTCTCTCTCTCTCTCTCTCTCGCAATATATATATATTAACGCGCTCGGGTGACAAAATAAATGATCGATTTGGGAACAGTATTTGAGAAATTTTGTTGCGTACAAGATCGAAAGGACTTTTTCATTGAACTAACTATGCAATTAACTCTTACCCATATAATAGATTGTTTGAGACTTTTGATATACTCGAGTGGTCTTGTCACGCAAAAAAAATAAAGTATGTTACGGCGTTATTGGCCGGGAGGCCCTATCTGGGATGTTAAGATTTTACGCTATCTTGCCACACCAGTCCCAGAAAATAGCGTGTTGTTAAGTATATCACAAACACTTCCGTCACTCATTTTTGTAAGGGCAGCCCCCTGTTGTGTACCACCCTGTCAGCAGAACATTAACCCTCTTCTCATTTACTTATGGCACGCACTTCGAACGCGCAAGTAGAATCAATACAATGGCCGCAAATGTGCTAAGCTAATTACGTTGTTGCGGTCTTCAGTCGGACTATTGATTCGTTGCTGTTGTAGATGCTAATCTGTTATATGCAAATCTCCTCGACTGTACGTAACTGCTGGCATCTACATATACTTTAACCTTCTTACTGTGTACAAGCCTTTGTCTCCGTCTGCAGTTTTAGCCCTCCTCCCTTTCCCTTTCCCTGCCCACTCACCCTTACCTCTATTAGCAAACTTGATTATTCCTTGGCGCTTCAGGATGTGTCCTATTAAGCTATCACTTCTTTCAGTCAAATTGGGTCAAGCATTTCTTTTCTCCACGATTCGATCAATACTTTATTAATCACGCAATCCATCCATCTAATTAACATAAATCTCTTGCGTCACCTGTGAAAACCTCCTACTCTCTTATTGTCTGCACTATTTATGGTCCACATTTTGCTTCATTGTAAAGCTACATTCTAAAGACTCCCAGAGGAGAATTTGTACCACTTAAATTATATTCGATGTTAACATATATGTCTTTTGTCTGTCTTAATTTTAAATCCTTTGTACTTCCATCATAATCAGTTAGTTTGCTGTCCAAATAGCGAAACTTTACTATTTGCAGCGTCTCATTTCCTAATGAAATTCCCTGTTATCATCTAACTTACTTCGACTGTACTCCATTTCTTTGTTTTGCTTGTGTTGACGTTCATCTTATAATCACTTTTCACGTTCAGGCTAACCTCAAGAAGGCAAATGGTCGACTTCGGTTTATTGGGAGAATTTTAAGGAAGAGTGGTTCACCTGTAGAGGAGGCCGCATATAGGACGCTGGTGCGACCTATTTTTGAGGACTGTTAGAGTGTTTAGGATCCGTACCAGGTCGGATTAAAGGAAGAAATAGAAGAAATTCAGAGGAGGGCAGCTAGATTTGTTGCCGGTAGATTCGAACACAATGTGTTACGGAGATGGCTCAGAATTTCAAATGGGAATCCCTGGAGGAAAGGTGGCGTTCGTTTTGGGGAACACTATCGAGAAAATTCAGAGAACCGGCATCTGAAGCGGACTGCCGAACGATTCTGCTACCGCCAACATACATTGCGCGTAAGGACCACTAAGATAAGATACGAGAAATTAGGGCGCATACGAAGGCGTACAGTCAGTCGTTTCTCCCTTACTCTATTTGCGAGTGGAACAGGAGGAGAAATGACAAGTAGTGGTACAGGGTACCACCGCCACGCACCTTACAGTGGCTTGCGGGGTATCTATGTAAATGTAGAAATACTATGAAGATTTTGATACGGGTTTCACTAATTGGTAGACTGGTTTATGAGGACGGTCTGCATGGTTGTTTACAGCTATTACCGCTACTGGAGACAAGTCGTTCGGCCGCAGACACAGTTAGTGCGACCCTTGGAAGCTGGGATGGGTCGGTAGTATAACATATTTTATATACTGATACGAACAGAAGCTAATGGTCTGGTGCAAAGAAAATAAGGAATATCGTTTCCTTACAAGTGATTAATGACATTTTATTCTGTATGTGAAATTTTAATGTTATTTACAATACAGGAATTATTCTGTGTTTCTGCACTGCTGTCTCATTATCAGTTATGTTTGAATCATATTATGGCAATGTGAACACTTTTAATTGAAAGCAGCATGCTTCATGAAGAAGTAAATCTTTCTTTCAAACTCACTTAAGTCCATAATTAAGTATGTTATTTTGAGATCTCTGGTTCAGAATATTTAGAACGTATTGTACTACCCCCATGAACCATGGACCTTGCTGTTGGTGGGGAGGCTTGCGTGCCTCAGCGATACAGATGGCCGTACCATAGGTGCAACCACAACGGAGGGGTATCTGTTGAGAGGCCAGACAAACGTGTGGTTCCTGAAGAGGGGCAGCAGCCTTTTCAGTAGTTGCAGGGGCAACAGTCTGGATGATTGACTGCTCTGGCCTTGTAACAATAACCAAAACGGCCTTGCTGTGCTGGTACTGCGAACGCCTGAAAGCAAGGGGAAACTACAGCCGTAATTTTTCCCGAGGGCATGCAGCTTTACTGTATGGTTAAATGATGATGGCGTCTTCTTGGGTAAAATATTCCGGAGGTAAAATAGTCCCCCATTCGGATCTCCGGGCGGGGACTACTCAAGAGGACGTTATTATCAGGAGAAAGAAAACTGGCGTTCTACGGATCGGAGCGTGGAATGTCAGATCCCTTATTCGGGCAGGTAGGTTAGAAAATTTAAAAAGGGAAATGGATAGGTTAAAGTTAGATATAGTGGGAATTAATGAAGTTCGGTGGCAGGAGGAACAAGACTTTTGGTCAGGTGAATACAGGGTTATAAATACAAAATCAAATAGGGGTAATGCAGGAGTAGATTTAATAATGAATAAAAAATAGGAGTGCGGGTAAGCTACTACAAACAGCATAGAGAACGCATTATTGTGGCCAAGATAGACACGAAGCCCATGCCTACTACGGTAGTTCAAGTTCATATGCCAACTGGCTCTGCAGATGATGAAGAAATTGATGAAATGTATGATGAGATAAAAGAAATTATTCAGGTAGTGAAGGGAGACGAAAATTTAATAGTCATGGGTGACTGGAATTCGAGAGTAGGAAAAGGGAGAGAAGGAAACATAGTGGGTGAATATGGATTGGGGGAGACAAATGAAAGACGAAACAGTCTGGTAGAATTTTGCACAGAGCATAACTTAATCATAGCTAACACTTGGTTCAAGAATCATAAAAGAAGGTTGTATACATGGAAGAATCCTGGAGATACTAGAAGGTATCAGATAGATTATATAATGGTAAGACAGAGATTTAGGAACCAGGTTTTAAATTGTAAGACGTTTCCAGGGGCAGATGTGGACTCTGGCCACAATCTATTGGTTATGAACTGTAGATTAAAACTGAAGAAACTGCAAAAAGGTGTGAATTTAAGGAGATGAGACCTGGATAAACTGAAAGAACCAGAGGTTGTACAGAGTTTCAGGGAGAGCATAAGGGAACAATTGACAGGAATGGGGGAAAGAAATACAGTAGAAGAAGAATGGGTAGCTCTGAGGGATGAAGTAGTGAAGGCAGCAGAGGATCAAGTAGGTAAAAAGACAAGGGCTAGTAGAAATCCTTGGGTAACAGAAGAAATATTGAATTTAATTGATGAAAGGAGAAAGTATAAAAATGCAGTAAATGAAGCAGGCAAAAAGGAATACAAACTTCTCAAAAATGAGATCGATAGGAAGTGCAAAATGGATAAGCAGGGATGGCTAGAGGACAAATGTAAGGATGTAGAGGCTTATCTCACTAGGGGTAAGATAGATGCTGCCTACAGGAAAATTAAAGAGACCTTTGGAGAAAAGAGAGCCACTTGTATGAATATCAAGAGCTCAGATGGAGACCCAGTTCTAAGCAAGGAAGGGAAAGCAGAAAGGTCGAAGGAGTATATAGAAGGTCTATACAAGGGCGATGTACTTGAGGACAATATTATGGAAATGAACAGGATGTAGATGAAGATGAAATAGGAGATACGATACTGCGTGAAGAGTTTTGACAGAGCACTGAAAGACCTGAATCGAAACAAGGCCCCGGGGTAGACAACATTCCATTAGAAGTACTGACGGCCTTGGAAGAGCCAGTCTTGACAAAACTCTACCATTTGGTGAGCAAGATGTATGAGACAGTCGAAATACCCTCAGACTTCAAGAAGAATATGATAATTCCAATCCCAAAGAAAGCAGGTGTTGACAGATGTGAAAATTACCGAACTATCAGTTTAATAAGTCACAGCTGCAAAGTACTAACACGAATTCTTTACAGACGAATGGTAAAACTCGCAGAAGCCGACCTCGGGGAAGATCACTTTGGATTCCGCAGAAATTTTGGAACACGTGACGCAATACTGACCCTACGACTTATCTTAGAAGAAAGATTAAATAAAGGCAAACCTACGTTTCTAGCATTTGTAGACTTAGAGACAGCTTTTGACAGTGTTGACTGGAGTACTCTCTTTCAAATTCTGAAGGTGGCAGGGGTAAAATACAGGGAGCGAAAGGCTATTTACAATTTGTACAGAAACCAGATGGCTGTTATAAAAGTCGAGGGGCATGAAAGGGAAGCAGTGGTTGGGAAGGGATTGAGACAGGGGGGAAGCAGTGGTTGGGAAGGGATTGAGACAGGGTTGTAGCCTGTCCACGATGTTATTCAATCTGTATCTTGAGCAAGCAGTAAAGGAAACAAAAGAAAAATTCGAAGTAGGTATTAAAATCCATGGAGAAGATATAAAAACGTTGAGGTTCGCCGATGACATTGTAATTCTGTCAGAGACAGCAACGGACTTGGAAGAGCAGTTGAACGGAATGGACAGTGTCTTGAAAGGAGGGTATAAGATGAAAATCAACAAAAGCAAAACAAGGATAATGGAATGTAGTCGAATTAAGTCGGGTGATGCTGAGGGAATTAGATTAGGAAATGAGACACTTAAAGTAGTAAATAAGTTTTGCTATTTGGGGAGCAAAATAACTGATGATGGTCGAAGTAGAGAGGGTATAAAACGTAGACTGGCAATGGCAAGGAAAGCGTTTCTGAAGAAGAGAAATTTGTTAACATCGAGTATAGATTTAAGTGTCAGGAAGTCGTTTCTGAAAGTATTTGTATGGAGTGTAGCCATGTGTGGAAGTGAAACATGGACGATAAATAGTTTAGACAAGAAGAGAATAGAAGCTTTTCACATGTGGTGGTACAGAAGAATGCTGAAGATTAGATGGGTAGATCACATAACTAATGAGGAGGTATTGAACAGAATTGGGGAGAAGAGGAGTTTGTGGCACAACTTGACAAGACGAAGGGACCGGTTGGTAGGACATGTTCTGAGGCATCAAGGGATCACAAATTTAGCATTGGAGGGCAGCGTGGAGGCTAAAAATCGTAGATGGAGACCAAGAGATGAATACACTAAGCAGATTCAGAAGGATGTAGGTTGCAGTAAGTGCTGGGAGATGAAGAAGCTTGCACAGGATAGAGTAGCATGGAGAGCTGCATCAAACCAGTCTCAGGACTGAAGACAACAACAACATTGTACTAATCATCGTACTACAACATGAAATTTTACCCTCTCCGGTAATTAATTGTAATGAAGAATTAAAATGTTCTTTATATTCAGATACTGAATTTAAGCTGAAAGAAGGTTTTTACAAAACCTACTTGAATTAAGAATACACGCGAGTAGACTTACTTGCCAAGATGAAACACTTATCCAAAAGTTGAATATTCAGAAGCTGAAATTTATTCACATTTTTAGAACGTGTTTTTTCTCTTCTTTCTCTCGTGTGCTAAAACATGCTGAGCTTTTTTAGCTGTACATTTAAACTAATGAAATATGGATTTTGGTATTACTTTTACAGTTTCAAGCTAACCTGTGTGCGAAAAACTGAACCTTGCAAGAGTTCTACTTAACCAGGAGGTGCTCACTGTTCGCGAGAATAATTGATCGTTACTCATGTGGATGCTATAACTGTGAATTTCAGTGCTCCTATTGCGAAACGTTCAGTTGGAATGCATGTCTCAGCTGAAACAGAGTCCCGCTTATTCTAGAGTCTTATGTTGCACGACACTAAACGCCCGTGCATTGGCCTGAACTTGGTAAAATCGCGAAAGACATAAATCCAGTAAATAAGTGAGTCCTTCCTGAAGCGTATTAATAAAATGTGTTTGTTGCAGCTGCCATGAACAAGTGTTCTAAATGACACATTGTGTATTTTTTCGGCTGCAGAACAATCTCTCCATCCAAACTCCGAATAGTTTTCTGGACTGCGTGAAAATCTTAGTTGTTACTACGGGTGACGTAGATTGTTCACATTCAACGGCTGGTTGACAAGAGAGAGAGAAAATCGACTCATTCTAAATGTGCTCCTAGTAGAACTGCAATTACAAGTGCGATGGAAAACCTCTCGACATCACAGTAATGATAATTATTGTCAGTTACTGTGTTAAGGAGGGTGAAAGTTTTAAAAATCCTGCCAAGAAAGGTGGGACACAGGAAAGTTTACCATATATCCTCCTTGACCTTTAAAATAAGAATTCGTTCGTGTGATCTGTAAGTTAAACATATCTGCAACAGAATTTCACAATGAAGGAATCGTATGTTTCGCTGGAGCAAGTATCATTTTCTCGGAGATTGCAGGTATTTTTTTCATATGACACGCACCTGAGGACGGCTGTTGTAGGCGATCGATTTTGCCCATTGTTACCAAAGACAAAAGAAAAATTTTTATATGTCTTATTTTCCAACTTGAGTTTTTCTCTCGTCAATATCATCGTCTTCCTTAATTTTGTTTTCTTTTTGTTGATGATATGTATTCTGCGCAAGTTCTCTCCTTATCTCTGAGAGAAAAATCACAAAAACCTCAGCCTGGCGAAATGGTTTCCTCACGATGAGGTAGGAGCCCATTACTCGCTATTTAGCTTGAGAACATTTAACAGAGGTGTTTAATGCGTAGGTCTTGGTAGGCCAAAAAAGTAGGCACCTCGATACCCCGTCATCAATATCACAGCTGCAATTTCTCAATTTTGGGTGACACAGCCCTACAGTGGATAATGCAACAAAATGTTAAACAATTAAAACCCCCTCGGCTGTTCTACAGATAGTCTCCATTTCACGTCATGACCAGTCGCGAACTCATATTTTTATTGTTTCAGGAGTACGAGTAGTTAACATCTTGTATTCATATGTCCTAATTCGCATTTTACGTGTGAGTCCTTTTTATCTGTTCCATGTTCTGTTTTAAACTTGTCTGCTCCAGTTTTACAGAGCCTTCGCATGCTGTCGGCACGATTATCGGTTCCGCGTTGTATGGGTTAGCATGAGCCTCATATTTAGAAATGTTGGATGGGTGGTGGCCACTGACGGCTTTAGAAGCAGCCCCATACCGAGCATTTGCGCTGAGGCTATTGAGACCCCGCTTCACATATGGTGACAGCTCCTAATTATGCGACAAACTTATAAAACACTGTCCACGTCATACACGCCTGCATACCATACCATACCACTGCTCCGCCACCAATGGAAAATCTTTACCATAATCAACAACGAGCGAGAAGTCCTATGGGATTCGCGCGAAAGATTTCTTTTTAGAGATGGGTGTGGCTAGTTTTAGAATATTACGGCAAAGTGGGAGCACCTTGGCCCCCACAGAGGCCCAGAATTATTTTAAGTTTGATGCATTATAAGAAATATGTATTCCAGATTTTAAATTTCAGTCTCTGTTTTCTTTTAACATTTCACAAAGACATCGAAGTTTCAGAGTTGTGTACCCTAATGGTTTCAAACAAGGGGGTTCCTTTGATTGTACAGAAGCATTCCCCAGCCGTGTCCTAGGGATTCGCCTTCCTCTTGGATATACTGCGTTTAGTGGAGTGCTCCATGCGACACTGAAGGCAATGGAGCAAATATGTCTCTCTCGTCTGTTTCGATTCTCTTAGTACCACACAATATCGTTGCAGACTTGTACCCCGTACACAGCTCACATACTTTGCGAAGAAAAGTTGCCTGCCGATTCGAAGGATGTCTCCCAGCCATTCATGCCGTACGACTTTAACCCAGCAGAGAAAATTGTCCAGTTAATAGATGATCAAACGTACTTCCTTCAACAGCATTGGAAGCAGTTACCATTCTTCTGGTTATTGGGGAATTTTTGGAAATGAACAAGAAGACCAAGCCGCCCTGGAGTCCAACAGGGAACCGACGTTACACAATGTGCTATTCCCCTGCAAGCTGCCACTGTGTCAAATATCCATGCAATTGTCGGAGGACGGGTGGCTGGCAGTGAGGAACAAAAGGCTGCCAACTAAAGCCATCTCTGCTGCCGTGGCGTTCCTCTTGCCGATCACCCGGGTTCGGTGAAGTGACCCTGACCCAACCCCAAACTGGGCACCGTCCTCTAACACGGAACTCCCTACACCCGTATAGCTACTGTAAATAATGTCCAAGTGAAAGTTCTTTAACTTTGTCTCTCCCCCCCCCCCCCCCCCCCACAAGCTTGGAAGTCATTACAAGTTGTGGTTCTGTATCTGTGGATGACTGCAATGAGTGCACGGAAAGGATAATATTGTGTTTGTTTTATAGATGAGGACAGAACGGAATGGAGAGGGAAAGTGAAATTATTTGGAGGCGCACAGCCTACTCCTTTTCATAGCACCAAAACACTGCCTAGCTTAACGCTCCCATCCGACGAAGAGGATCACCACTAGCAATGTCACGTATCATTACTCCGTGATACACTGAGCAGAGTCATGACATAGGCAACCAATATAATTATGAAGACCTCTATGACACCGCCTCTCCTCGTTTTGCCAGCCAAAAACTGGAGATGGAACTTTCTTCCATTACCAGTTTCTGGCTGGCTGTTTCCAGACCGAGTACCTGTGTATTTATATTCCATAGGAGCCTCGACTACGAAGACGATTAAAAAGTAAGTAAAACTTAAAAAATTGCACAAGCTACAAAACAACTAAAAATATTGTTACGCTAACTGGCCTGTATAAGCGTACACCTCGTCCGAAGAAAATGTTCTAAGCTCGACCCCCAGCTAGTAAAATCATGGCGACGATCTTCTGGGACTCTGATGGGATTATTCTGTTTGATATACTACGTCATGGTGGAACGATCAACTCGGAGTGTATAGTGCTACCCTCAGGAAATGGAAGAAATGACTACAGCTTGTTCGTCACCACAAAAACACAACTGAACTTCTCTTTCTCCATGACAACACATGGCCTCACAGGAGTGTACACAGTCCAGAGGAGCTCACAAAACTTCATTGGACTATTCTACCTCATCCAGCATACATCCCGGATATCACACCTTCCGACCTCCATCCTTATAGCGTAATGAAGGATGCACTCGGCGGGAAGAGATTAAAACTGTTTGCCGGACCGAGACTCGAACTCGGGACCTTTGCCATTAGCTGGCAAGTGCTCTACCAACTGAGCTACCCAAGCACGACACACGCCGCGGCCTCACAGCTTTAATTCCGCCAGTACCTCGTCTCCTACCTTCGCAGGAGAGCTTCTGTGAAGTTTGGAAGGTAGGAGACGAGGTACTGGCGGAATTAAAACTGCGAGGGCGGGGCGTGAGTCGTGCTTGGTTAGCTCAGTTGGTAGAGCACTTGCCGCGAAAGCCAAAGGTCCCGAGTTCGAGTCTCGGTCCGGCACACAGTTTTAATCTCGCAGGAAGTTTCATATTAAAGAGATATCTCAAATAGGTGTATTAAAAATGCATTTAGATACGTTAACACAAAGTAAATTATTTTGTAAATAATACGGTATAAATGAATGTCATTAGCTACAATAGCGCCTATAAAACTTAAAACGACAGGTAGAATTAACTGGAAGGACCCAGATCATAAGAATATGTGAAACAGTATACTAGCAGTAAGTGATAGGCTACGTTTAAGCGCTACAGCATACTCTCCGTCGACGAAAAGCAGCAGATAACACTGCTTCCTTGGTCTGCAGTCCAGTAGTCCGCGTCTCCCCTCGAACACGTCGGAGATTTCTTGATCGAGAACATCACCGTCATTATTCTTTCGAACTTTGTGGTCATGGACACAGATTTTGTGGTGGGAAATTCCCCAAGGACATATCCACACTCTTTTACATTCCGTGCCACAATGTCCAAAGGCCTTGCACGATTAGAATTCTCATAACGATGGATCCCCCAAGGGGGCTTGCCACTCTTTGGCGGGTTCGTGCTTGGCTACCACGGGGCCCCAGCCTTTGCAGCATATTTTTCCCTTCCTTGCTGCATGTCTATCCTCTTGCTATTCTTTTTCTCCTCCCATGGGGAAAATGTCTTGGGGTATTATTGGGAATGTTCTGCATTCTGTTTTTCACTCCCTTTTCCTTTCTTTGTTTCCCTTCTCCTCTTGTTCCTCCGCTTCGGCGTTTGAGGATCCTCTTTTTTTCTTCTTCCTCCCTGTGTGCTCCTGAAGGCTGGCCCACACGTCTGACGCATAACAGGTGACTGGGTAATGCGTAATTCCCAGCCCTGGGTCGACTGATAGGGTTCGCACGTACCCTCTGGTACAGGCCAGGTCCAGGAAGGGATGATTGCCTGAGCTGCAACATTCCCAAATTGCCGATTAGTCCCTCTGTCAGATGTTCAGGAGGTGTGACTTGAGCTGTGAAAAATCACCTAGGGTGGGTGCGCCCCCTTGTGACGGGAGCCCCCAGTTGGGACGAGTGCGCCTCCGAAGATTCTGGTAACCTTGGGGGATTTTCTTATAGTGACTCAATCATCTTCCCAATCGACATCTACGAAACGTACGTAATGAGGCTAATGATTCAAAGACAGTTCCCACTGCACTATGGTTCCTTGTGGGCTCACGTACTTAAAACAGTCAGTCCTTCACCTTGGTCAATCCATTTATTATTGAAAAAGGTGTTCATGCAATTGCTGGCCCTGTGAAATCCTGCTCTCGTTTACGGAATGGTACTTTGCTTTTGGACATTGCTTCTGATTCTCAAGCACAACAGCTGCTTGATGCCTCACTTCTCCAAGCCTACCTTGTCTGTGTCGAGGCCCATAGAACTTTGAATTCTTCCCTTGGTGTAATTTACACCAGGCTGCTCGACGGTCTAACCGAGGCCAAAATCCAATCTTACCTATGATCAGGGTGTCATTGCCATTCATCATGTAATGAAAAAGGTAGATTCCTCCTTAGTGCCCACCCGCACTCTTTTTCCTCACCTTTGATAGAGTGGTGCTGCCATACAAGATCAAAGCAGGCTATGTATTTATCACATTATTTCCGTACATTCCGTACCCAATGTGTAGCTACCAGTGTCATCGTTTCAACCTCACTAGAACGTGTTGTCGACACCCAGCCAAATGTGTAACCTTTGGTAGGGATGCATGAGCGTGATTGTCCACTTCGTTCTCCCCACTGTCAACTGCAATGGCGGCCATGTCGCCTCCTTTCGGGATTGTCCCGTCTGTCTTGATGAGCAGCCTGTCCAAGAGAGCCAGGTAAAGGAAAGACTGCCTTCCCCAGTCACTCGCAAGTTACTGGCTAGTCGCAGACCCAGTGTTCTACCGTCTGACACCTATAGTTCTGTTCTTGTTACCCCTCGCTCATGAAGGATATGGCCATGCAGACATGCGACCTCATATTCGACTCTGAGGTTGTGAAATCGCCCAGTGTCAAGGTAGCATCGCCACCCCCCGGTCCAGCTGCGCAACAAACCACCAAACTCTCGCCTCAAGGGGCGAAGCCACCAGCTACACAACTGTTGGGCCGGAAAGGAGAGAAGGAGTAGTCCTATGTAAACTTCCTCCGTCCCTCCAGCCAAACACCGCCCAAGTCTTCCATTAATCGGAAGAAGTCCACTAAAAGCAAACAGTCTTCTCCTTTGCCATCTCGAAGATCCACTTCGACGGTGTCGCCCCGTGGTACCTTAGCCCGGCCGGCCTCCGTATCGCTGGTGCACACCGCCAACCGTTTTTCAGTGTTGGACTCCATGGACCATCTGACAAGCAAGCCGCTGCTTCTGTGAACCCCAATGGAGCAGGATCCTCCTGCTGCTGTGCCCTCTAGTAGCGACTCTGCACTGGCTGTGTCTTGGCAGCTGCCGAGTTGACACCCATACATCTCTTCCTTATCATAACTGTTCTCCAATGGAAAGTTCGCGGCCTTCGGTCCCACAAAGAGGATTTATGGCTGCTTTTAGCATCACAGCATCCCCTTGCACTCTGCCTTCAGGAAACGAAATTGCGCCCTCACGACCATTTTGAGCTTTCCCGTTACTTACCGATTCGTTTTGACCTTCTCCCTGAGGTCGGCATTCCATACTGCTCATAAGGGATGACATTCATAGTCAACCCATCTCCCTGACTACCCATCTCCAAGCTGTTGCAGTCTGCCTTTTCCTTCCCCACCTGACTTTTTTCCCTCTGTACCATTTATGTCCCTCCATCATTCGATGTCACCAGGGCAGACTTCCTTGAGCTCACTGAGCAGCTACCTTCCCCATTTTTGCTTCTCGGTGACTTTACTGCGCATCATCCCCTGTGGGGTTTTCCCAGGACCAGTCAGAGAGGTGCCCTCTTGGCTGACCTTCTTAACCAGCTTAACCTCCTCTGCCTTAACACTGGTGTACCCATTTTCCTTTCCGACTCCTCGCACACCTATTCCTATTTGGACCTATCTTTTTGCACTGCCCAGCTTGCCCTTCGTCTTGAGTGGTCCGTTCTCTGTGACACCTACTCGAGCGACCATTTCCCGTGTGCTATCCATTTGCTGACTCCTATCCCATCCGAGTGCACACCAAAATGGCAGCTTACTGAGGCTGGCTGGCAGCTTTACTCCTCCCTGGCGACCTTGGAAGAACAAGATTTCCCCAGTTGTGATGACCAGATGGAATATCACACAAACTAATCCTTCCTGCTGTAGAACGTTCCATTCATCGCACTTCCTCTTTACCACGTCGTGTCCCAGTCCCTCAGTGGACTGAGGCATGCCACGACGCAATTCTGGCACAGAGACGTGCTCTCCACGTTCTTAACCGTCATCTTACGATGGCAAATTGCATTAATTATAAACAGATACGTGCAAAGTGCCGTCGCGTTCTTCGGGATAGCAAAAGAGCTAGCTGGATTTCATTCACTAGTGTTTTTAACAGTTCCATCTCCTTCTTTGTTCTGTGGGCCAACCTCAGACAGCTCTATGGGACCAAGATCCATTCCCCAATTTCCGGCCAGATACTAGCAGACGATGTTATTGTGGACCCTATTGCTGTCTCCAACACCTTGGGCCACCATATTGCGGAAATTTCGCACCCTGCCTTTTCCATCGGAAACGAGGGGAGGCGGCTCGGGCGATACCCTTCTCTTCTCCGAATCGTGAGTCCTACAGTGCCGCATTTACTATGCTCTCAGTTCGTCCCGATCCTCATCCTACCCCCGCCCCCCCCCCCCCCCCCAAGGGCAGACGCCATCCACATTCAGATGTTGCAGCACCTTTCTCTTGCGGCCAAGCACTTTCTGCTTAAAACGTAAAACCGCATCTGGGCAGAGGGGGCACATTTCCCGGACGCTGGCGTGAAGCCACCGACATACCCATACCTAAGCCCAGTAAGTACAAAAAACTTTCTTCTAGGTACTGCCCTAACTCTTTTACCAGCTGTGTTTGCAAGGTGATGGAACGTATGATTCATGCCCGATGTGTATGGTGGCTGGAGTCTCGCAATTTACTGACGAATGTGCAATGTGGATTTCGAGCGTAGCGTTCTGCAGTTGACCATCTCGTTACTTTGTCCATCCATGTCATGAATGGTTTTCGTCGGAAATCCCAGACTGTGGCCGTATTTTTCGATCTAGAGAAGGCCTACGACACCTGCTGGAGAACTGGTATCCTCTGTACCCTATACACGTGGGGCTTTTCATGGCTGTCTGCCCTGTTTCCTTCAGGAATTTTAAAAGATCGAGTTTTCAAGGTGCTTGTGGTTTCTGCCTTGTTGGACAACTTTATCCAGGAAAACAGTGTGCCTCAGGGTTCTGTCCTGTCATCCTCTTTGCTATCGCCATTAACCCAATAATGGTCTGACTTCCGCCAGGCATCTGCGGCTCCATTTTTGTTGACGATTTTGCCATCTATTGCAGTTCTCCACGGACCTGTCTCACTGAGCATCATCTTCAGCGATGCCTCCTGGAGCATCGACAGTGGCTTTCGCTTTTCCACCGACAAAACTGTATGTATGAATTTCTGGCGACGCAAGTGGTCTCTCCCACCATCTTTACATCTTGGGCCTGTTACCCTTCCGTTCGTTGAAACTACGAAATTCCTGGGGTTCATGCTCGATAGGAAACACTCTTGGTCCTCCCATATGACTTACCTGGCAGCCCACTGTACATGGTTCCCAAATGTCTTACGTGTCTTGAATTGTACTTCCTGGGGTGCTGATCGAACCACTCTCCTCCGTTTGTACCGATCCGTTTTCCGTTCGAAACCCGGCTATGGGTGCTTTGTTTATGCGTCTGCACTTTCATCCTTCTTACGCCATCTCAACACTATCCACCATCGTGGCGTCTGTGTAGCCACAGGCGCCTTTTACACTAGCCTGGTTAAGAGTCTGTATGCTGAAGCTGCTGAACTACCACTGTCCTACCGCCGTGACTTTCTTCTCAGCAGGTATTCATGCCGTTTGTCTGCCATGCGTGGCCACCCATCCTATGCCTCCTTCTTTGATGATACCTTTGATCACAAGTATGGGGCGCGTCCCTTTTCTGTGTTAACTCCTGGAGTCCGCTTTCGGCATT
The DNA here is from genome assembly GCF_021461385.2 of Schistocerca piceifrons. Taxonomy (NCBI): domain Eukaryota; kingdom Metazoa; phylum Arthropoda; class Insecta; order Orthoptera; family Acrididae; genus Schistocerca; species Schistocerca piceifrons. The sequence continues at coordinate 299,619,061 of NC_060138.1, forward strand.
TGGTACGGCGGCTTAACTTCACACTAACTGCACCTTTCCCGGTAGGTGTGAACCCTTCACCACCTTGGCTTCGTGAAGCGGCCCATGTTAACCTTGGCCTTCATTCGTTTCCTAAGGACACTACTCCAGCCTCGGTCTATCGCCTCGTTTCACGACCTTCGTACCTTTGTATACACTAATGACTCTCGGACTGACCATAGGGTGAGGTGTGCCTTCGTCACTGGCACCCGTGTCTTTAGGTATCGGCTCCCGGCACGTTGCTCAATATTTACAACCGAGCTCTTCACCCTGCATCAGTCCACGGCGTACATCCGACTACACAGCTTTTTCGATTGTATCCTGTGCTCAGACTCACTCAGAGCCCTTCAAAGTCTATGTGCACTGTACACCGCCCATCCGTAAGTGCAACGGGTCCACGAAAACTGTCACTTGCTCACTCTTGGTGGAGCCAGTGTGATGTTTCTGTGAGTTCCTTTTAAAATTTATGACCTCGGAGTTTCGTTTGGTAGAGAGGGTGCTACTTGGATTTACTGAAAGGCAAATGGGAATATGTGGAAGACATGAATGGCACTGCACAGGTGCGACCGCCGCCGTCATTCCTCGATGAGCCAAAAATATGACCACTTGCAACTTTGAAACACAATACAACAGCGATTCTGCGTGGCATGGATTCGACAAGTTCTGGGTTGGTTTCCGAAGGTATGTGGCACCAGATGTCTACGCACAGGTCACGCAATGTCCGTAAATTATGGGCCGGTGGCTTGTGGGCGAGGAGCTGGTGTCCGGTAGCGCCGCAAATGTATTCAGTCGCTTACAGATCTGGCAAATTTGGTGGCCAAAACATCAACGGGAGTTCTGAAATGATGCTCCTCAAACCACTATAGCGTTTTCACAATTTGTAACACGAACAGTTGTTGTGCTGGAAGATGCATTCTCGTCGGGAATATGAAGTTCATTCAAATGAAACCTGGTCAGCTTGTCTACTTTGCCTTCCACGTAAGGTGGCACCACGTAAGTGCGGGTATTGTGGCGCCGTCTATTGGCAGAGAGACTGACGCGTGCGCACCTTTTGAAGTAGCATAGCGCCAGTGTGGTTTCACGCCGAAGAGAAGGTGGTCACACAGTTATCGTCCATTACTGAACAGGCAGCGAGCAAGCAGGAACAACGAGGAGTGATTCGATTTTTGGCGGCGGAGGGTGCTGGTGGCTGTGAAATGTATCGACGGATGAAGGCTGTGTACGGTGAGTGCAGTCTGAGTCGTTCAAGTGTTGTGGAATGGTGCAAACGATTCCTTGAGGGGCGCGAGTCACTGGAAGGCGATGCTCGTCCTGGACAGGCTCATCGTGTCAATACACCGAAAATGGTTGCTGCAGTGAATGCTTTAGTCTTGGACAACCGCAGAATCACCGTGGACCTCTAAAACAAGCTATTTGCGGACATCGAGTGGCAGCGGACAACGAAGTGTGTGACTGTCTCCAGGCCTGGATCCGACCGTAGCCTACTAGCTTGTTCAAGGCTGGAATAGACCGGCTAGAGTCGCAATGGGATCAGTGTGCCAACAGTTTCGGCGACAATTTTTCAGTATGTGTACTATGAGTTAATAAAATCGCTACCGTTGCTTTACACTAGTGACTGGGTTTCATTTGAAAGCCCCTTATACATAAAGAACGGTTCACAACAATGTTAATGTAGTTCACAGCTGTCATAGTGACTTGGATTACCTCTGTAAGTCCCATGGTAGTCCAGATAAGTCTCCTTCCATAGCAAAATACTGCCCCCACCGGCCTGAGACCGTGTCACAGTGCATGTTTCGAGCAGTCGTTCGCCTGGATGACAGGGTATTTGGGCACGACCATCGACATGAAGTAACAAAAAACGTGATTCATCTGACCAGACGACATGTTTTCACTGTTCCACGGTCCATCTCGACGATGTTGTGGCCAGTGCAGTCGAGATTGTAGATGTCGTTGGGTCAAAATGGGAAGATGCAAGGGCTCATTAGCTGCGGACACCCAAGTTCAAAATATGCGCTGAGAGGCGTGTTCCGAAACACTTTTGCCTGAACTAGCATTGTACTCTGTCATCAGATAACCCCGAATTTTGCTTTACAGAGCAGACAAGCCTCTGACATCCACGTCTTGTCCTCATGATTTCACTGTCCTTCAGCCACTTTCCGTAGATGCTTGCGACAGTAGCACCCGAACAACCAACAAGCATTGCCGCTCTGAGATGCTCGTGGTGCACAAGCGTTAAAAAAGAGGTGGTGGTACCATTGTAGCACGTTGTCCCTTTCCTCTGCTTACGTACAGACGTGTATTACTCAACAACGTGAAGTATAGCGGTTATCATAATGGGAAGTAACATGATCATGCGACCAGGTGTCACGTTCCAGTTAAAGATAGTACACTTCGTCACCTCGCAGAGCTAGAAAGCGATTGCAGAAATTGCCTTCGCGGGCTGCCGCGACAGGTTGTTGTTAATTTCATTAAATTTATTCACAATAAGAAGAAGAAAGGAATGACAGTGCTAAGGGAAAGGATGACGAAACGTGCAGGCTGGTGTGCAAATTTCGGCAGTAGGTTCAAATGGCTCTAAGCTCTGTGGGACTTAACATCTGAGGTCATCAGTCCCCTAGACTTAAAACTACTTAAACCTAACTAACCTAAAGACATCACACACATCCATGCCCGAGGCAGGATTCGAACCTGCGATCGTAGCATCAGCGCGGTTCCGGACCTAAGCGACTAGAACCGCTCGGTCACAGCGGCCGGCTCGGCAGTAGGAGCACGATTCTGAGCAGAGTGGAATTTACGTATCTACCCCGAAAGAAGAAGCAAATTGAACACAGTGAAAATCCTGTTGACGATATGGATAAATATGTTGTTAGACAGCAAATTCAGCGATATTTATGCATGAAGCGAAGGAATACCAAACATTGAGGAAACGTCACATATTTTATCACACAGTACTGGACTTAATGGCTAGTACGGAAACTCCAAGAAAAATTGTTCTCTTTAAGAAATTTTATATTAAAAGTTGGCAGCAAAGATGAGTCATCAGGTGCGAGTGATACAAAGCAGCTTCAGAAAAGGCTTACTACAGTACACCAATATTTACGAAAGAATGATCCATCAGAATTAAATAGCCAGTGATTTATTCAAATGAACCGTGAATTCATGCACAATAGACTGTGAATAAATGTTATCACGTTGTTAGTGCGGCAGGAGTTTCACCAAACAAAAATGCCGATCGCTGTTTTTATTGTTGTGCTATGCAGGACTTCGTAGGGGGGGAGGGGGGTGAGAACGCTCTACTTTTAAGAATACCACAGTGTACTATGTTACTGCCAGTCTTCTCTGTTTCTCGGACGTGAACACAATGACGCTGCCAACGTGAGCAGTTTTCAGTTAATTTTGCCGGGTGATGTTAGTACTGATGAAATCCGCGCCACTGGCACCGTGAAGTTAGTACTGGGCCGCTTCGTTTGTAGTCCGCCGTTCGCAGCGCGTACCGCTGGAGTGGGGATTGCTTTGCCTTTATCGTTATCTTCACAGTCTCAAGAAGCAGGCAACGGCCTGTTTTAGCCCAGTGTTATGGGGAGTGTAAACTTTCATACTCCTCTTTAGAGTTGACCTTCTCCCCTACAACGGTTCACTTCCCTTAGAAAAGGCCACATTACGTCCGATGTGAGGCAATTCCGTGATTATGCGCACAACATAAAGTGACCAGAGCACCGAAAGAACTTAGAACCACATCAGGGAGTAACTGTCACGTCTTAATGATTTCAGTCTCAGGCGAAATAAACTGATGGCTCTTCACGAACAGAAATTAAATTCTTTGACGGAGATTTGAAAGTAAACGACAGATAAATCTTTATGCCCATGCAAAAAACGCTGGTGTCCTCCTGTCATCAACAGAAATTTAAGTGGTTCCAGAGCATAATTTGCTGTTGGTACTGGCTGTCTGTTGTCACTTCTCAGAAAATGAACTAATGTCATATTTATTGGAAAATCTGTTAATGAATAATTTAAAAAATCTAGATCGTGTGATAGAGAGTTAAAAGTAATTAATACATCCGGATTCTCCAAGACTTTAACTCTGAAATGAATCTGCGATCCTTCATGACTAGTCATGGACTGTGCGGCTAGTCCCGGCTGAGGTTCGAGTCCTCCCTCGGGCATGGGTGTGTGTGTTTGTCAAAAGGATAATTTAGGTTAAGTAGTGTGTAAGCTTAGGGACTGATGACCTTAGCAGTTAAGTCCCAAAAGATTTCACACACATTTGAAATCCTTCATGACTGTATACATGATTGGTTCTCTTTCTGTAAGAGTGCCCACATAACGTCAGTTTCTCCGGTTTTCCTTCATTCTTTTATCTCAAGCATCCTAAATTCCACTACGCCGTTCAACATTTTCGTCGCCCATTTCTGTTCTGTAATCCATGCTGATGCCGGTGTTGCATGGAGTTGTAAAATTCAAAGAATTCTGAGAGCTGATGATGAATGATTGATTGGCATCGGAATAAGTGAGAGATATAGTGGAAACGAGAGACGCTGCTTTACCTAGGAAAGAACATTGAAGGCGATGTTTGAGATAACGAAGAACGTTTGACGTGTGTTACGTACCCTGAACTCATGTAACAGGCGTATCACTGTAAGTGACTAAGCTAATGTTATACTTTTCATGACACTAATTTTCGGTACAGGAGCGGTTCGTTTACCTCACTAGGTAAACTTGACGATTTTAGTGGCGAATCATGAGCAACTGTATGGTATCAGACGTATTTCCGCAACAAAGAACGAGAAGACATTAATGCGCAGACGCTTGTCTTGGAGAAAACTTAGTCCATCAAATTTGTCGTACCCTAGTGGGTAAAATCCGTTGGGCTTTGAACTTGACTTGACAGGGACGTACGAGAATTGTAATGCACAAGAAATCCCGATTATTTCTCTTTTTTCTGGCCTTTGTTCCGTACCTTCTCGGGGTCGGCATGTTGTTTTTCGTATTTGGCAATGTTACTGATGGATGGTGGCGGGTTGGCCTTCCTGACGCCGCCACTTCCCCACCGGAACGGAATTTGTGTATCCCATCTGTCTGCGCCTTGTGTTCTCCCACGTGAAAGTGCGAGAACGTTTTCTAACTATTTGCGAATCAAATGATGTTGATGACAGCACAACACCCAGTCCCTGGCGGAGAAAATCTCCAACGTGGCCGGAACTGGAACATAGGCCCGGTGCAAGGCAGTCAGACGCGCTAACCACTCAGCTAATGGGGCGTATTATAGTAACTGAAATTATTAATTATGAAAACTTTGCTAGGCGCTTCAGTCTGGAACCGCGCGACTGCTACGCTCGCAGGTTCGATTCCTGCCTCGGGCATGGATGTGTGTGATGTCCTTAGGTTAGTTAGGTTTAAATAGTTCTAGGGGACTGATGACCTCAGATGTTAAGTCCCATAGTGCTCAGAGCCAATTGAACCATTTTTTTAAAATTAGGAACGTCAGTTGCTGTTGTGTAACGCCCACGTCTCCTCTGCTAAATTACACAAATATTCACGCAGATTGTTAGTTACTGAAAGCATTTTTGCTCCATCGTTAGTAATGTTTGCTTTGGTTGCATCTGCAGGAGTTAAGTCCTCTGACTTAACCAATTTGTCAGGTCCCTTCGACTATCTACATAAAGGATGATTATAATTGAAGTTCCAATTTCAAAATCTGAAAAAAGAGCCGCTGCTCAGAATGACCTCAAATTGGAAGGGAATGTTATCGAAGAAGGGGGGCCGGCCGAAGTGGCCGTGCGGTTAACGGCGCTGCAGTCTGGAACCGCAAGACCGCTACGGTCGCAGGTTCGAATCCTGCCTCGGGCATGGATGTTTGTGATGTCCTTAGGTTAGTTAGGTTTAACTAGTTCTAAGTTCTAGGGGACTAATGACCTCAGCAGTTGAGTCCCATAGTGCTCAGAGCCATTTGAACCATTTTTTGAAGAAGGGGGAAGCTTTATGGAGGCAAAAAGAATCTAACCAAAATTTTCCCATTAGATGGCTCTGTAAGTGTCATACCTTAAATGGCTTCGGCTATACGGCTACCGTGTGAGTTGCACATTAAACCAACAACATTGTACAATGTGCATGACCGCAGAAGTTCGCCATTCAACAGTTGTGACACTGTTTCTTAGGTAAGCCATCCGCTATAGCAAAGCAGTGCCACATCGGATGGGAAAAATCAGTTTTTAATTGTCTTTGAGACCAAAAACCGCATTAAAAATATAAAAAGGCCAAAAGCCGCATAAAAATCAACAATCAAATCGGTTGTTAATCATCTTGAGACTGGCACGAGACATGTTCAGTATACTGTTCACCGTTTCGTGACGCAAGTTGAAACCTAGAACACCATGTTCCACAGCAGATAGGACTGTCTCGCAGGTCTCGTTCAAAATCTGTTGCACAGTTCGTTCCTTCAGTTCAGCTACGTTTGTAATCGGAGGACTGAACACAGCCTCTTTCAGATCTTTCTTCGAAGCAAAGTTCCTTTTTTTTTTCCTTTTTACAGCGTTTTGTAACTGGAAGTTTAATTATTATCACACTACAATTTACTATCGTAACGTACAGACTGAAACACGTCTGGTCTTGGAATGGACGTTGGGGTCGATCGTGAAATGTCATTGTAACACCTTTCTCGACGTTGCTGTGGCTGTAAAAGGCTTAGGGATTTCCTCTGACCTAAGCATTACGATCCTATGCAAATACTTTAAGTATTATGCGATAGATTTAACAGAAATTATGAAGATCTGTTCTGATTGTGTTGCCGAGTTGAGTGTACATTTGTTAATGTCGTTGTTTAATATTTTGGTGACGGGGGAACATTTCTGTACAGGGAGTACCCATGCGACCACTACACAGCTGTGATCAACGTGACGTTGCTGAGCACGGGATGTCCGCGGACCCACGTGCACGAGACGGCGCTACAGCTGCTGCAGATCTTGGACCGGCGCTTCTTTGGTACCGTCGGTCCGCTACCGCCCGCAGAGGGCGACCTGCAGGGTGAGTACCCCTCACCCACAAACCCCTCCTATTTGTGCGCCGGGAGCGACGGCCAGAGCGTTACACAGCATCCTGGCCCAGGCAACAGAGGGTGGTAAGCTGGAAAAGGTGTATTGTTCTGTACACCAGACTATCCAAAGGTACCACTCATATGAGTAGCTTTTATGCTGGCCATCTAGCAAGCGGCGGATACCAGCCCATTGTTTGTGTGTTGACTCAGATTCGTATCTCACCTTTCCCCAGTTTGTGCCAGAAGGCTGCATATTCTAAATTAACTTTTGCGTCAGCCGCCGAGCTCTGGGATGGTTTTATTCTAATGCACTATGTGATCAAAAGTATCCGGACATCTGGCTGAAAATGACTTACAAGTTCGTGGCGCCCTACATCGGTAATGCTGGAATTCAATGTGGTGTTGGGCCACCCTTGATGACAGCTTCCACTCTCGCAGGCATACCTTCAATCAGGTGCTGGAAGGTTTCTTGTGGAATGGCAGCCCATTATTGACAGAGTGCTGCACTGAAGAGAGGTATCGATGTCGGTCGTTGAGGCCTGGCACGATGTCGCCGTTCCAAAACATCTTAAGTGTTCTATAGGATTCACGTCAGGACTCTGTGCAGGCCAGTCCATTACAGGGATGTTATTGTAGTGCAACCACTCTGCCACAGGCCGTGCATTATAAACAGATTCTCGATCGTGTTGAAAGATGCAATCGCCATCCCCGAATTGTTCGTCAACAGTGGGAAGCAGGAAGGTGCTTAAAACATCAATGTAGGCCTGTGCTGTGATAGTGCCAGCAAAACAGCAAGGGGTGCAAACCCCATCCATGAAAAACACGACCACACCATTACACCACCGCCTCCGAATTTTACTGTTGGTACTACACACGCTGACAGATGACGTTCACCGGGAATTCGCCATATCCACACCCTGCCATCAGATCGCCACATTATGTACCGTAATTCGTCACTCCACACAACGTTTTTCCACTGTTCAATCGTCCAATGTTTACGCTCCTTACACCAAGCGAGGCGTCGTTTGGCATTTACCGACGTGATGTGTGGCTTATGAGTAGCCGCTCGACCATGAAATCCAAGTTTTCCCTGCTCCCGCCTACCAGTCATAGTACTTGCAGTGGATTCTAATGCAGTTTGGAATTCCTGTGTGATGGTCTGGATCGATGTCTGCCTATTACACATTACGACCCCATTCAACAGTCGGCGATTTCTTGTCACTCAACAGACAAGGTCGGCCTGTAAGCGTTTATGCTGAAAGTGTCCCTTCACGTTTCCACTTCACTATCACATCGGAAACATGGACCTGGGGATGTTTAGAAGTGTGGAAATCGCGCGTACAGACGTATGGCACAAGTGACACCCAATCACCTGACCACTTTCGAAGTCCGTGAGTTCCGCGGAGCGTCCCATTCTGCTCTCTCACGATGTCCAATGACTACTGAGGTCGCTGATATGGAGTACCTGGCAGTAGGTGGCAGAACGATGCACCTGAAATGAAAAAGTATGTTTTGGGAGTTTCCGGATACTTTTGATCACATTGTGTATGTACTCTGTTCCTCCACGTACCTGTGTTCATTAGTCCTTTTCTACAGGTAAGGAATGTGTAATGAACGTGACCCGACGAGTCTTAGCTACAGACCTTCAGTTCGCGTTATTCCTGGTTCTCCAGCTGTTGCTCACCGATAATCTGAAAATAACCATTTGTAGTAATTCATTCCCAGGTCATCACTACACATTAGAGCAACGACAGATCAAAAAGTAAGTTCATTGTATTCAACTTAGATTCCGAGAGTCATTGTTTGGCTGCGCCTTCCATTCTCTAAACATCTTTTACGAAAGCGCAGTTAGTAGGAGACTATCAATAACTAGACTATTCATCAACTTAAAACTAAAGCACATGGAGAAAATATATGTACCGAGCTGTCGAAAACATTACTCAGACGTGTGCGACAATATCAGAAATCACTGTGTATAGAGTAGTCACATATGACAACACTGCGTGTACGTGTAACAGTCCATTGCCCATGCAGAACTTACAAGGTTGATGTAGATTGCGGTAATACTTGCAATACCAACGAACAGGTTGGTTGTTTTTGGGGAAGGAGACCAGACAGCGAGGTCATCGGTCTCATCGGATTAGGGAAGAATGGGGAAGGAAGTCGGCCGTGCCCTTTGAAAGGAACCATCCCGTCATTTGCCTGGAGCGATTTAGGGAAATCACGGAAAACCTAAATCAGGATGGCCGGACGCGGGATTGAACCGTCGTCCTCCCGAATGCGAGTCCAGTGACCACCGAACAGGAAATTCATGGAAAGCGAAGACTAAAAGTTAAAATATTATGAGTTTGTTTTCAATAACTCGTACATTTTTTGTTAATGTAAAGTACACCACCGAGTAAGGAAAAGTAATAGATGGAACGGCAAGGATAGAATTGCGTTTTTAAATGTGCCTTTAGTAACTGGAGGCATTTTGGAGTGGAGGTAGAAGAAACCGGCGAGACAGAAGAACACAAGGAGAAAAAACAACGATTAGAGAAGAGATAAAATTGCTAAAACTACCTGAGTTACTCTAAGATGAAGGGTGCTTAAAGAAATAAGAGAAGATGAACATAAGTATGAACGTGTCAATATGGTTCTATTAGCTACCGCTCCACTGCTGAAAGAGATTGTCATCATGCGATTTAATAATTATGATTTATTGTACTGTCAGCATTTGCAGCCATTTTTCATATCTACTTGATAACATAATTATACCTCACTGATTCATTCAGCTAGTGCGCGTTTTTTTACGCTGTGAGTTGGATTGTTTACATGGAATTTTAGGTTTCTGACTATATTAAGTAAATAAGGATTTCACATTAAAAAAAACGGAGGTTACACATTATACAGTCTCCATTGGGCGATCATTCATTGAACAGTGAATTTCCGTCAATATAAGGACCCAAATGTTTGTACTGCTAACGAATACCATTATTTGTCACTTTTTCTGTTCCGACTATGACGCTGAAATTTATATAAAACAAGGAGGGACACACCCATTTTAGTCTTATTTGCCCTACAACTAATCTTGTTTTCACACCGCGTCACACACAACACCTCACAAGTCGTGTGAGCAGTTGTTTTAGAAAAAATAAAAGTTTTGACTGTGATCGCGTTACTGTTAGTTAATTTAGGCAATTGGATTCAAAGTTAATTGTTTTTTGTGTATATATATAACGTAACGGATAGGGTGAGCAGCAATCGGCGACTGTTTGGTCATGACGCTGTAGTATACGAGAAAGTAACTTCATTGAGTGACTGTATGAGGATACAGGATGACTTAAATAGAATTTTGGTGTAATGAATTGGCTGCGTAGAATAAAGGAAGTTAATGCGGATGAGTAGGAAAATGAATTCTATAAGTTTTGAGTACAGTTTTAGTGGTGTTCTACTTGATACTCTCAAGTCGATTAAATATGTAGTCCTAAATTTGCAAAACGATGTGAAACCGAAGGAGCACATACGGGAGGTACTGGGGAAGGCGAATGGTAGACTTCGGTTTACTGGGAGAATTTTGAAAAGTATATCTCATCTACAAAAGAGACCACTCAGAACACCAAATGTGACCCAGTATTCATTACTGCTCGAGTGTTTGGGATCCGTACCAGGTCGGATTGAAGGAAGACAACGAAGCAATTCAGAGGCGGGCTGCTAAATTTGTTACCGGGAAGTTCGATCCAAATGTTCCAGAGATGCTTCGTGAACTCAAAGTGGAATCTCTGAAGGAAAGACGACGTTCGTTTCGCGAAACATTATTGAGAAAGTTGAGAGAACTGGGGTTTTCGACGGATTGTAGAACGATTCTACTGCCGCAAACATCCATTTCGCATAAGGACCACGAAGACAAGAGAATTTAGGGCTTGAGCGGAGGCATATAGATAGTCGTTTCCCATCGCGACTGGAATAGGAAAGGAAATGACTAGTAGTGGTTCATGGTACCCTCCCCCACACACCATAAAGTGACTTGCGGAGTACTTATGTAGCTGCAAATTCTTCTCCAAAATATATCATCGTCAGTGTACAAAACAATGAAAATTGTAAATCGTTTCAGTGTGGTCACACAAATTTGTGAATACGTACGTATCGTAGCAAGGTAAACTTACAGTGCCCAGTCCCATTTGGACATACCTTTAGTGAGTGAAGAAATTGCAATAATTGAAACAAAAATGTCAGTTACTAATGAACTGCCTGCATTAACTGTTTCGTGGGGAAGCTGTGAACCAACTAATTTACCAGAACACTCGCTCACGTTAACGGCTACGAAAATATTCTGTATGGTAAGTTGATCTACAGCTCTAATTTCTTTGCATGAATGTTTCATAAATACAAGCAGCCGTAAGTAAACAAACGATTGTTATATTTGTGATCAGTGAAGTGCAAAATAAAAATTCTTTATAGTTTTTCTTGAATGTTTGTTGAATGCTTCTGTCAGAATGAATTTTCTTTTAGATTCCTGGTTGGCTTTTCTTGAATACATTACGCATCAGGCAACTTTATGACCCTTCTTAACTGAATTGAAGATTAAAATTTTTTTTGTGCTCAAGACAACACAAATTTCTTGCAGTCTTTGTTAATAAAATAAATTTTTCTATTTAAAGTTATCACGCTAAGGTTGCTTCCAGAACTTGGCCCAGAAACTTGTTACAGGCACCATGACTGCAGCTACATTTCCATCTATACTGTCCAAACCACTGTGAAGTGTATGCGAAAGGGTACATCCCATTGCACCAATAATTAGGGTGTTTTTCGCCCGATCCATTGACGTTTGGAGGAAGGATGATTGTGTAAATGCCTCGGTTCGTGCTGTAATTAATCTAATCTTATCCTCTTGATCCCTACGGGAGCAATACGTAGGTGTTGTAGTGTATTCTCTGAACCATCATTTAAAGCCAGTTCTTGAAACTTTGGAAGTTGGCTTTCTCGGAATAAAATATGTCTATTTTCAAGAGCCTGCCTGTCCAGTTTCTGCAGCACCTCTATGACACTCGCCCACGGATCAGACAACTCCGTGACTATTAGTGCTGCCCTTCTCTGTATACGTTCAGTATTCCCCGTTAGTCCCATCTGATAAAGGGCCCACAAACTTGAGCATTGTTCTAAAACTGGTCGCACAAGTGATTTGTAAGCAATCTTCTTTGCAGACAGATTGCGCATACCCAGTATTGTACCAATAAACCGGAGTCTACCACCTGCTTTACCTACGACTGAGACTATGTGACCATTCGTATTACAACCAAGTATGCGTTGACCGATTCCAACAGTGACTATTGATGTTATAGTCATAGGATACTAAAGTTTTTTTTCGATTTGTGAGGTATACAGTTTTACATTTGTAAACATTTAAAGCAAGTAGCCAGTCTTTGTACTATTTTGAAACCTTATCATGATCTGACTGCGAATTTATGCAGTTTCTTTCAGGCAGTGCATCATCTGCAAAATGTCTGAGGTAACTGTTAACATTGTCCGCGAGTTCATCAATATACTGCATGACTAACAAGGGTCGCAACACACTTCCCTGGAGCGTACCAGATATTACTTTCATATCTATCGATGACTCTCCAGCTAAGATAACGTCTGCGTCCTACCCACCAAAAAAATCGTCATTCCAGTCGCAAATTTCTCTACATGCCTCATGCAGTCGTACATTTGGTAATAAGCGTAGATGTGGTCCTGAGTCAAATGCTTTTTAGGAAATCAAGAAATATTGCATCTAATCATCTTTTGAATGTTGCAGTTTTTCTTATTTCCGTGCTTGCTATAAAATTGGAGAGGAATTCCAACTTATGCAAGACACCTTCGTAGTTTTGTTTTCACCCATATATGTGCTATCTTCAATTGGTTTGTTTATTTTCCTTCTGCAAAATTGTTACATGTTAACATTTCAACAAACTTTCAGTACAATTCTTTTTAAATTTGTAAAGTGAGCGATTATTGTCAAATTTTTTTACATTAGTTTGCATACAGTACAGATTTGACATATGTATCACTAACTTGACACATTCTATATTGTTTATTTAACATATGTCTAAAGTTTCTCGTTTTATAGCACATTTGGAAATCAAATGGATGTATACATTTATTTATATACCTCATACGGAGCTATTGGATATTTAGCTAGCAGCTTTACGTCTACTACACAATCTACAGCTTGTCATATACTGTAAAAGTAGAAACTTGCAACATATCATAAATAAGCAACATAGAATGCCTTATGTCGACTCTGTAGTGTGTGCAAACCAAAGTAAAAGCATTTGACAGTTATCGCTCATTTTACAAATGTAAGTAATTTGTACTAAAAGTTTCTTTACAGGTTAACATGTAACGATTTTTCAGAAGGAAAATAAACAAACCCACCAAACATAGCGTAAATAGTGCTGAAACATATCTGGGTGAAAACAAAACTGCAAACGTGGCTTGCGTAAGGTGGAATTCCTCTCCAATATTGCGTCTGGCTGACTGTTTTGATCCAAAGCTTTCAGTATGTCATGTGATAAAAGTGCGAGCTGCGTTTCACATGATTGCTGTTTCAGAATCCATGCTGGTTGGCATAGAGGAGATTATTTCCTTCAAAATATCTCAATATGTTTGAGTTCTAAGATTCTACAACAAATTCATATCACGGGTAATGGACGGTAGTTTTGTGGATTCCTTCTGTTACTCTCTTAAATGTGTGTGACCTGTGCTGTCTTGTAACTATTGGGCAGGATTTTTGTTCGATGGCTCTCCAATAGATTATAGTTGAAAGACTATGGGTCGAGAACAGTCTGTTTGCACAAGTAAATCAAACTGTACTGGTAACAAAGCACACAGTAAATACTGACCCTTGTTATTCACAGTGATAAAGAAATCATTATATTGCCCGGAGGCGATGATGCGAAGCTCTTGGTCGGCGTCGTAGAATATTTTGTTGTTTCAGCCTTAGCGCGTATGAGCCTCACGGTTGCTCTTCTTCCAATTAACAATTGCCATGGAGCAATGTTTTCACATTTTATACCTTTACTGTCGGAGTCAGCGACCACCCGAGACAAATATTTCCATGGAGTGGTATGGATTTTTGCCTCGTATAATATCCATATTGTGTTCACTATAAAGGCTGACTGCTGTCTTGCGCTGTATACTTGGTTGTCGCGCTCTTTAAAAGTTTCCCACGTTTTCCTTGGCGTGCTTTCTCTTCCTTGACACAGAGGGACTTTCATCCAGCTTTTCTTCTCCATCGTTACAGTCGTATCAACTTGATGCTGAACAATAATCCGTACAATATTTTCACTAGATACTTTACATGTATAGAAATGATTCATACACTAAAGCATCCAATACCGTACGTAATACGGAATTGAGCACTAGATGCCACAAGTTGCGGGCCCGCCATTATGAAAGGAGGTGAGAGTATTGTGATGATAGAAAAGAAGCAGTGACAGGAGGATGGTTTTGGCAGGAGAATTCAGTGACTTCGAACGTGGACTAGTCATTGGATGCCACCTAATAAATAAGTACATTAGAAACTTCTGAACTCTTCTAAACCCTTCTAAACCTGCCCGAGTCGCCTGTTGGTGCTGTGTTTGTGAAGTTGAAACGTGAATGAACATCCACAGCTGATCCAAGACTACGTAGAGATCATATTCTCACGGATAGGGGCCGTCCAGCATTGTGACACGGTTGTAAAAATTCGCATGAAATCAGCGCACGGAAAGAATCACTTGAGTCCAAAAGTGATAATAGCAATCCATCTACCACAATGGCTGTGCTTAGTGAGTAAATAGGAATAGGGGACAACACCTCATGAGCCACACATTTAGACAGTGTTGAGCTACTCCCACTGGACAGTGGATGATCGAAAACGAGTGATTTGGAGTGATGGACCCCAGTGTCCAACCTTCTCTGGTTTCAGCTCTTGAGGAAGAGCGGACTGCCGCTCGTCCACAGACATTCAGTCATCTCTCTGAAAGTGTCCTCAGCAATGTTCAAGCCGTCATAAAGGCTAAAGGTGGAAAACTCCGTGTTAATGTCTACTAATAGGTACTCGGATACTTGTGATGAGCTAGTGTATTTGATACAAAATCAGAAATGAACGTAAATAATGACAGAATACATATAAAGCACAGACAGAAAATCTATAAATGATTGACAATTATGAATGAAATAAAACAGTTGGTATTCCACCCTCTTGTTCGTTGGGTACTCCAAAAATGAATTTGCGAATGGCCATACCGTGAAAAATTCTAATCGTGCTGAAAACTGTGACAGCGGGACGTGTGTCGTTCCTGGACAGCTCAGTTGTTAAGAACCGGGGAACGGCAAAGTTTCGATTCCGATGTCCAGTACGACACATAGTTTTAATCTGACAGGAAGTTTCATAATAGCGCACACTCAGCTACAGAGCGAAAGGTTCATTTACGATCCAACGCTAGTTTATGAATAGTAATTTGAAAGGTGTTGACTAGTACCAGCACTGTAGCCGGCCGGTGTGGCCGAGCGGTTCTAGGCGCTTTAGTCTGGTACCGCGCGACCGCTACAGTCGCAGGTTCGAATCCTGCCTCAGGCATGGATGTGTGTGATGTCCTTAGGTTAGTTAGGTTTAAGTAGTTCTAAGTTCTAGGGGACTGATGACCTCAGATGTTAAGTCCCATAGTGCTCAGAGCCATTTTTGAACCAGCGCTGTAGGCAAAGCTGTCATCAGTTGACCGCTTTGGGTACAATAAAAAGTAACATTCCATAAAGATTAAGATTTTCGCGCCGTTTCTAGTATTCTGCCAAACAATGGATGAGTTTGTTTGCAGAGCTTTACATTACTAGGAGGTGACTTTTAACTAACCATCCTCTCGTACGTAAAAAAATGCGAGTTTATTAAATACGCAGGTTAAAGTATGTTCGTTGACAGTATCTATCTTGTTCTTGACGGTCATCTTAAATTCGAATGCACTCCTTAAATTGATTTCGGAAGATTTCTCGCCCAAACTGGCATCTTAGCAAGTAGGGTTACAACGATTCCTAATTCTTATGGCAAAATTTCTCTCTCTCTCTCTCTCTCTCTCTCTCTCTCTCTTTGTGTGTGTGTGTGGGGGGGGGGGGGGGCATAAGAAATTGAATCATCTGGTTTCCAGATTGCTCCTGAAACGTCTTGATTAGGGATAGTTCTTCATACATCGTTATAATAAGGTGTTTATTTAATCCTCAAATAAAAAGAAAGTAAAACTAGTAAGCGGAAGCTCATTATGGAAATTGTCCGACATTCGTGTCTGGCCTTTGCGTTTAGCGGCCATTCTCCCACTGTCTTGCAACGTAAGCAGCCTGACGAGTCACAGACCACAGACGCTTTCCGTTGCTGCACTTACATCCGCTTTGTGCGACGTGGAAAAGTTTGCGCTACAGCAGTTGTTTACATTCCACAAGACGTATATTAGGGGTAGCTGCCACGTCGCTCTCATTAGTCTCCGCTGTAAACACACGACTAACGTTCTGGGTCAGTCCTTCGTTAGCTACGTGCGCTGCTGCAGTAGTCCGCTTCCTCACTGCTTACGTTAAATAATTTGTTTCGTGTCGCGCCGACGGCACTAAACAGTTCGCGTTTGACAGTACTCATAAACTTCCATTGTAACGAAATGCGAACATTTTGTAACTGAATAACGAAGTCAACACTTATTCATCCTATTTTCATTGGTTGCACTTCCGTTCAAGCCTACGCTGCAGACAAATACACCCAGAAAAGATTTCCTAAGTCTTAAATTTATATTACATATTAACAAATTTCTTTTTTCTGAAATGCTTGCCTTGCTATTGCTAGTTTTTATTTTATATCACTTCCCCTACGGTAAATATTTACTATTTTGCTTCCCATATAGCAAAACTCGTCTACTTTTAGTGCCTCATTTTTCCATCTAATACCTTCACAACCTTTGATTTAATTCAGCTACATTTCATTACCCTTGTTTCACCATTATTGATATTCATTACATAATCTGTTTTCAAGACGCTTCCACTACGTTCAACTGATCTTCCAAAAATTTTGTCGTATCTGACAGAACTACAAAGTCAACGGGAAATCTCAAACTTTTCATTTCTGCTCCATGAGCTTGAATTCACTTCCCAGATTTCTCATTTTTCCCTTAACATGGGGGATAGGGGGATAGGCTACATCCCTGCCTCACTCCCTTCGCAACTCCTGTTTCCCTTTCATGTCCTTCAACTCTTGTAACTGTCATCTGTCTCAGTACAAATTGTAAATAACCTTCGCTCACTGTATCCCTGCTTCCTTCAAAATTTCAAACAGTATTGAATTGGAATGTATGGTTCCTGTCTCATGCATCTTGGACAAAGTATCTCCTATCTCACGTTCACGCACTTCCTCTTCTCTTTCTTTAACACTGTCCCCCATTTAGACATCTCTATATATTTCCTTTACCTATCAACTTTTCCTTATTTTCGTAGTACTAGCATGCAATCTGAGCTGCTGATATCATACCGATACTTCTCTTTTATTCTCATACCCGGCATTATCTTTCCCCTAGTCATCCGTTTCCTACAGCACTGGCCGGCCGGTGTGGCCGTGCGGTTCTAGGCGCGTCAGTCTGTAACCGCGTGACCGCTACGGTCGCAGGTTCGAATCCTGCCTCGGGCATGGATGTGTGTGATGTCCTTAGGTTAGTTAGGTTTAAGTAGTTCTAAGTTCTAGGGGACTGATGACCACAGATGTTGAGTCCCATAGTGCTCAGAGCCATTTGAACCATTTGAACCTACAGCACTGCATTCATCATCTAGGCATACCTGCTTAGCCATTTTGCATTTCCTGTCAGTTTCATTTTTTAGACATCTGTATTCCCTTTCACCTGCTTCATTTGCTGCATTTTTACATTTGCTTCTTTCATCAGTTAAATTTAATATCTCCTGTATTATCCAGGAATTTCTATTAGACCGTGTTATTACGTATGTGACCCTCTGTGCGCTGCCTTCCCTATTTCATTTCTTGAAGTTACCTATTCGTGTTCTATTGTATTTTCTTCCCCCGGTTCATCCCAACGTTGCCTAAACGTTGCGCTTGCTCCGCACCACGACTCCAGACCTCAGGCGGTCTTCCGCTCAGTCGTTGGCGTTCATAGCGTGCGGCTGCCCGAAGGCAGACAGGTTCCACCTAAGGTGCACTGATTTGGAGCCCTTGGACTGACTGGCCTGATTGCGTATTATGCATGACCAGATGCATAATTGTACACACCTGAAGATGGGATTTTAACATCAAATCATTACCACATACCACAATTGAAGCGGATACCCTTAAATTAATTAATCAGCTGTGCAAGGTTGTACGAAATAGTACTTATCGTATAAACAACTCCATTGCAGCTCAGAAGATCACTATTAGAAATAACGTTCGTATTTTACCACCGTTTTAAAAATTGCTGCCGCCTCGAGATCTCTCCCCCCCCCCCCCCCCCCACCATGCAAATTGCCGTCGCAGACAAGTTCAGTCTCACCCAGTATTGGATTATACACTAAACACGTGCGGGAGAAACATTTTCTGTACATATGGAAAGTCTACCTTACCTGGTATTGATGTATACTCGAATTGCATCCCCGATAAACTTTGTCTTTACACGTCAAAACTCCTCCTCATCCTGTACTGTTGAATACACTAACAGAAAGTGCATTGTCGAAAGCTGTCTTTCTCGACACTGTTGAATAAACTCCACGATAACATGTTACCAAACGTGATGGAATACGCTTTCGAAAGTGATATCGATGTGTGTTTCCAATGCTGATGTGATAGCGGAAAGAGAACAAGTTTGAATAACTCCCGATAAATAGCACACATTACAACGTGAGAAATAATTAATAACAATCATTTACTTGAAAAGTTCTGCCTGTTATGTGCAGTCACCAACCTGTAAATAGTCACTGATATACAATTAAGTAATATTTGTGTGAATGTGGACGTCAAAGAGATGATGTACCACTCCTGTAAGCTGAAAAGTCGAGAAATTGCAATATGCAAGTTTTGCCGACAAAATATGTTATATTTGACGTAGAATTTGCTATCTGTCTCGATGTATGCACCATGGTTTCCTAATTACAGTTATAGGTGTCCATAGTGATACTTGCAGATAGACGTTAAAGTTGTACAGGATTAGTCTGTCGATGAGTGTGTACGGTATGTTTATGCGCTAAATTGCTGTTCATAATACAAGACGTTTCGCCTCGCGATAGTCAAGATCGCGGCTGTTGCCGAAATGTAGTCCCCAGTCTTTCCAACACAGTGCAACGTTCAGGCATCGTGTTGTCACTTGTAGAGTTCATTTTGACATTAATATACGACAACATACCAAACTGAGGAGACGAGGACTGTATTGGTTCATACCTAGGTTGTCAATAACAGTGTTTACCGCTCAGTGAGAGTTGTTTTGAATACGTTCATCTCATCGAATGCTGGACTTGGGTTACATTTTACTCACACGAAACAAAAAGTGTAGCTTTCAAAACACACTTTGTTGACTTTTTATTATGAGGGTAAACATAAAAAAGAGGTGTCATGGCAATAATGAAATAAATCCATTATCAATACCCGATGTGAAGTTATATAAGCAATAGAGATGATGTCAAAGTTGACTAAGCGCGTTTGTATAAGTTTGTTTTCTGTTTCTACATTTACTTGAGTATCAAACACGAACATTTTTGTTGTTTGTATTTGCTATTATCCGATAGGTTTTCTTCAGTGGCTCTTTTTTTAAAAAAAGAAATTTCAGTTTTTTGTTTTCAGTATCAACGTTAACATTAGGCCTAGTTACTCATGAATAAAGAAATATTTCTTCCAAATACTTTGGAGCTTTATTTCATAAAGCGTTGAATGCAATAATATTAAAACAAAAGTTATTCGCAGAACCAGTGTGATACGCTTGCCTTTTGTGTATGAAAGTAATCTCATCTTCGAAAAAATATTGAGTGGGTAACTATCAAACGTTTGAGATTCAATAATTTTTGTGTTTTTCTGTCAAATTAAGGCCTTAGGGCACGAGCCGTTCTCAGAATAACTGAATACTTAACTGTTATATGTTGCACATCTCCTACTAAACTACTGGACCGATTTCGGCCAAACTTGGTACACGCATCACTATTTGTCTGGAAAGAGCCGTCGTAGGGATAAGAACCACATACGAATCAAAGGGGTGGGGATGGAGTTGAAAAAGCTGTGTAGTCCACGAGGTGTGAATAGCCATACTTCGGTCATCCAGTGTTTAAGAGTGGGAGCACTTAGTGACTTGGAACAAACTACACACACAATTTCAAACCTCTACGAAACTGGTTGTTGTTGACAACCCCCACAGAATGATGATAGAAAAAAGTTTATCGCTAACTACATTTTCGCTGTTCATACAGTAAAGCTGCATTTAATTTATTACTTTTTACAACTGACTGTATTTGTGACACACTTTCTCAGACAATATTCACGTATACCACTCAATGTGCCAGCAAGAAACTGCAGCGCGAAATTCGCTAGAGATACAAGTGAAATATGAGTACAAATACTTGTGAAATATCTTAAATATATTTGAAATATATTTTACATGTGCGTACGCGGGCAAAGCCACGGGACAAAGCTACCTAAGACACTAGAACGATTTCAACAAATTTAGTATACATATTAGTTACGAAATGGGGAAAAATACTGTGGCCGTAAGACCCACTAGCGTCCTATTGGGGTGAGCGTGATAACGTTGAGATTGAAGGGGCTGCAGGAGATGGACAGAGATGAGGAGGAGGATGAGATTGACAGAGTGAGAAAATGGACAGAGAAAGGAAAGAGGAAGAGAGAGAGAGAGAGTGGGGAGGAAGGGTGATATGGACGGAGAGAGGAGGAAGGAGGAGATGGGCTAATAGAAAATTGGAATAAATACATACCCGGGAAACGCTGGGTGCTCAGCTAATCAGTCATATAAATAATGGTGATTTTAGAGTCTTGTCCCCTTTTGGAGGGATTTCTGCAGAAGCTCATGGTGTCGTATAATAGTGCACAATTGTCGCGCAGTTCTGAAACTCAGAATAGTTGGTCGTAGCGTTTATCCCTATCAAATGCGATAAAGGAATAACTAAACGATACACCTTTTTATCAGTGGCGTGCAGCATTTTGTTTCGGTTCCTGTAGCGCCATGCTACAATATTCTGGCGCGGGAGCTTGTGTGTGGCGGGGTTGTAGAAATGTTACTGAAAAAATTAATTATGTATATATTCGTATATTACCAAAATGTGTGTTAAAATGTGGAATTTTGATGTACATAACAAATTTCTGCTAGTCATTTGTAGGATCATGAGAGGGTTAACAACTTACTGCCTCTTACAACACCGGAGTGGAATGCAATTGCCTTTCTGGTTAATTTATGTAGTTAGACTTGTGGCGTTCGCTGTGTTATTCAGTAGTTTGGTATTTAACTAATTTGTAAATGAAAATGATGATCTTACTTCATTACAGTGAGTAGTTACTAAATAATTTTTTCTCCCGGCTAAAGATTTGGTCAAGTTGCTAAAGAACTCCAAGTTAACGTTGAGTTAAAGTGTCTGGAAGTTGTGTTAGTGTCACTAAATCACAGTTCATACAACAGATTCTATACAACTATTGATTATGATGGAAACAGTTATCTTCAGCAAAATGATCATTAAAACCACCGAATATGAGCCGCGCACAACACAGACGTATGTTACCTGAAACAATATTCTTCGCAACTCGTGCGTAATTAATCTCGGCTCCATACATCAGCTAGAAAAGTTTGTTATATAGATCGTGCTATGAGCAGTGTTTTTAAATAACCTATCTGATTCGAATTATTTTTATTAAAATGAGTTCGGGACCGCCGGTGCACATTTATTTTTACACATTTTTATTACCTTCGGCATTTATGTCTGCAGAGTTGCGTAATTTGAATTTGCCGCTGAGATAATTGTTAAGATGGCGGCAGATATTTGACAGAGACTTTCTATTGTTAGAGCAAATTTCCTTTTAACAGGATAAGTATTTGAAATGCTTATTAAATTTTACTTTCATATTGTGCACTATTTAGACTAATTTTCATCAAGCAAACCTTTGATACTTTCGTAAGAAAGTATCTCCTTGCAGCGGAAAGAAATAATTAACACAGATAATGCTTATTGAGAGAGGAATTAAAGTTACAAATAATTATTCACTCATATTTATAATAATAATGAACTCTACTCTCAAGTAATAAGTAACAAATAATTACAATTTCTTAACAGACCTCAATTTGATATGCGTCTTGTGTCCGCAACCTACAAAAGCCAACCAGCAAAAGGTAAAAACAAAGGAAGACAAACGTAGATCATAAAAGGAATTTGCAATTATCATTGTCTTTGTATTATACACATCGATATGTCCAATTACATCATAAAATATTATATAAATAATTAATATTTATCATCGTTTTATTTCACTTATTTTTCACGTGTCGGATAGATAATGTTTATAACTGTTAGAGGCAAAATTTCCTCTCGTCGCACTGTAGCTAAAATTTATCTCGTGGATGTTACAGACTACAAGATTGGTAAATGCCGCATCGTTTCGATGTTTACTAAAGTTAACATTTTAACTGCCTGTCGCGTCGTATAAAGCCAGGGATGGGTGGTAATTCTCTACTAGCCCACTTGCCAAACGGAACGTGCCCGTGTGGAGGCTTATTGGTCCCGGACATCGCTGGACGCCTTGCCTCGCCTCGGCACGACCGGCTTCGCTCCGTCACGTAACGTGCCGGCGAGCCAGCGCGCCGCCAGCCCGCTCCTGGCGCACCTCTGCGTTTGTGTGTCCCTCGTAGGGATGGTAGAAACCGACCGGCTAAAACCGATACTGGTATTTTACTTCTGAATAGCCGGTATTTTCGTTCTTTGTTTGCCCTTATTTATAACAGGTCTTTTTATTTTTCACTAATAACCAGATAAAAAACAGAAATACTAATCAGCCAATGCAGCAATGCTAAAATTTTTCGTTTATAAATAATTTTTTTAAACAATGAGTAATCGTGTTCGTAGAATTTGCATTGCTTTTAAATATTACGTTGTTATAGAAAACGGGAAAAGCGACCAGCGGTATTTTAATAACAATGCCGACAAAAACGAGCAACAAACATATGGAATAAGAATTGGTACAGCCGGCCGTTGTGGCCGAGCGGTTCTAGGTGCTTCAGTCCGGAACCGCGCTGCTGCTATGGTCGCAGGTTCGAATCCTGCCTCGGGCATAGATGTGTGTGATGTCCTTAGGTTCTAAGTTTAGTGGAGTGATGACCTCAGATGTTAAGTTCCTTAGTGCTCAGAGCCAAGAATTGGTATAGCATTGCTGAATCAAAACTGTACCTGCTAAAATGTGGCGTGGCCTATTAAATGGTACGCGTATACGTGCAATTTTCAGTACTTGCCCCATTTGGTCTATACGGTAGTTTATCACTGTCATCGTCGGACACCAGTTGCATTACAGAAGAGTTCCATCGCCAGTCTGGAAGGATTATACGAAGTGCGGTATCAGTCAAGTACTATGCTCTGTTTAGTTTAAGAGATTAGAAATGAGAGGAACCACGACAAACTTGCAATATAATGTAAGGAGAAAACTTAACATTTCATTCATAGTTCAGTAAAAATAGAAAGCATCTGATCTGCTGGTTGTTCTACGTTATAGATCTTTATCTGCTTGTAGCCCTTGAAAACGGACAAATTAAAAAGAAAAGTAGAGTTCTTCAGCCTCAGTTTTCACCTTTTAGAAATGACCATTTATAGTGTCCAAATAGTGGTATGACCCCCGATTTCAACATTACTATTGACAGAGTTTCAAAAATTAGAATAATATGAGAATAGTGGTCATTTTTTGTAGTATTCAACCACTAATACTTTTTGAGAAAAACAACAAACGGTGGATGGCGTAAGTTTCCTTTTAAATGCGTATTTAATTTAATACACTAATTTTGCGTATCTTGAAACTGAGGGAGTGGTTCAAGTGGTTCAAATGGCTCTGAGCACTATGGGACTTAACTTCTGAGGTCATCAGGCCCCTAGAACTTAGAACTACTTAAACCTAACTAACCTAAGGACATCACAGACATCCATGCCCGAGGCAGAATTCGAACCTGCGACCGTAGTGGTCGCGCGGTTCCAGACTGTAGCGCCTAGAACCGCTCGGCCACTCCGGCTGGCGAGGGAGTGGTAATTTTTCGATCTTTGTTCGACTTCTACGCTTATTACAGGAAGTAATGGGAATAAAAACGGAAAATCTGTTATTTCGGTAACCGATTATTTTGAACGGTTTTAACAGTTCGGTTAAACTGGGGTTGGAAACAAAAAAAAAAAAAAAAAAAAATAATTTGTTCGAAAACCGATTGCTTCATCGCTAATCCCTCCTACATACGTCGTAGTCAGCTATTGCATTGCTCAAAATTTAGTGCTGTATAAGTAAGCATAAATTACACGAAGTCGTTCATATCCACGGTTAACTGAATCCCACCGCCAGAATTGCGGAGGCTGTTCGGGATGTTTTCTGATTACAGTGAGGCTCCGATTATCAGTATTCGGATTATTTGTATACTGCTTGGCGATTTTGAACAAAAAAGTATCTTACCCTGAAGTATTCTGTTACACTTGGAACTACTATTTTCGTCTGGAATACGATATTACGCACGCAACTCATGGCTCACCTCCGGCAGACGATACGGATCCCAATCCAAGAGTCGGACATCATTGAAATATTTTTGCATTGTTTCCTATTCCATGATCAGGTAAATGAGGGAAATGTGCTCGTGTAATAAGTCCGCGGGCGGTTTACTGTATATGTGTTTGCCTAATTCTTTCCCCAGGACCTAAAGGTTGATTAACTCGCGTATGGCGACATTGAAAGAAAATAATTTAGGTTTCCTTCTGAAATGGTCCCCTTCAGAGTTATTGCTTCGTGATGATATTAGTGAAAGCATCGCCAGTAGCAAGGCACGTCGACCACATTTTTCTAGCCGCTGACAAATATCACTAATAGCGCTGCTTCTAAATTGGCAATAAATGTCAGCCTACATCACATTTATTGGAGTTTCTGAAGTTACGGGTGATGATGTACGTGCGCTAGGAAAATGACATACAGAAGCAAACGTATAGTTCTAAAGATCGCAAAGAAATTTGAAGTTCTAGATAACTTAGAAAAGGACGAGTGTCTACTAAAACTGTGCTTTAAGTGTAATTTTGTAAGTAAGTTGTCAATTTCCAGCGAATAAATTTGGATGATAATAATTTTGGATTATCCGTGTTATGCAGTCGTTCGTGCAGTCTAGGGACAACATTAACTCGGATAATCGCAAACTTGCTGTATTTTGGTGTAAGGGACGCATGGTGTCCGGTGGCGCGTAACACAGGAATTGTATTTCGTTTGATTTCTTACCCGCCTTTTACCTTTGTATCTATAATGCACTGAAGCGCAATTAAAATTCAGGTGTACTGGGGATTGAGTTAAACTGTAAATCATACGTCATCTTTGTATGCATACCTCCATGTGACGAAACTTCTAAAGTGTGTATGTGTTGTGTTACATTATCTACACAAAAAGTGCACTATACAGTTTTGGATGTTGCAAGATGATAAGCAACGTGCACTGGAACGTAATGGCGCGGATTCTTCATTCTAAGTAACCGAAACATCTTCCATTTAATAATAATAATTTGTGTATATACCTCAAAATCGTCGTGAGGTACAATTACAATTAAAAAGACGTTGTCTCACATCTTGTTTTGGTTGTAGGGCATCGCCACCCGAAGGAAGTTTCGTCAAGTGGGGAAACAAAACACGAAATGTAAAACGTGAACTAGCCCTCTGAAGATGAACCTATCGGTTTGAAACCGGTACCGGTGCTGTTTAAATAAATAGCATTGTAAAAAGTGGCTGGTTGCTGTAATCTTCTGTGTAAGAGTCAACCTCTACCAAGAAGCACTGTTTTGAACATTGGAGCTAGTTCCTTAACTTGATAGGGAGAAGACGAAACTGTTTTTATCTCACGGACTCCATTCTTTCCGAAGACTAACTTTTAACTCCAACCTTCAATTTTCTGTGAGACGCTGGTTATAATTCACAGTCAACAAATTACGGGATCAATCTGTTAAGTACTGCGAAGAGAATTTGATATCACAATGTTTCTGCCTTTCACGTCTTCATGTGCTTATGCAGGCGTCAGTTTACTCAGACATTTATTTTTTTCTGGTGGAGAATGAACGAATAATATTATTACTATCGTAATGTTGTATATAGTCAATATTGTATGAAATTTGCAAACAATTTTACTTTATAATTTGTGCCTTGTATTTGGAGGACTGAGTTTAGATAAGTAATTGGGCAACAGCGGGTAATCTTCCATTTCATGGACGCTCCGTTTCGGACTTGCCTTCCATTATCACACAAAAGTTCCTGGGGCAGAATGCTGTGCTTTGCTCTTTAGTTTTCATTCGGCCGGAAAATTAATGCAAAGTAATCTAGAATAAGAGGAATTAACGTGAAGAATTTAATGCTATGGGAACATCAAATAGAAGCAAGTTTTAGACCTTACGATCCATTGTATTCGCAGGAAGCGGAAACAGAATAGAACAGGACGTGACACGTTTAAAATTTTGTTGAGCCATATTCAATTTAACGTATCGTCGATGACGAGTGGTTTATCCATAAATAATTTTTAAAGATACGTTGTGTTCTGTAGAAAAACTCTTAGAGAGAAGCTGAAGAATACTGGCTGTGAAGTTTAACAGTATGATTGCTGCCTGTCAAGCAATTCCAACACAGACCTACTGCAATACATACAGGAAGTTAACTTAAATGCGCTTACATGAACACTCTTTATCTGGAAAGAAATTATTTATTATTAGGAGAACGAACTACGAAAAAGTGTAATCGTAACGGAACATTGTGTCCATTGAGAAGGAAGAAAGTGAAATTAGTAAAGACGAGAAAAAAACATATCGTAATTGTTTGAAGTGGATGAGTTACTCTTCGTCAAGCAGGAATTTGTGCACAGTGCGCTGAAAGAGGCGCAGATGAATGACGTAGGGGAGCAAGGAGTATGCTTAAGATATATAAGATGCGAGAAGAAATTCAATAAATTGTTTTCTATTGGTATCAGTGTATAAAGCGGCGTAAAATGGAGATTTTGGTCAACATAAAGATAACGAAAAGAGTAAGGAAATAAGGAGCAAACATTTAAGTTAGTCGTCCCGTTGACACTGAGATCATGAGAGACGAATTCCGAACGAGGACTGGACGCAAAGGAGGGAAATGCAATCGACTATGGTCTTGTTGACGAACCCTTTCCGAGAACGCGTTAATTGTTTCAGAAACCATGAAAAACGTTAATCGAAATTGCGCTAGGATGTATATGAACCCCGGTGCTGTGTACTTCACTTTCTTAGCCAGTGCCCAACCGTGCTTGGTTGGAAAGAGTGTGATATAGAAGCATGTGTCGATTGTTTTTATTAGAACACGCTACAATTAATTAGGCCGTTAGCGGTCAAACAGTATCTGATAAGAAACGTATGTTGATAAAATGTTCGTCTTGCCAGTGACTGGATGTTAAAACCCAATAAGTGTAACAAAATGTTTTTAGTAATAAGTCGTGAAATACCTCCTAATATCGTGTGGAGCCTCCTTTTGCTTGGCGCAGTGCACCAACTCGACGTAGCATGGACGCAACTAGTCTTTCGAAGTGCCCTGCAGAAATAATGAGCCGTCCATAATTGCAAAAGTGTTGCCGGTGTAAGATTTCATGCGCAAACTGACCTCTCGATTGTGTTCCATAAATGTTTGATAGGATTCATTTCGCGCGATCTAGGTGGTCAAACCATTCGTTCGAACTACTCGGAATGTTCTTCAAACCACTCGCGAACAATTGTGGCCGGTGATATAGTGCATTGTCATCCTTAAAAATTCCAGCAGTGTTTGGGAATATGACATCCATGAATGGCTGCAAATGGTCTCCAAGTAGCCGAACATCCAGAGCACCCAGTCTGTTCCATGTAAATACAGTCCACACCGTTATGGAGCCACCACCAGCTTGCAAAGTGCGCTGTTGACATTACGGGATATTGATAATTTTACTTTTGCAACGTGTAACTACAACTGAATGAAACACAGTTTCAGTGCCATACGCGTTTCGCCTTTATTCTGTGCTAGGCATCTTCAGTGGCCTGGAATAAATACGTAATTTTACTATTTAGTTTACATTTTGGGGCAATGTATCTGTAGGTTATAAACAGTTCTGGTGGTTGGTTTTTCAATGACGTAGTATTATTTTAAATTCTACTTACAGGTTGGGTGGACGATTTTCTACATGTTACGTGTTTGTATCATTTTTGGTGCTGTTCCTGTTCTTATAATTGCCACATGAGCTTTTTTTGTTTCCCACATTTCACAGCACTAGGATCTGAACAGTTGTTTTGATGTAATGTTTTGATTTGTGTTACCGACTGTCTGAAGTTATTGCCAAAGATCGAATGTTATTGCCAGCGTTCGAGTGTAATTTTTGAGATGTGTGTGATCTGTTTGTGTTTGCGCGCGCGCGCGTGTGTGTGTGTGTGTGTGTGTGTGTGTGCAGAAGGCGAATAGGGGGGGGGGGGGGAGAGAGAGAGAGAGAGAGAGAGAGAGAGAGAGAGAGAGAGAGAGATATGTATTTTTTTATGTGGCTGCATCTGCGATAGGGATGATTTTCATCTTATCATTTCTTTTATTAAATGTAGTAGGGAGTGTACTGTGTTCAGTTCCTACTGCTGTGAAATTTGGAAAACAAAAAACCGCATGTGGCAACTATAAGGAGAGGAACAGCACCCCAAAAATCGAACAAAAACATAACATGTAGAAAATGTGCACGCAACATGTAAGTAGAATTTAAATATTACTACGTCATAGAAGAACCAACCACCAGAACTGTGCCGGCCGGAATAGCCGTGCGGTTCTCGGCTCTGGAGCCGAGCGACCGCTACGCTCGCAGGTTCGAATCCTGCCTCGGGCATGGATGTGTGTGATGTCCTTAGGTTAGTTAGGTTTAATTAGTTCTAAGTTCTAGGCGACTGATGACCTCAAAAGTTAAGTCGCATAGTGCTCAAAGCCATTTGAACCAGAACTGTTTGTAGGCTGTAGATGTATTGCCCCAAAATGTAAACTAAATGTTAAAAATACGTACATACTGCGGGCCACTAAAGATGCGTTGCAGACAATACACGTCAAACGCGTAGGGCACGAAAATTGTGTTTCTTTCAGTTGTAGTTAGACGTTCCAAATGTAAAAATTTTCAGTATACCATAATATTACAAGCAACTGAGGAATACAGAACTACAAAAGTTGAACTCTGTTGACAATTTAGGTCCATGGCTTCGTGGAACCACTCTCGAGCCCTACCATCAGCTCTTTCTAACCGAAATCGGAACTCATCTGACCAGGTCACGGTTCTACAGTCGTCTGGGATCCAACCGACATGGTCACAAGCCCAGGAGAGGTGTTACAGGCGATGTCGTGCTGTTAGCAAAAGCACTGGTATCGGTCGTCTGCTGCCATAGCCCATTAACGCCAAATTGCGTCGCACTTTCCTAAATGATACGTTCGTCGTACGTCCCACGTTGATTTCTGCGATTATTTCACACAGTATTGGTTGTCTGTTAGCACTGACAATTATCCGCTCTCAGTCGTTAATTGAAAGCCGGACACTGCAATGTCCCTGGTGAAATGAAATGCCTGAAATTTGGTATTCTCGGCACACTCTTGACACTGTGGATCTAGGAATATAGAACCCCCTAACGATTTCCGAAACGGCATGTCCCATTTGTCTAGCCCCAATTACCATTCCGCGTTCAAAGTGTTGTAATTCGCGCCGTGCTGCCAGAATCACGTCGGAAACATTTTCATTGTCATCACCAGAGAACTGCCCTTTTATATCGTGTGTAGGCGATAGTACCGCCATCTGTATGCGTTGATATCGCTATCCCTCAGTGTATATGAAAAATACAGTCCAGTTGCCATTAGATTGTGGAATAATAGCGTACTAGTACTTACTACAAAAAAAAAAAAAGAAAGACCAAAAGATGATCCATTTGGAATATAACTTCCGACGCCTACTTGATATTGATTGGTGTTTAACTTTTTATAAGTTATATGATTTGCAACACCTGCAACAGCAAATAGAGAATTTTAGCAGAGCCACCACTAGTCCCTTTATATCTGAAAGACTTATAAGATGTATAAAGAGCACCAGATGGTAAGTTGAGAGAAGCGAGAACGCAAAGAAGACGCCTCATGGCATGTAAGGCAATATTACAAGTTCTGGACAGTGTCTGAGAGGAGCAATAGGGGTGGAATCGTGCAGTTTCTAGACAAGTGCAGTGTTCTATGATGGTTATACCGGATAGGAAGTATGCATTATGGATGTTCCATTCAACAAAATCAGACAGTGGCAGGTGAGAAATCGCTTTGCTGTGCCACACGCAGTAGAAAGCAACGCCCACTTCTGGGTAAGTTTTCCTGTCACAAGTACTTCACATACTACAGTCATTAGCGTTGTCTCGAACTAGAGAGGCAGAGTAATTGTTCGACCAACATCCCAAGCGTTGACTGAAACCAGGATGCTAACTGCTAAGTTTGTATTGGTGCCTGATTAGAAAGGCTTAAATTGCTGGTAGGCGACCTTGCGTAGTTTGAACGATGCTCGTTAGTGCCTGTTCACACGTTCCTTTTATCGTGCAACAAGTATCCATTGAGCTGCACTGACTGCCTAAACTCGTTATCCCACTCTACTGCCGAACGTTGCACGGAATCGAGAGGAAGGCTATATCCGTGCGTGAAACCTCATACGATCCTGAACATAAGCTGCCGAGCCGGCCGGAGTGGCCGAGCGGTTCTAGGCGCTACTGTCTGGAATCGCGCGACCGCTGCGGTCGCAGGTTCGAATCCTGCCTCGGGCATAGGTGTTTGTGATGTCCTTAGGTTTAAGTAGTTCTAAGTTCTAGGGCACTGATGACCACAGCAGTTAAGTCCCATAGTGCTCCGAAGCGTTCTTCACCACACTTGTGTATCTTCAGGTGGTGACGACGTCTGCTGCTTGTGCACTTCTCAACTTCTGTGGTGATCTGACAAAGTAATTTCGAGAATAGAGAAGGCAGAAAACGGCAACTTTATGCAAAGAACACGTGAATGGTTTATTTAACAATCTGAATTAAAGTCGTGTTATTTTGACTTCAAAATAGATTATTACCACAACAGAAACAAACTTTATACAGCATTAAAAGAAATATGCTTATGTTGAAAAAGTATAGGCCGCAGATAACACCAGAGGGACTCTGTATCTTCATTACTGCCGAGACACACGTCTTTGAGACCTTCAAGATAAACGTTGCTGTCAGTGAGGATGTCTGTGCGTACCAAAACTTTAATTTTTTGACAGACTTGCAAAAATAATTGTTTTCCTTGTCACAGCGTCCTGGTTTGTTAGTTTGCGTGGAATAAGGTCTAGTACGAATCGATAATTAAACACGCTCATCCTCACGTTTATAAATGATTATTCGTCCTCTAAAAGAAATGTGAAGCTTGTCCTCTCCCACCGTCTGCTCATCCGTTTTTTTTTTTTTTTTTTTTTACTAATAACGACGGTTTTCTTCTCTTTGCGTTATTTACTTCCAAGGCGTACTAAGCAGGAGACGCCGAGAAAGCAAGATTTGCTGATGTCTTTTCAGCACTCGATGCCGTGATACGAGGAACATATCATAAATAATGCTAACTTTGTTTTTACTTACACGCATATTTTTTTCAATATCGCTTTACAGTCCTTCAGTATAGTCTCCATACTTCTCTGTGACTAAATCCCAACGTCTCGGAAGCTCTGTTATTCCATCCAGGAGACCATGTCCGATCATCTATCAGATGGCTCGTGTAACGGTGGTTGAAACCTCATCTGGAGAAAGATAACATCGCCCACGCATAGGTTTTTTTTTTTTTTTTTTTTTTTTTTTTTTTTTTTTTTTTTTTTTTTTTTTTTTTTTTTACTTCGGGAACAAGT